>NC_052158.1:84612814-84971741 GCF_902713615.1 Scyliorhinus canicula | reverse complement strand
TGGCAAAGGTACTGTCCAGAAGGGTGGAAGATGTGGTTCCGATGGTTATCCATGAGGACCAAACGGGGTTTGTGAAGGGGAGGCAGCTGAATGTCAACGTACGGCGGCTTCTTAATGTTATGATGATGGCTCCGGTGGCTGGGGAAGCGGAAATAGCAGCATCGATGGATGCGGAGAAAGCTTTTGACAGGGTGGAGTGGAGTTACCTGTGGGAAGTGCTGAGGAGGTTTGGGTTTGGTGAGGGATTCATCAGCTGGGTGAGGTTGCTGTACAGCTCCCCGGTGGCGAGTGTGGTGACGAACGGGAGGAGGTCGGAGGACTTCCGGCTTTCCCGGGGGACGAGGTAGGGGTGCCCCTCGTCTCCCCTGCTCTTCGCGTTGGCGATTGAGCCCTTCGCCATGGCGCTGAGGGATTCAAAGAACTGGAGGGGGATTGTGCGGTGGGGGGGGGAGCACCGGTTGTCGATTCACGCAGACGATTTACTGTTGTACGTCGCGGATCCGGCTGGGGGGATGCCAGAGGTGTTGAAGGTACTTGGGGAGTTTGGGAACTTTTCGGGCTACAAGCTCAATGTGGGGAAAAGTGAGCTGTTTGTGTTGCACCTGGGGGACCAGGAGAGGGAGATAGGGGAGCTCCCATTGAAGAGGGCGGAGAGGAGCTTTAGATATCTTGGGGTCCAGATAGCTAGGAACTGGGGCGCCCTGCACTTTGAGAGGCTGGTGAAACAGATGGAGGTAAGAGTTCAGGAGATTGGACGCGCTGCCGCTTTCGTTGGCGGGCAGGGTCCAGTCGGTTAAAATGACGGAGCTCCCGAAGTTTTTGTTTCTTTTCCAGTGCCTCCCCATATTGATTCCAAAGGCTTTTTTCAAAAGGGTGAATAAGATTATTCTGGGGTTTGTGTGGTCGCGGAAGGCCCCGAGAGTAAGGAGGGTATTCCTGGAGCGAAGAAGGGAGGCAGCCGGTTTGGCGCTGCCCAACCTGTGTGGGTATTACTGGGTTGCGAATGTGGCAATGATTCGCAGGTGGGTGATGGAGGGGGAGGGTGCCGCATGGAAGAGGCTGGAGGTGGCGTCCTGTGTGGGTACGAGTTTGGGGGCATTGGTGACGGCACCGCTTCTGCTCCCCCCGGCAAGATATTCCACGAGTCCGGTGGTGGTGGCTTCGCTCAAAATGTGGGGGCAGTGGAGGTGGCACAGGAGGGAAGTGAAGGCCTCAGTGTGGGCCCCGATACGGGGCAATCACCGGTTTGCACCAGGGAGAATGGATGGTGGTTTTTTGAGTTGGCGTAGGGCAGACATCAGGTGGATGGGGACCTTTTCCTCGATGGGAAGTTTGCGACTTTAGAGGAGTTGGAGGGGAAATGGGGCCTCCCCCGGGAATGCTTTCAGGTATATGCAGATTAGGGCGTTTGTTAAGCGGCAGGTGGCGGAGTTCCCGCTGCTGCCGCCTGGGGGGTGCAGGATAGGGTGCTCTCAGGGACGTCGGTCGGTGAGGGGAGGATCTCGGCGATTTATCAGATGATGCAGGAAGAGGAGGAGGCCTCGGTGGAGGAGCTGAAAGGGAAGTGGGAGGAGGAGCTAGGGGAAGAGAGTAACGATGGGACGTGGGCGGCTGCCCTGGGGAGGGTGAACTCGTCCTCTTCTTGCGCACGGCTCAGCTTAATTCAGCTGAAGGTGCTGCATAGGGCGCACATGACTGGGGCCAGGATGAGCCGGTTCTTTGGGGGGGGAGGACAGGTGCAGGTGGTGTTCGGAAGGCCCGGCGAACCACACCCATATGTTCTGGGCATGTCCGGCGTTGGAGGAGTTTTGGAAGGGGGTGGCGGGGACTTTGTCCAAGGTGGTCGTTCCAGGGTGGAGCCGGGCTGGGGGCTCGCGATCTTTGGGGTAGCATCGGAGCCGGGAGTGCAAGAGGCGAAAGAGGCCGGTACACTGGTCTTTGCGTCTCTAGTAGCCCAGCGTAGGATTCTTACACTGGAGGGACGCGAAGCCCCCGAGCCCGGAGGCCTGGATCAATGACATGGCCGGGTTCATCAGGCTGGAGAAGATTAAGTTTGCCCTGAGGGGGTCGGTACAAGGGTTCTTCCGGCGGTGGCAGCCTTCTCTCGATTTCCTGGCGGAGAGGTAGAGGGTGGTCAGTCTCAGCAGCAACCCGGGGGGGTGGGTTCGGGATTTGTTAAAGGGGTTTGTTTTTGCGACGGTGTGTTTGCTATTTTTTTTTCTTTCTTGTATTGTTATTAGTTATTAATTTATTACTTTGTATTGGGGAGATTTATGTTTCTGTTTAGTTTTACACCTTGTTTACTTTAACTGTTGGGAGAAAATTTGTTGTTGAAAAATTTGAATAAAAATTATTTTTTTTTAAAAAAGGGTTCTTAGAACACGGGTAGACATGATGGGCTGAAGGACCTCCTTCTATGCCATAAATCTATGTTTCTAGGAATGCTACACCTTAAGTAAATAATAAGATAATTCGAAATGGAATGAGTTAAGTTTTTGAAAAAGACTATAAAAGGGCAGAGATTTTGTTATAGGGTAGATAGCTTGACACAACATAGAGCAATTAGGAACACCTCCATTAGGAGACTAAATTTTGGAATAGGTCATCCTATCATTATTATATATTATTTCATATTATGGTTTGAATGTGCTTTAAGATTATTAGTATTGAGTTTAAATTTGGGATACCTTATAATTACAGAGTGAGCTCAGATAGATCCTAAATGCCACACATTCCCAACAGCAGCTGCTCAGCTCTCAAGCAGAATTGCACAATGTAGTAGACGAACACCAGCAGTGCCTGCTCAAATTGAATATTGGGGACCTCAACAACTTCTATTTGTACAGCATTTCCAACGTAATAAAATGTCCCAATAAGGCGTGTCACAGGAGCATTGTAAAAGAAAATATGACTCCAATTCACCTGAGGAGATATTAGGTCGTATCACTAAAAACCTGGTCAAACGGGTAGGTATTAAGGAATATCCCAAAGGGGGAAGGCGAGGGGGAGAGGAGGATGGAAGTGATTCCAGTGCTCAGGGCCTAGGTAACTGAAAGTGTGACCACTATGGAAGGGCAATTGAAATAGGGGATGGGCCAAAATTAGTGCAATGCAGATATTGTGGAGTGATGTAGGGTTGGAGAAAACGTGAAAATAGAATAGCCCCATCAGATTGCTCTTTCGGCCTTGTCAGATGGTTTCGGGTCACCTCATATCTGCCAACCTCAAAGCTGATATCTCCACAAGAACATTTCAGAGTCTGCCTTTTAACGTGTCTTGTTATTCGTCGTGTATCAATTAAAATAGATCCTGACTTAAAATACACAAAATCATCCAGAATAGCCAACGAAAAGCCGGGAAACTGGGACTTCAAATTATTGTGGTTATTCACAAATTCAGTTAAGTTGTTTGCGTTCGGGAACCACAGTTGTCACACTCTGAGATCTATCAATTTCCTAATCTATTTTGTTGTGGGTTGATCATTAACCCAACCTCAAAACCAAAAGCGCACCGCAGAATCCAACGTGGTTGAAGGCAACAAAAATTGTTATTTGTGTCAGAGGATCTGTGAGCTTTACCTCAGCACCATGACAGTCTCCACCCACTGTTCCTGCTGACTCTCCCATGGCTCCAGCGTAATCCAGTCTGAGGTCTCCAGAGCTCGCTGAATCATAGCAACACGGTGTTTGGCTGCCACCAATCCTTCCTTCCCATATCTGTCGTTAACTGGGGAAATGATACCCTTAATAACGTT
Source organism: Scyliorhinus canicula (assembly GCF_902713615.1). NCBI lineage: Eukaryota > Metazoa > Chordata > Chondrichthyes > Carcharhiniformes > Scyliorhinidae > Scyliorhinus > Scyliorhinus canicula. The sequence goes on along the minus strand of NC_052158.1, from coordinate 84,967,987 downwards.
ATACAGTCCTGTAATAAATAAAATACAACTGAAGGTGAGCTGCAATTTGAATCCACCCCCAAAATTCAGCACCAGTTGGTGTTTCATTGATTAATTCTATGAAAATGCTTCACAATAACATAGGTTTTCAGATTTTTTCTTTATCTCCTCTGTATCCATCTCCATCACAGTGTGAATGAGAATAAATGTTATTTTCTAAAATGAATTAGTATTTTTGAAGAACCTTGGGCAATGTTGCTTGAGAATGTAATTGTTCTGCGTGGCCCCTTTTATCCAGTGTATAGTATATTTAATTCTCTTTGCATAGCAGCACACACATGCTATTTATCACAGAACAAAACCTGCATGGTCCCTTTAAGGTGGCACAGCTGAGCACCCGCACACCTTAGTGGAACATTGATTGATTCTCATAAAGCAGCAGTTTTTTCTCCAATCTTTCCCACAGGCAGAGATGCAATGAAAGGGTTAACTACGAGAATTAGACATTGTCCCAGATGTTGTTGTCAGTAATACCTTGTTCATTTACTTTTACCAACCAGCCAACCTTCGCAACGCACGCCAGCCGAACTTCGCGACCTGTACCGACCAACCATCGCGACACACCAATTTCGCACATATTTAATGCGACAGTTGAGCCTGCTTGGACCTCACGATCTCACTTGCTTTGTCATTCGATGTTACATTTCTGCTAGGGACATTAGCAGACGATTTAAGCTCTCACTGCATCCCTTGAAAAAACTTAAAAGGTTTTTGCTTAGGTCTTCAAATGCCGTTGAAATTTTGAGGGTTTTAATCTTTCATTTGCCAGTACTTCCCTGCATATAATGCACATATAACATACATTAACAAGGCCATACATTTTTTAAAAATCATCTTTATACTGCTTTGTTCCCATTTCAGTTTCTTCTGAATGAGGCCCTGGAACTCCGGATACAGCTCACAACAGCACCGTTTTGTCCTGTCATGGATTCTCCTGTGAAGCTCTCTCCAGCAGATTTAATTATGAGATCCTGGCTTGTTTGTGTCTCTGGCCCACTATTCCTTATTACAAAATGATCCACCTTCAGTTCTTCACACAGTCCTGCTTCTTGCTTGTTGGCAGCTACAAAATGTAGGAATCTCTCCGCCGGGAGCGTGATTTGCTCTTTGCTGTCATTTCTGTCGGGAAGGCTCCAACGTTCGCATTAAAAGGTGGTCATGGCTGGCATTCTTAAAAGGCCTGGCGGTCGTTGGGCGCTTCTCCCGCAATTTAGAATAGAATAGAACATTACAGCGCAGTACAGGCCCTTCAGCCCTCGATGTTGCACCGACCTGTGAAACCAATCTAAAGCCCATCTACACTATTCCATTATCATCCATATGTTTATCCAATGACCATTTAAATGCCCGTAATGTTGGCGAATCTACTACTGTTGCAGGCAGGGCATTCTACACCCTTACTACTCTCTGAGTAAAGAACCTACCTCTGACATCTTTCCTATATCTATCTCCCCTCAATTTAAAGCTGTGTCCCCTTGTGCTAGTCGTCACCATTGGAGGAAAAAGGCTCTCACTGTCCACCCTATCTAATCCTTTGATCATCTTGTATGCCTCTATTAAATCACCTCTTAATCTTCTCTCTAACGAAAATAGCCTCAAGTCCCTCAGCCTTTCCTCATAAGAGCTTCCCTCCATACCAGGCAACATCCTGGTAAATCTCCTCTGCACCCTTTCCAATGCTTCCACATCCTTCCTATAATACGGCGACCAGAACTGCACGCAATACTCCAAATGTGGCCGCACCAGAGTTTTGTACAGCTACAACATAACCTCATGGCTCCAAAACTCAATCCCTCTACCAATAAAAGCAAACACACCGTACACCTTCTTAAAACCCTATCAACCTGGGTGGCAACTTTCAGCATTTATGTACATGGACACCAAGATCTCTCTGCTCATCCACACTACCAAGAATTTTACCATTAGCCCAGTACTCTGTGCTCCTTCCAAAATGAATCACCTCACACTTTTCTGCTTTAAACTCCATTTGCCACTTCTCAGCCCATTTCTGCAGCTTATCTATGTCCCTCTATAAGCTGCAACATCCTTCTACACTGTCCACAACTCCACCGACTTTAGTGTCATCTGCAAATTTACTCACCCATCCTTCTATGCCCTGCTCCAGGTCATTTGTAAAAATAACGAACAGCAGTGGCCCCAAAACAGATCCATGTGGTACACCACCAGTAACTGAACTCCAGGCTGAACATTTCCCATAAACCACCACCCTCCTGTCTTCTGAAAGCTAGCCAATTTATGATCCAAACCGCTAACTCACCCTCAATCCCATGCCTCCGTATTTTCTGCAATAGCCTACCGTGGGGAACCCTATCAGGTTGGAACGCCACAAGTAATCACAACCCTCCTGACATCCAGTATGAAAAACCCTGCTCTACAGGATGCAATGTTAAATCTTCACAGATGCACTCAGCAGAAAATCAGTGATACCACATGAGCTTCAAGTATTTTCACAATATTCTCTCAAATGTTTTTGAAAACGTTAAGGCTTGTTGAATGAAGTGTAACTGAACTTTTGACGGCATATAAAATTATTACATTTTAATAACTGACTTTGAATAGAAATCATTTTTTAAGTATGGCGTTTCATTTTCTCCCTTCATTATTTTTTGAAATAATAACCATTTTTAAGTTTGAAGATGTTTCAGCTTCTACTTTAAACTCACCTTCTTTATTTTGCTTTCTTTAAAAATTATTAGAAAGTGAATTCTCATCCATGATTTTTGCTTCCTGATTTACTGTCAGTGAGAATTCATCAATCTGATTCTATGCTCAGCCCGCTTGATGACTTAATCAGTGCAAGACGGCACGGATCCTCTATAGATGACGGTAGAATGAAAAATCACGTCAGAATAAGGGAGATCTACAACATAAAGCACACTAACTCTTTGACAGCCGCTTTGTTGTCAATCAGCAGTGAATGTTCTGTCTTCACCATTGACCACAAAGGGTCAATATGTCATGAGCCCCACCAGGCTTGGGTATCTCCATATAATGCACCCCTTTCTTGATGAACAGGTGAATAACTCTGTAAATGTCAGTCCATTATAAATGCACAAGTGTGACTCAGGGAAAGCTGTCTTGTTCACTAAGCTCACAGCCTTACTCTGTAATTCCACTGATAAATTGGATGAGCTTAAAGACTCTCCCAAAAGAGAACAATGCCACAAATACAGCTGTACAGGTTCATGACAGCACCACTGAGTAATATAGGCATCTTTAAAAATCTCCCCCAATAAGCACGGTTTATTTTCCTTCATTATACAGGCACCAAGTCCCTTATCCGACACCTCGAAATCCAGAAGGACAAGTGAACCATCTACATTTGAAGCTTCTAATTCTTTTAAGTTCCATACATTATTTTATGTTTGTCATGATTTCAGTTGATGTTATAACTGGACATGGAAGATCCCAGAATGGAACCCTTGCTCAAAACACTAACGTTTACTTTCTTAAATAAAATGTGGAGGAAGAGAGTCACAGGACACTGATTAGTATTAACAATAAGAAAAACATTTATTAAACATGAAAAAATTGGACTATAATACTCCTTTACTGCCCCTTTGGCTTAACAATTATACACAGGTTTAATAATTAATAGAGATGACAAAACATATCTTAATGTACAATTAACACGCAAAGTCCATTTTACGCACACAAGATGACAGTGGTCAAATACACACACTCCATATCATAGATTATCATAGAATTTACAGTGCAGAAGGAGGCCATTCGGCCCATCGAGTCTGCACCGGCTCTTGGAAAGAGCACCCTATCCAAGATCAACACCTCCACCCTAACCCATAACCCAGTAACCCCACCCAACACTAAGGGCAATTTTGGACACTAAGGGCAATTTAGCATGGCCAACCCACCTAACCTGCACATCTTTGGACTGTGGGAGGAAACCGGTTCACCCGGAGGAAACCCACGCACATACGGGGAGGATGTGCAGACTGCGCATAGACAGTGATCCAAGCCGGAATTGAACCTGGGACCCTGGAGCTATGAAGCAATTGTGCTATCCACAATGCTACCGTGCTGCCCTGAATCCATTCTGAATCCAAGTTAGTGTCTGTGGATTTCTCGTCAGAATCCCCCCCCAGATGACTGTCACATGAGAGTTTCCGAACTCCACTCTCAAAAACACGCTTCAAAATAAATCTTCTTTCATAATTATGCTTTCCCTTGGTAATTTGCATTCCAAAATTCAGACCAGGTTTTCTAAATGACACTTTTAAAGAAATTTGCCGCTCCACCTTTAACAGCGATACCAGTCCACGATTTTACGCCAACCCTTTCAGATTTCCTTGTCTTGGCTGCTTTAACCCTCGATACCCAGACTATATTAAAATGGCATCATACATTTGATTTACTTTTGTCGGCTGCTGCCCCACTTTAAAATCTACAATTGTCGCTTTAACTCAGAACACTTTGTTTATTATTCCTTGAATTCTTTTCAACAATACCTCGGTCTCTGTTTACTTAACTTCAGTCGTCTTAAACATTCTTTCTGTCTGAATTCCCTGATTATCTGGATTGTAGCTTGTTCCTTAGGAGTCTTGCATCTTTGCAACTCCCTTGGCCTGTTCAGCTTCTCCTGGCAGATTTGAGAGCTGTTCACTTCCCAGTGCCCTGTCGCCAATTGCTCTGGTTTCCAGTTGAAACTAAGGAAAGCCCATCCCTCTGAAAATGGCTTCCCATTACGAAGCAACAACTTACTTCTATTTACTCTTCACACCATAACCCTCTCTAAGCACAATAGAATCATTTTTGGAATTGAAACCAACCCTAACACAATCTAAAACCTTTGTCCGGCATGAATATAACGATAGGTTTTACCCTTCTAGGCACAGAAACATTTAGGACGGGATCTTCTAGCTGTTCACACGAGTGGGATCATCTGGTCCCGCCGACACCGCACCTCTGTTGTGGGTTTCCCAGCGCCGTGGGGTGGATTCAATGGGAAATCCCATTGACAGCAGCGAGACCAGAGATCCCTAACAATAACTAATTTCTAATGTTTTCCAATACAAATATAAATCCCTTAAAACTACCTTTGTTTTCCTAACATGTTTTGTAAGTACATGCGAGGCCTCGGACCCAAAATCCATACATTCTCCAATTCGACAAACATCCAGTCGCGATGGTCCCGGGCACTGGTTCCAGTACCTCTGTAGTGAAGCCTGGCAAGAATGTGCACCCAAGTGAACCAAGGGTCCAAAGATGTTCAAATTCATCCATTTGACCAAACTGAACCTTTGCAATTCAAAAGTACAAAGAAACTTCTGCTGCTGTCATGTGAAATCACACTGATGCTCAACTGCAAAACTGATAAAATGTTTATATATTCAACATTACAGTAAGTCAGACTTGGAAAACAGCTTTCTTAATCGCCAGCGAAAAGGGCACATTCAGAGATTATACTGCTTGGTTCATTCTGTCCCGTCGGTGTTACAGTAAACTGCAAACATTTCAAAATGGCTACTTTCCTTTTGGATGGGAACAGTGCACACTTAACAAGACTGGAAAACAAAACCAGAATAATTCTGTCATAAAGGCACAAGACGACAATCAACCATCACCCAACAAATGTTAAACAGCAAAAATGACGCGATCAAACTGTCGAAAAGGAGGAAGAATTCCTTCAGCATTCTAACTTTAGTTAGATTAGTAAGAATAGTGCAACGCCTGCATCACATAAACATTGTTGTGTTGCAGTAAAAGGCTTCAGGCTATCTGGTGTTGGCACAAATGAAAAAAGAAAAATATAAATGTTAGGAATGGGAAACAAAAGCAAAAAATGCCATCAAGACACAGAAATCTGCAACAATAAAGAAATAGTAGGTATTTCATCTTTTGGATGGCATATTGTTTCTTCCCCCCCCCCCCCCCCCCCCCCCCCCAACCCCCACACTGCCCCCAGTCCCATCCGCCTCTCTTTATCCAACCGTGGTGGAATAAATGCTCATCTTTCACTTTCAATTCTGACTAAGGGTCAAACCTGAATTATCTGCCTGCTTCTCATCTTTATAGATGTTCACTGATCTGCTCAGCATTTTCTTCTTTTGTGAAATACGAGCGGCTGGGTCATTGAGGAGTCATCTTCATCCATCACTGCATTCACTGATCTAACTCATGCTGCAGGCCACATGGCCTGGAGCTTTCGCTCTGCTACATTTTTTTTCCGGCTAGGATGCGCTGGTTTCTCCGGTGCAGTTTAACCAAAACTGGCATAATCAGCACAAAGGTTGCAGAAGTTTAAAAACAGATTGGATAGAGTGTAAACCGTGCTGCTGTGATCTTCTGCACTTGTTTAAGAAACATTGCAAAAGAAGGAGCCCCCAGACTGAACTAATCATATTGGCGCAACATCGAGGGCCGAAGGGCCCACTGCGCTGTAATGTTCTATGTTCTATAGTGTAGGTCAGATAGGCTTCAGATGGTTTCACGGGTCGGCGCAACATCGAGGGCCGAAGGGCCCGCTGTAATTTTCTATGTTCTATTGGGAAGGGGGTTCACGAATTGCACACATTTACTGACCTTTGAAAAGGTTCCAAAGGTTAAGCTGAATATTTTGGTTGCAAGTGTACTTATAGGCACTTCTCCAACCTCGTGAATATAATTCCTTTTATTAATGTTCACAGAAACCCAATTGTGTAATGTGACAGGAAATACACTCCTGCTGCTTCTGCGTCACATGATGCGAGCAGACCATTTGCACGGGCTTTGGGCAGATCACAATCTCGATTGTATCGAGCACCACCTTTAATAAATCTCTCATTGTGTTTCACAAGAATACAGAGTGTGGACACCTCCACACATTTTCTCTTTGCAGCAACAAAGAAATGTAACACAAGAAAAAACAGGATTTAGGCAGAAAAAAAATAACTTTAAAAAAAAGATTTCATCCACTAACAGTGAGACAGTATCAGGAGTAACGGAAGAGTCCTGGAACCAGACACACACATGGACATTGGGCAGACCGTGCTGCTCATGGGAAGTTTTAACAAACTTTTCAACAGCAACTGTGAGTATGAATATCAATAGTCGTGGAAGACTTGCTTGCATTGAACTGAGTGGGGTCTGGGCTGCATGTGATGAAGCGACATGGGCTACGGGGAACAAGGATTTCAAAGTCTTCCGACTCTGCACAGGCCACTACTTGGGGGCAAAAGTCGAACTACGTCAGGCAAAACAGGAAAGAGTTCTGAGTTGCTTGTTCAAGGGATCATTGTGCTGTACTTTTCATTAAAAATTGAAAGTGTGGAAATGTCGACTCTAGGAGCTGGAAAACAAAAATGGTGGGGGGCAATGGGCACCATGGACACATTTGATGAGGATTATGAGACATGGAATTCATATGAGTAATGATTTCAATTGTTTCTAATAGTTTTTAATAACCAGACACAAAAACTCAGCTCAGTTAAACGTTTCTGCTCCTCATCGTGTTCACCCCGAGAAACCAGAGATCAGTTCGATATTGAATTAATGAAAATCTCAGAGGGACATTCCTCTCCTGAACCGTTATTGATCGCAGAAAGGTTTTGATCCTACCACTATAATCAGGAGGTAGGTGAAAGCATTATACAGTTCTTAGCATCTTTAAGATCAGCAAAATATTGCGAATTTTGTACACACTTAGAATCATAGGGTGGGATTCTCCCGTAGCCGGTGGGGCAGGGGGTCCCAGCGGGACGGAGTGGCGTGAACCACTCCGGCGTCGGCCCGCCCCAAAGGTGCAGAATCCTCTGCACTTTCAGGGGCTATGCCGGCGCTCGAGTGGTTTGCGCCCCGCTGGCCAGGGTGGAAGGCTTTTGGCGCTGCGTCAGCCGGGGCCGAAGGGACTCCGCCAGCCGGCGCAGGTCCACACATGTGCGGGAGTGTCAGCGGCTGCTGACGTCATCCCCGCGCATATGCAGGGGGGGTTCACCTACGTATCGGCCATCGCGGAGGCTGACACGGCCGTCGTATAGGAAAAGAATGCCCCCCACGGCACAGGCCCGCCCACAGATCAGTGGGCCCCGATCGGGGCCAGGCCACCATGGGGGCACCCCCCGGGGCCAGATCCCCGTGCCTCCCCTCCCAGGACCCCGGAGCCTGCCCGCGCTGCCAGGTCCCACCGGTAAGGGACCTAGTCTAAGTTATGCCGGCGGGACTGGCAAAGAGCGAGCGGGACTTCGGCACATCGCAGGTCGGAGAATCGGCGGGGGGGGGGGGGGGGGGGGCGCTGCCAGCGGCCGCCGACTGGCGCGGCGCGATTCCCGTGCCGGAGAATTCGGCGGTCGGCGGGGGTGGGATTCACGCCGCGCCGCACCCCCCCCCCCCCCTCCCCCCCCCCCTCCCCCCCCCCCAGCGATTCTCAGACCCGGCGAGGGTTCGGAGAATCCCGCCCATAGCTTCATAGAACCTCTACTGTGCAGAAGGAGGTCATTCGGCCCATCGAGTCAGCACCGACCCTCTGAAAGAGCACCCTAACCTAGGCCCATTACCCGTAACCCAACCTAACCTTTGGACCCTAAGGGGTAATATATCATGGCCAATCCACCTGCACACCTTTGGACTGTGGGAGGAAACTGGAGCACCTGGATAAACTCATGCAGACATGGGGTGAAGATATAGGGCGCGATCTCACCAACATAAAACAGTGCTGTTCAGGGTGGGATTAGCGGAGTTGTTCCCAACACTTGTAGCATGGTTATGATCCCGCTATCTATTGGCACTCATCATATTTTCCTGCCCCATCAGGAAATGCCCCCATGAGACTGCACTGAGCTGCATTTCCTCAATGAGCAGCTCCGCTCGAAGGGATTGAGACGTCATTTTTCAAGGTGCCCCGATCTCACAACCTCTCGGCGCAAACTCCAGACCTCCACAAAACCCAACTCACCTGTTTGGGTGGTCCTCGGGACACCCAAACCTCACCATATACAGGCAGGGCATTCCCGGTCCTGATCCTGGGTGCAGGCACAATGCCAGATTGGCACCTTGGCATTTCCAGTGTCACCTGGGCACCCTGGCAGTGCAAGGCTGGCACCCAGGTGATACTGCCATGGTGCGCAGGTGGCACTGCCAGGGTACCATTCTGGCAGCGCCAAGGTGCCACCCTTCCCAGAGGCCAACTACTCGAGGGCCTCTGATCAAGGAGACCTCTCCAGGTACTGCAGCTTGGTCCCTGCTTGTGGCGACCAGTACTGAACGGCGGCCGGCATGGATCTCCTCAGTAAGGCCAATAGATGCCGGGTGACCATTTAATCTGGCGAAGGCAGAAGTAAATCAGCTTCTAAAGCAACTTTACTCTGCGAGACTGATGGCGATGTCTATGTCGCAAGATCTGGTTAGATCTTACGAGGTATAATGGCCATCGTGAGGCCAAGGGGAGGCCTCTCCCAGCATCTACCGGTCACATTGCTAACCACCGTGCCACCCTAGTTGCTCTTGATGACTCATAAGAGACAGGCTGGTTTGTGGACACCGTAATGCAGCTGTTCAGAGTAAGTTGCATCCTGTCGGTGATGTCACTCAGAAGCTGTCGTGCAAGTTGCCAGATCTATGGCGGTAGCAACGAGAGAAGCGTCACAGGTGGGCACTGGAGCGATGATTCACAAATGGATACCTCAAGGAACAAGGCTGCAAAGGTGCAACCATATCACCGTGTACACCCGTTGGACACTCAGCAAAGGAATACTGGAGTAAAACGAATACATGCAAGACCTGTGGCAAGAGGGGCCATATTGCCAAGGCATGTTGGGCTCAGAAAACTTCTCCTACTCCAAGAAGGTGCAAGAAGGAAAACACAGTTAAACAACCTAGCCGTGTTTACAAATTAATGGATGAAGCTCAAGATCACTCAAAATACAGCGGAACGGAACTATAGCTAGTGTTAAAGCTAGGTGTTTTATCAAAGCAGGGTGATCAACAACATTTATGGGCATATCTAAAACTTGACGGTCATGAAATTAAAATGGAAGTGGACTAGGGCGCAGCAGTATTGTTACTACTTGTGGACAATTAATCACCAAAAGCTGAAACATCTTCCTTTAAAACCGTCAAATTTGATCCTAAAGACGTACACTGAAGAGGTCGTACCATTCAAAGTATGCATTATGGTGAAAGTTGAAGCGAATGGACAAAGAGCAAAGTTACCTCATCACAGTCTACGGAAACGTTCTTGCTCTATTTACAAGAGCATGGTTGACTAGGATGAGGCTTAACTGGGAAACAATCAATTAGTGGATTCAAAGACCGACTCACAACAACTTACAAAGAAATACGAGAAGGTATTCACAGATTCACTAGGCTCTGTGACTGGCGATGAGATGCACCAAAAAATCAAGCCAGACAGCACACCCAAATGCCTCGAAGCTAGAACCATTCCATATGCTATCAGGCCTAAAGTTGAAGAAGAACTAGAAATATTAGTATGAACAGGTGAACAGGAGTCATTGAACCTCTTGCCACAAGTGATTGGGCAACACCAATTGTTGCTGTATTAAATGGGATGGAACACTGAGAATCTGTGGAGATTTTAAGGCTACTAATAACTTCATTTTGTGCGCAGATCCATTATCCACTGCCGCTGATTGAAGACGTGTTTGCTGGACATTATGGAGGCTAGAATTTCAGTAAAATGTGAACTTTCACAGTCATATATGGAGATGAACGTGGCTGTCGAATCACAGCCACTACTCACCAGCATAATGCAGAAAGGTCTGGTTTCTTTGCAGACAATTTCCTTTTGGAATAATATGTGCGCCTCTTCTCTTTCAAAGATCTATGTATCAAATTCTAAGTGGGTTGAATGGAGGGCAATGTTATCTAGATGACATACTCATCACCAGTTCGAGTGAACAGGAACACTTGACGAATTTGCAAGCTATCCTGAAGCGGCTACAGAGCCACAACATGAGAGTTAAGAAGGAAAAGTGTGACTTTTTCAAGTCATCCATAAATTGTCTCGGTCATATCATCGACAATGATGGTTTGCACAAAGAAGCACCATGTCCTCAAAATGTGACCCAAATTAAGGTCATTTTTAAGATTGCTCAATTATTATGGTAAATTTGTGTTGAATTTACCACTCAACAACACGTTGCTATGTGTTGAACAGGCATATGCTGGCCAGAAGAATGTGACAATGCATACGATGAAGTGAAAGAAGTTTTGCAGTAGTCAGAGCTGTTGGTTCATTTTAATCCCAAGAAGAAGTTGCAACTTGCTTGTGATGCCTCACCCTGTGGGGTTGGTGCAGTCTCTTGCATATTAAACCTTCAGGAGAGGAACGATCGATAGCATTTGCTTCATGCACTCTTACTACCGCACAAATGAATTACGCTCAGCTAGTAAAAGAAGCTTTGAGCAGCATTTTCAGTGTAACAAGGTTCCATCATTGCCTATATGGGTGTCATTTTACTCTTTTGAAGGATTATCGGCCCTTGACTACAATCTTTGGGCCGTATAAGAGGTAAATCTTCTTTGGCAGCTAGTAAATTGCAAAGATGATCATTGATATTGTCGGCACACACTTACAATATCCAATATCGCAAGTCGGAGCAGCATTCAAATGCTGATGCTTTACCACAATTGATACTACAAGTCAAACAGAACCCAGAAGAACATTTCATCAATATTTTGCATTTCTCATTCTTGTGTATACCTATGACTTCATCTCAAGTTCAAAGATATACAAGAACTAATCCAGTGATTGGCAAGGTGATGGATTTGGACCAATGATGAAGGAATTGGCACACAGTTATTTATGGTGGCCAAGATTAGATGCTCACATTGAAGATAAAGTTAAGCAATGCTAATTTTGAGCAAAACCAAGGAACACTCCACCATTTCATCTGTTGGGATGGCCGACAGCCACAGCAGAGAATACACATCAATTATGCTGATCCATTAGAGGGTCACATGTTCTTGGTGATTGCGGACGCACACTTGAAATGGCCAGAAGTCGTGATAATTAAGTCAACGACAACTGGGCTGAGCATTGAGAAACTAGATGAAATAGTAGCAATACATGGAGCACCGGAGCAGATTTTGAGTGATAATGGTATCAGTTTACTTCAAAGGATTTTGAGGACTACTTGAAAGGGAATAGTATACGCCATATCATGCCTACACCATATCAAGTCAGCTCCATATCATCCAGCAACAAATGGATTGGCCGAATGTTTTGTGCAATCACTAAAGTATTCTGCCAATGCATCGAAAGACCAGGGGACTTTATTGAGAAGATTAAACAAATTTCTAACATCTTATCGGAACACTGTACATGGTACCATGGAAAGTTCATCTGCAATGCTGTTGTTTAAGAGGGAACTACGAACATAGTTGGATTTGTTAGCTCCATCTGATATTTCAGAGATTGTCAAACAACAACAACAACAAGCACAAATTTCTAGGAGGCAGAAAAGCAGGTATTCAACCAGGGAGAGAGAGACTTTCCGTTCCGCCAGCTGTGTTTTCCTGGGCGGCGTGCCCTTGGCGTCAGGGGGATTCTCCATTCCTGCCACCTGCCAATGGGATTTCCCATTGTAGCCAGCCCGCGCTGCTGGAAATCTACAGCCATGGTTGCGCTGCCAGCACAACGGCGAATCCCGCCGGCGGAGAATCCTGCTGTGTTAGCTAGGAGCTACGCCACCGACAAGAAATGGGTACCAGCTATGATCCTAGCAAAGACAGGTCCAATATCATGCACCGTACTGATGGATGGTGAAAGAGTTTGGCGATATCATGCTGATCATTTACTTGCTGCAGAAACTTCTCAAGAGGCTCTACCCTTGGAAAATCTAAAAAAACTTTACTTTGGAAGATAGACATTGGTGAGTTCAGATGATTTTAATGAGCATTTTGCAATGCCTATAGTGACAGATACTGAAATAACTATTCAAGAAGTACAATCTACAGAAAGGAATGAGGTCACATCTGAGGTTTCAAGTAGCCAAGTTCAAGAACATCAAATTCTACAAAAAGGAGTAGAGTTCCACAAAAGACACTGTCTTATTGAATTGTATGTATAGAAATAATACATAAGGGGATCTGTTGTATAAAAGTAAATTGTTGTCATGGCACTAATGAGGTAAAGAGCGAGAGATGTTACGTATCTGAGAATACTTCCTTGCTGTTTATGCATCACATGTTGTGTCGTGATATCAGCAGAACGTTTGCGCAGGTTTTGAGCAGATCATCATCTTAATTGTGTTGAACATCATCCTCAATGAACCTCTCATTGTGTTTTACAAGAATCCAGAGTGTGGGCACTCCATACCTTTTCTCTTTGTGGCAACACAGAAATATAACAAAACGGTCCACCAGTGCAATTAGCAAATGATTCATGGAGCTTTTCAAAGTAATTTTCTGTAATTCAAAAACAGCCTGTTCACAGTGATCTAAACCAAACTGTGGTTTAAGATACTTTTTTTGTGATAAACAAATTTTCAGCCCTCAAACTACATCTAGTTACTGTTGTAGGGTGTTCAATATCGTTTGGTAGGTCTTAATGATGTCTTTGTAGTCTTACAAAGGTTAACTGTATGTACTTCTTAAATACAATAACTATGTACATTATACAGTAAAGGGCCCAAGCTAGGAGTTGGCTCTGTGCTTGCTTATGCATACGGCTCTGTCCAACACTAGGCTGACCCCTAGGTGCTGGGGCTGTTTAGCACAGGGCTAAATCGCTGGCTTTGAAAGCAGACCGAGCAGGCCAGCCGCGCGGTTCGATTCCCATAACAGCCTCCCGAACAGGCGCCGGAATGCGGCGACTAGGGTCTTTTCACAGTAACTTCATATAAAGCCTACTCGTGACAATAAGCAATTTTCACTTTCACTTCAGGTGCGAGACACATTTTCTCTTATATCACTGTGTGGTTGTACACTCAATCCCACATTAACCCTATGTGTGTCAGACCCTTTGACTTTGGCATGTCCCAAGGTCTTTATCCAATGCATTCTACGTTATTCTAGTTTACTCCTTGTACTAACATCCTTATTACTACCACATTCCCCCCCCCCCCCCCCCCCCCCCCCCCCCCCCCCCCCCGAACCCCCACCCCGAACCCCCAACTCCAAGTCTCTGAGTTAATAGGTTCAGACAGTCTGGATGACATTATTACCATAACTCATCCACACTACTGTTGATGGAGTGATAGGCTCTGTCATTGAAGTTGATTTGGTGGTGGTTCTGGGATCTGAATATCTTTTTAATCTCTTTTTCCATTCCTTGGTATTGAACCGCTCCTTGTCGATTCGGCAGTTGTGGTGACACATGGTTATTGTTCCATCCACTTTCTCGCAGACTGGACGAACATTGTGCTCAACTTCTGTCATTTATTTTCCTCTTCTTCCTTCATCATGTGTGTTGTTGTCATATCCTCTGTGGTAGAAGATGGCCATTCATGTTATTTAAAAAAAAATTTAGAGTACACAATTCATTTTTTCTAATTAAGGGGCAATTTAGCGTAGCCAATCCACCTATCCTGCACATCTTTGGGTTGCGGGGGCGAAACCCACGCAAACACGGGGAGAATGTGCAAACTCCACACAGTGACCCAGAGCCTGGATCGAACTTGGGACCTCCGCGCCGCGAAGCTGCAGGGCTAACCCACTGCGCCACCGTGCTGCCCTGGCCATTCCTGTTATGAAGACGTGGTTTTTTAGTGAGCTCACCTTTGCATTTGGCTGTGTGGTGTGCTGATGGCTGCGACTTCCAGCATCGCCTGTGGCACTCTCATTCTGGCTGCGAGCTGCAACATTTACTCCGTGGTCATAATATTGACCTCATCAACAGTCGGTGGAGCCAGAGGTGGACATTCTTCTGGTTGTTGGTTACTCTCTTGTCCCTGCTCCATTAGAGGCATCATGGTGACCATCTGACTGGTTGGCTGATTTGACCAATGAAGGCTTCGGGCAACTGAAACAAAATTGGGCAAACCTGGTCTGCAAAGAAGGAAGACAGTTCAGCGCTGAAGTTCCAGCCAGGACACTCTAACTTGTTTGAGCTCTCGGGGACTTGTAGGTCTGTATAATTTACAACAGTGGTTAGCTTGACTTCGTCTGCTGTTTTGAGGAGATTCGGGGCTACACAGGCATCTTGGCTCAAGAGAGGAAATTACTAGTTATGGATGACGTACATGGGTTTGGAGATTTGTTTTCTGCCAAACCTTAGTGGTTATAGAATCAGGCCTGTGGCCAGAAGTAAGATTCCTCTGGGCCGATGGAGTGCTGTATCTGTTGTTCAAAGCCAGGGATTTCTCAGCCACAGTTCATTGTCTGATTGGACAGTAACACCATCCCATGTGTCCAACTTAAAGTTTGGGAGATGGCCATGAACCATGAACTTTGCTACATTAACAACTCTGGGTTGAAACTGCAGAATACTCATCTCGCTCTGCTTCACAGTGCTGGCATGGTCACAGTAGGGAATTGTTTTCCTTGGCCTGGAGTGTCTCTGTTTCTGTGCTGGTTTGCTAACAGGACTGAGGAGTTTCCTTTGTACCATGGCTTACTTTCTCCTCTTAAAATAGACCTGTGCAGCACACAGAGTGCAATCTAGATAGCTTTCTCAAAGCTCAGATCTTTCTTCGCTTGATGCATGTCTAAGAATATATCACTTGCTGCCCATGACAACTATTCTAACCTTCTTAAGTTCAGGTTTAGGGTCTCTGAATTTTCAGCCTCAAGTCATCCGGTGCAGATCATTAATGAATGAATCACCAGGTTCTTCTGGCTGCCCAACACACTTATTAAATTTATCCCTTTCAAAGACTGTGTTGCTTCTTGGGTTAAAATAAATATCAAATGTCTTTAGTACTTTTTAAAATTTAACAGATGATTTGTTGATCCCTTGTTCTGCAATAATATTGTCTGCTAGCGGACCTATAACCTCTGCTTCAATGCCTTTGGACATCTTGAAGTCAGAAAAGGCACTATGTAACTGCAAGTCATATTATTTAACCCTGGCTGAAGTCAATGCAGTTGAAATTTCTACTGAATATCTTCCTAGCTATCAAAGTTCAGGCATTCCAGTAAAGTACAGACAATAATACAATGAAGTGTGGAAGGCTGTCAGTGATCTTTGTTGAAAATGCTAGAATTTTTTGGAGCTGGCACTATTCAGCTCCGAATGCAATTCAGTGTTAAGGGACATCAGCATTCAGTCTAATTGGTACACCTCTGTTTCTAAGGATGGTTGGAAGATTATGGTCAGTGCGTGCGCAATTTCCACCCTTACTTCCCTCAGGATCCTCAGACACATCTTATCTGATCCTGACTTAGCAACTTTTACATACAACCAGTCTTTCTAACACAAACTGTCCTGGACAGGATGGGGGGGGGGGTCAATTTAAACTGCCCTGATCTGCCCGCTCACTACCTGTCTGTAACCGGAAAAGTGGTTTTGGTAGAGTGCTTTGGAGTGTTCCCATCCCCTATGAATAACGTCCACAGCAAATCTGAGGTTAGATAAAATAAAAAGGGTTGATTTATTTTTGCACACCCACACACACACACACACACGAGGGGTTTGCAACATCTACCCCTTTTGCACACACAATGAACTGGGGCTTAGGAAAAACAAAGACGATTCAGGGCACGACCACAATACAATACAAGTTGGGGTTTTACATGTGTCCTATTCCAAAATCAAAAGTCTAATGGAATTCTCTTTTCAAGAGGAAGTTGGCTGATTGTAGGGTGATCCTGTCTTTCCACAAGCGAGACTTCCACAATGGGAGAAGGCACATAGAGTGAGTTAGTCTTGGAGATACAAGTTCCAACGTTCCTGGAGTTTACAGTTTTGATGAGAGACAGAGTCCTTTCTGCTGCCACCTGCTTGATGGTAGACAGCGCGGGCTGTTTGGTGGAGTCCTGTTCCCGTTGAAGGTCAAACAGTAACCGACCATAAGGTCCGAAGACCGTATAATTAAAATAAATCAATTGGCCCAGTTGTGTTATTCTGGTTTTGGGTTATAATATGAGGCCCTCTTGTTGAAACCATTGTGTTAGAACAGTTAATGCTTAGGAACTATTATCGGAGATTAGGACCTGTGAACAGCTGTCTTTGGTCGAAGCTGGTTGGAGCAGACAGTGTTGGATCAAACTAGATGAATCTTCCAGCACCTTTCAATTATACTTTTGAATTTTGAATTGCAGAAAGTCAGTATGCAGGTACAGCATGTAATTAAAAAAGGCAAATGGAATGTTAGCATTTATTGCAAAAGGACTAGAATATAGGGCAGGATTCTCCAGTAATAGGGCTATGTCCCCACGCCAGCGTCAAAATGCAGGTGTTTCACTGTAGGTCCTTCCCCCCCCACCCCGAGATTGTGCGTGCCCGCGGATCGGTGCCGCCCGATCGCTTGTCTGGCAGTCTGTGAGGCTCTCCCGCTGAAGGATCCCTCCAGCCCCCCCCCCCCCCCGGTGACGGATCCCCCCAGCCCCCACCAGAGGAGCCGTGGACTGAATCCACAGCTGTCGCTGACCGTTCCCGACAGGGAAAACGTGGTTAGAACCACACCATCCGGAACTCAGCCAGTTGTCCTCGCAGAATCGCTGCGGGGACCTCTGTCAATGGCCCGCTACCCACACCACGTAGACTGGAGAATCGCAAGAGCGGCGTCGCGCCGGGCTTCAGTTTCAACTCCCATTCTCCGCCCCCGCGCCGATCGCTATTTCGGCTCGAAGAATCCCACCCATAAAAGTAGAGAAGTATTGTTGTAATTGTAATTGTATAGGGTGTTGGTGAGAAGACATCTGGAATATTGTGCCAATTTTAGTCTCCCGATTTGAAGAAGGATATGATGGCATTGTAGGCAGTTCAGAGGAGATTCACCAGATTGATTCCAGGGATGAAAGAGTTCATGTATAAGGAGAGATTAAACCATTTGGGCTTATACTCACTGGAGTTTAGAAGGATGAGAGGGGATCTGATCGAGGTATATGAGATATTAAAAGGGATTGATAAAGAGAACGTAGACCAATTGTTCCCCCTTGTAGGGCAATCTAGAATGAGAAGTCACAGATATAGGTTGAGAGGCAGTAGATTTAGAACTGAGATGAGGAGGAACTACTTCTTGCAGAGGGTGGTGAATTCAAGGAACTCGCTGCCCCATAGTGAGGTGGAATCTGAGTCATTAAATGGTTTCAAGAAGGAGATAAATATATTTCTGATTTTAAAAATGGGTTAAAGGGATATGGGGAACAAGTAGGGAGGTGGTTTTGAGACCAGGAAGAGATCAGCCATGATCTGATTGAATGGCAGAGCTGGCTTGAAGGGCTGAATTGCCTTCTTCTGCTCCTGATTCCTATGTTCCTATTCTTTTTGATAATATTAACAACATTTTTCTGGTACTATGGCAGACGCAGGGTCTAGTCATGGTGTACTCAGAAACAACTGCCAATGTCTCTTGCATCTTCTTCACAGCAAATAATCTAAGCCTTCTTTTGATGCCTAACAATCAAACAACCCAAGCTCACTGTGAGGCCAACTACAAGACAGGTCACATACCACCTGCATTACCCCTAAACTAAAATCTAATCTTTTGGATTACAAACTACATGATAATTTAATAAACCTCATAATTGTAACGATCAGTGTACAGTGAAAGATGTAGTGAAAACTGCAGCCTTTTGTCAGATTTGCAGTTCACTTCGGCTGCCTATATTTCCTGTCCCCACAGTGACATGAAACAATGGGCTAGATTTTACCCTCCCCCTCAGCAGTTTTGAATGTACCATGAGTATTCCCAGAAAGGTACTGTTGTAAACAGTTCTGCTATTAATTATCCATTTCCTTCTAAAGGTGAAAAGGAGTTGAGATCAAAGATAGCTAATTAGCTTTTCTGCCTAGACACAAGGGGCGGAATTCTCCGCTCCCGGGAAAAATCGGGAAGGCCGTCGTGAACTCGGCCGAGTTTCACGACGCCCCCGGAGGCGGCTCCTCTCACCTTATTCACCCCCACTGGGGGGGCTAGGAGCGGCGCTCCGTTATTCTCGGCCGCCGGACCTTGACGCTTGCGTGGCGGCGCGCCAAGAATGACGCGACAGCGGCGCCTATGCGCATGCGCGGCTGACTTCACAACGGCTGACGGCTCAAACCCGCATATGCGTGGTGGCCGTCTTCCCCTCCGCTGCCCGCAAGATGTGGCGGCTTGATCTTGCGGGGCGGCGGAGGGGAAAGAGTGCATCACTTTTAGACGCCGGCCCGACGATCGGTGGGCACCGATCGCGGGCCAGTCCCCTCCCGAGCACTGCCATGGTGCTCACTCCCCTCTCCGCCCCTACAAGCTTCAAATGGGCCTTTGGCGCCCATGTTCATGATGGCAGTGACCAGGTGTGGTTGCTGCCGCCGTCGTGAACCGGTTGCGAACGGCAGGCCGCTCGGCCCATCCGGGCCGGAGAAGCGGCGGTCGCCGTGAAAAACGGCGCGCGGTGATTCTTCCAAGCGGGGGGGGGAGTTGGGGGGGGGGAGGAGAATCGCGGGGGGCGCCAGGGGGGCGTGAAATGAGTCGCCCGGCCCTCCTGCGATTCTCCCGTCCAGCGTGGGGAGCGGAGAACCGCGCCCAAGGTTCACATTGCCATGGAAATGAGGGCAAAGGAAACATATTTTTTAGATTAGGTTACAGGCTTCCCTACTTAATTAGTGAACATCACAGAAACAGAGCAAGTTCCCCTACTCCTCACTTAGGCTTGCTAACCATGGCCATTGCCCCCAGCTAAAGCTACTGGGACTACACTGCTGCCAGCCATACAATTGGCTGGTAGGTCTCTCATGCAGGACTTCTTCCTGAGATAGAGGTCGAAGTCTCATCTGAAAGCAATTAATTCTGCTCCGAGTGTTGAATTGCTGAGGGGTAGCCATCAGTACAGTGGGCATGTTCGCTACCGAGTTAACCAAGTGACTGGGAATCACTACACCTGGTTAAATACTGCCCTATGGGAGAAAATGTTTGATGCACATAAATCATTTAAATAAAAACCTTAGTTTGAGGACTCCATTAATTCAAATACTTCTGTTATTTTGATTTCAGCGATTGATTTGACGTATTGGTGAATTAAATAATCTACTGCTCTTTAACAGCCGATTTATTTTACTTTGTCTAACTTTTTGTGTCACATTACATATTCTTTTTAGCTTATCCTGAAGAATAATCCTTGAGCATAAAGGTGTACGGAGGAAGGTCAGGTGGGAATATTAATGTGCTCGTGTAATTTGAGATCAAAGAGTTAATCCTGTGGCATGCTAATCCACCCGCTTTCCCCATGAGGTGCATCACTGCCAATTTTGAGGAAGCTCAGACTTGCCTGTGCTAAAGGCATTGTTGCTGCAAAGATGTATGTTGAGGGAAGTCTGACATTTCAGCAGTTGTGACATTTCTTCCATCTCCCCATTCACTCATTACTGGACTTGAAATCTTTTATACCAAGCTATCCATACTCCTTCCTCAGTCAGGAGTAGGATTCATACCGGCAACTTCGCAAGCATAATTGTCAAACCAGTGCAACAACTAACAATCTTAAAGTCAGTAATGTGTCAGTTGGTATCTGTAGTGTAAAGGGTTAATATAAATAGACAACCTACATCATTGGTAATGTAACGTCACATGACAACAGAGTATGCTGAGAGAGTTCCATGTGAAGTAACATGCTAAGCCTCATGCTGTACAGTTAGAAGAATGTTTAATAAAAATTAAAGTTTACCAACAGCCTTGCCTCCAGCAGTCTCTATTGATCCCAACTAAGTACAAACTCAGCTAAGATGCACAGTGGTGATAACAGAGTGTACAGCCTTTACATTGCCAGCTCCATGCAAGTCTTGTTTTCCGATATGCTGTTCATTCATGTGCAGCGTTGAAAGGAAGTGTTGATGCCAAGTTATCTGCAACCTCATGAATTTTCCCCCCTCTTTCTCCCCATCTGCCTGCTTTCAGAGCCTCAGTTTTCATTGGTAAAGTTTCACACACCAGCTTGGCCTTTGATAACTATCTCACCGAGGTCATGGATCATATCCGTGTGGAACAGATGGCGCTTCGCTGAAATAAATATTTTGTCTCAGAAAAGTTGCTGCAGGCACAACTAAAGAATGTGTGCTCTCCGCCACAGGAATAACAGGGACCACTGCCGCTTTGAGTTCCCTCCCAACTGTACTGTGCCAGCTCCATACCAACAAGCTGCATTGTTTGCCCCCCCCCGTCTCTATGTTAATGAGGCAGGCCCTCAAAACGAACTGGGCCTTCTGTTGGCACTATCAGCTCGGCTGAACTGCATTTTTCACCAGTCAGCCACCAAATCCTTTAAAGTTCTCTCAGTGTGCAACTATGGGGGCAATGTTCAGCCCGCACTCACCGTCAGAGCAAATGACCCATGAGCGGAAGATCCGGAGAGAATCAGGAAACATGATGATCGGGGGGGGGGGGGGGGGGGGGGGGGGAGGGGGGGGGGGGGAGGCAACCCATCTCTGTGGAACCAGTCTTGCTGGCTTATCAGTCGCTGTTCCACCAGACTGACGGCGAAAACTCTGCCCACTCATTTTTTTTCTTCAGTAAGGCTGAAGATCTGTAGTGAGAACTGGCCTGGTGCAGCGGTTTTCTGTCACAGCCTGACACTTTGAAAAATTATGGTAAGATTCCGCCCTGGGTATGCACCTTGTCCACCACGCTCAAGGAATAATTCTTCTCCTTCTCTGGCTAATTATATGGCTCCTTTGGTGTAATAAAATGTTCCAAGGTGCTTTATTACAAAAACAATGAACAACAAGGATATAGGGGATGCAGCTGAATCACCAATTGTGGGCCTCTTTGTCGATGCTGGAGAGATAAGAAAATGGCTACCTTCAGTTCTGCATCTATATGCTGCCTCATGTGGATGTTATCCAAATCGGATATAGTCAACGTCCCTGCATGCCAATGACACCAGCTTTACCATCACTCTCCAGTCCATCACTCTGACTATGCTGTGTGACAGTCTCGCAGGCTCGAACTTTCTCTCAGTCAGTATTGATAAAATCAACACCATCTTGTTAAGAAAGTCCTGATCAGTAACTGCATCTGAGCTATCAGTTCCATTGACTTCCTGGTTGCTCAAATGCGCTGGTTTTTACAATTCACAAACTCAGAAAATTGTTTGATTCTGGACTGGGCTTCAAATCCTACCAAAACCAAAATTACCTATTTCCATGAAAGGTCCCAACCTAAAGCATCAATCTGTATCTTCTCTCCTCAGATGCTGCCTGACTTATGTGTGTTTTCAACATTTTCTATTCTTGTTTCAGATTTCCAGCACTATTTTGATTTGTGCCTGCTTCCACCTCTGTATTATTGATCCCTGGCCTCATCTCCATCAGCTTCCAAAACCCTCCTTCATGCCTTTGTTTCAATTCTCCAGGAAACATCTTGGGCGGGATTCTCGGACCCCCCGCCGGGTCGGAGAATCGCCGGGAGTCAGTGTGAATCCCGCCCCCGCCGTCCTCCAAATTCTGCCCCCCGCAAAAATTGCCCCGGTGTGAGTCGCGCCGCCCGCCTCAGAGAATGGCGGGGACCGGCGCGACTCAATGGGCCCCGGGGCTGCATGAATTCTCCGGCCCGCGATGGGCCGAAGTCCCACCCGTTCGTTGCCAGTCCCACCGGCGTAAATTCCTTACCGGCGGGACCTCGCGGCGCGGGAGGGCTCCGGGGTTCTTCGGGGGGGGGGGGCGCAAAGGTATCTGGCCCCGGGAGGTGCCCCCACGGTGGCCTGGCCTGCGATTAGGGCCCACCGATCCGCGGGTGAGCCTGTGCCGTGGGGGCACTCTATCCTTCCGCACCGGAGGCTGTGGTCCTCCGTCATTCCCGGTGCAGAAGCGAAGCCCTCTGCGCATGTGCGGGGATGATGCCAGCACGCGCTGGCGCTCCCACGCATGCACCAACTTGCGCGGCCGGCGGAGGCCCTTTGGCACCGGTTGGCGTGGTGCCAAGCCACTTTCCCGCCAGCCGGCGGGGCGCAAACCACTCCGGGGCGGGCCTAGCCCCTGAAGGTGCGGATGATTCCGCGCCTTTGTGGCGGCCCGACGCCGGAGTGGTCCACGCCACTCCGTCCCGCAGGAACCCCCTGCCCCGCCGGGTAGGGGTGAATCCCGCCCCTTATATGTGTACTGTCGCAATGCAAATGCCACCCCACACTCCCCCTACCCCCAACTCACCCACACCAGGCCAGTTGTCTTTTGTGGGTAAACTATATACAAGACAACAGATGAAAAACATAAAACCATGCCAAGCAACCTCTCTTCAACTTCCTCCAGCCAGTCTGAAGTCAGCAGACTTTAAAATTCACTTATGTACTAGTGAAACTCCTAGTGGTCAGTTAGTAAATTACAACATAACCATGATATCACAACAGGAATAGGCAATTTCTTCTCTGAAGGTTCACTAATTGGTGTTGACACCTTTGGCAACAGGGAAAGCCCAGAGAAATAGATCCATTCCTGGTCTGAGTTACCACTATCAGAATGCCTGATACCATAGAACCAATCCAGCTTAATCCAAACATTTAGAGTTGATGTCTTTATCCCAAATTTCTTATGATGAGAAGCATAACAATCATCATGTCATTTACAGGAGCGGCATAGTGGTTCGCACTGTTGCCTCACTCCTCTGGGTGCTCCGGTTTCCTCCCACAGTCCAAAGATGTGCAGATTAGATGGAGTAGCCGTGCTAAATTGCCCCTTAGTGTCCAAAGGTTAGTTGGGGTTACGAAGATAGGGTGAGGGAGTGGGCCTAGGTAGGGCTCTCTTTCCGAAGTTCGGTGCAGACTCAATGGGCCGAGTGGCCTCCTTCTGCACTGTAGTGGTTCTATGGCTCTATGAAAAGGAGCACAGACCAATTTTCTGGGGAGGAGCAAGCAACTCATTCTCCATCTTCATGTGATGTGAGAATAGATCATCACACACAGCATCACTTTCCTTCTCAGCGTCAAAGATAACATTTTTACATGCGCAAGGGGCAATTTAGCACAGCTACTTCACCTACTCTGCATATCTTTGGACTGTGGGTGTCTGCACATCTAGTCTGCACATCTTTGGACTGTTGGATGAAACCGGTGTACCTGGAGGGAACCCATGCAGATACAGAATGTGCAAACTCCACACAGACAGTTGCCATGGAAAAGTAACCCAGAGTCCAAAGGTAATGACCTGGCCAACTAGGTTTGAATCCCACCTGGTCAGATGATGGAATTTGAATTCAGTTAAATGTCTGGCATTGTTTGAGGGTGGCACGGTAGCACAGTTGTTAGCACAGTTGCTTCACAGCTCCAGGGTTCCAGGTTCGATTCCGGGCTTGGGTCACTTTCTATGCGAAGTCTGCAAGTTCTCCCAGTGTCTCCGTGGGTTTCCTCCCGGTGCTCCGGTTTCTTCCCACAGTCCAAAGATGTGCAGGTTAGGTGGTTTGGCCATGTTAAATTGTCCTTTGTGTCCAAAAGGTTTGGATGGGGTTACTGAGTTACGGGGATGAGGTGGAGGTTGGGCTTGTGTGGGGTGCTCTTTCCAAGGGCTGGTGGAGACCCAATGGGCCGTAGCCTCCTTCTGCACTGTAAATTCTATGATTCTATGAAACGTCTAATGATGACCATGAAACCTTTGTCAATTGTCATAAAAACCCATCTGGTTCACTAATGTCCTTTAGGGAAGGAAATCTGTCCAACATACCTGTACTTCCATTACAAAGCTACGGATCCAGGCTAAACTCCTAGCGTATAGAGGTTGCAGAAAGAAGAAAAATCAAAGTTCACCAGAATCTATGGCAAATGGTAACCATGGGAATCAGAGATTTATGTTTATGCTAGCTGTGTGAATTTGAGATGCTGCATTACAGATGTGGGAATGCCCCAAGGGTAATTTTGTTTTCAAGGGAAAAATAATTTATCATGCATTGCAGCAACTCTAGTTCCCAGAGACCTCAAGGGTGTAGTACTGCAGGACATCTCCATTCTTAATTTTTTTCTTTAAACAAATTGAGAAAGTTAGCAATGCCGATAACCTAAAGAATAAATATCACCACCATGGAAAGGGATTGGCACAAGTGCAGACTGGAGATTCTGATCAGATATGCTCAGCTGCATCCACTGTAAATAGTAGCAATTTGAGGAGTCAGAATATAAATAAATGGCAACGGTTACGACTTGAAACTATGCAGGTCTGAACATAAATCTAGAGATGACACTGACAAATCTAATTCTAAAGCTATAATTATGGTTAAATTGAAGACTTGTCATCCTTTATTTCTAGTGAGGTTTTGTATTGAAGGCTGACAGTGCAAAGTGTTTTCTGGTAGTTAAAATTAAGTCTTGTTTTTCAGGTTTTGATTTATCCTGAATTGAGAGAAATCAGCACTTTTACAGCATCAGCGACAACTTGTATTTATATAGCGCCTTTACTTTTAGTAAAACATCCTAAATTGCAATGCGGGAGCTTTAACCAAAAACAAAAGGCACCAATCCATAAAAAGGAGATATTTAGGGCGCATGCCCAAAGTTGGGTCAAAAAAGGCAGATTTTACAAACGATCTTAAAGAAGAAAAGAGAGGTAGAGAGGCGGAGAGATTAACGGAGGGTATTCCAGAGCTTCCGGCCGAGGCAGCTGGAATGATTAAAATCAGGGATACTCAATAGGCCAGAATTAGAGGGGTACAGATAGCTCATATGATTGTGGCGGCTGCAAGAGATTGTGGAGTTGGGAAGGGGCGAGGAAATGGAAGGATTCAGGGGAGGCGGTGACGTAGTGGTTCTGCTTTTTAGTTTCACTTTGAGAAAAGCTTGGGTGTGTCTGTCTTTTTGGATTCGTTTTTCAGTGTGTTGCAGCTGAAGTCAGAAAAAGCAGCTGCACTGTTGAGCTCTCTGCCATGAAGGACTATGGGCTCTGGCATCCCCCGCGATTCTCCCACCCCAAAATGGCGTGTTGCATTTTGCGACACGCCGCTCGAGAATCGCGGGTCACCGTTTTTCACGGCGACCCACGATTCTCCAGCCCGAATGGGCCGAGCGGCCTGCCGTTCCCGACCGGTTCACGCCGGCGGCAACCACACCTGGTTGCTGCCGGCGTGAACATGACACCGACAGCTGTTTTGTGGCTTGTGGGGGGCGGAAAGGGGACTGAGCGCCACGACCGTGCTCGGGAGCGGACTGGCCCGCGATCGGTGCCCACCGATCGTCGGACCAGCGTTTCAATGGGACGCACTCCTTCTCCTCCGCCGCCCCGCAAGATCAAGCCGCCATGCCTTGCGGGGCAGCGGAGGGGAAGACGGCAACCGCGCATGCGCGGGTTGGAGCCGGCCAACCCGCGCATGTGCGGCTGACGTCGTTAGGCGTGTCGGCCGCGTCATTCTCGGCGCGCCTGGCCTTGACGCCAGTGTCAAGGCCCGGCGGCCGAGATTCACGGCACGGCCCTCCTAGCCCCCCGGCGGGGGGAGAATAGCAGGCCAGGAGCGGCCTCCGACGACGTCGTGAACCTCTCCGGGTTTCACGATTGCGTAGGGCCTGGCGGAGAATTCTGCCCGATAACTTGATCATTTCGTGAATTCAGAATTATAAATGTTTTCAGTATTGAATGTAAACCCTGATGTACTTCTGTTTAAAGGTTTGTTAAGCCTTCTGGGTGTTAATAGGACAGCATACAGATTACTTAGGGTTGTATTCTTTGGGGGGTGTATTTTATTTACTGGTTTCTAAGATGTTCACTGTTTATTTTAGAAAGGTTAACTTGCGTTCATAGAATAAACATTGTTTTGCTTTAAAAAATACTTTTCCATTTCTGCTGTACCACACCTGCCAATGGGCCGTGTGCTCCCCATACCACAATGTATTAAAAGTTGTGGGTCAGGTGAACTCTATGATACACTTTGGGTTTCTCTAAACCCTGGCCCATAATATTGGGATGGGTAAGTAAACAAATACTTGCAGTAATTAATAAAATATTGCAGTGTCTCCAGAAAGTATAATGCTAAAACATGTTGCATTGGCAAATGTTTTCAGTGCATTATTCCCCTGAAATGTTGTTCAGCTGTTTATGTGTTATACTGGCTACGTTTAATGCTCATTAGTAAAGATGGCAAAACATGCCCTTTGCCAATCAGAGAGACTGACAGCATGCATCACAGAGACTGACAGCATGCATCACATCAGGGTGACTAGATATCAGAACTGAGAAATGATACCGGTCAGGGAAGATTGAAAAGGTTGGGGCTATTATCCCTGGAAAAGCCAACAGTAAGGGACAACATGTATAGGTCTTTAAGATTCTGAAAGTTTCATAGTATTTAAGGTGATGAAAAGATAATGATAGAGACGATATTTCCATTTCGAGGCGAGAACATAACTAGGACTCTAAATGTTAGACAGCCATTAATAAATCAAGTAAACTGTAGTGATCTTTACTTGAGTATATGCAGAAGGGGCTGATGGGTAATGGAAAGACCACTAGGGGGAGCACTGGCATATATAAAAAGGGGAAGCAAGCAGCCTTTTGGGCTGTTGGGTGGATTAGACCATGAGGAGAACAGAGGCAGAGATTTAGCTCAGGGCTGCTAATGTGGTCGGGCCTAGTGGTAGTGTATTGAAAAGTAGTAACCTTTCTACTAGTACAGTTCTTAAAGTAAGAACTCGCGCAGTTATTTAAGTTGGGTTGCTCAATAAACCTTCTGTAAAACTTCTGGACGACTTCGAGCTTTCTTCCAAAGCCTCTACTGTAACTGAAGTGAGTAGCACAGATTACCTGCCTTACAGGTAATAAAACAAAACCAGGAGAAACCCCTTCATCCAGAAAGTGATGGGAATGTGGGACTTATTACCACAATGAGTAGCTGAGTTGATTAGCATAAAGGCATTCAATGGCAAGTTAGTTAAGCGCATGAGGGAGAAATGAGAAGAAAGATATGTTGATGGGATTAGATGAAGGAAAATGGGAGGTTCATTTGGAATATAAACATTGCGAAGGTCTGTTGGGTTGATTGGGCTGTATCGGTTGTAAAGTACTTGGTAGTTTGCCTTTGCAAACCCTAATAAAATAAGAGTTTTATTGGGGTTAACCCTCATTTTAGTAGTCATCTTTCAAGGGACTGAAAGTGGCCAATGCCCGAGGACCATAGACTGCTCTCAACTTTTGAGACTGGTTGTGATTTAACAGGAGGATCCCCACACCTCAGGCAAGTTTGAGAAGGCGGAGCCTTAATGGATAACCTCAGTTAGTACAGGAATTGAACCCACTTCTCTCCGCAACATGAAACAGCCATCCAGCCAACTCAGCTAATTACTTACAAGTTGAATACACAAGACTGCTACCAGCTATGCCGTATTAGCATTTCAAACTGTAGCTTGCCAAAATATAAATAATAATTTTGTTGCCGTGCTAAGGTTGAGAAATATCAATAAATGTGTTTGGAACAGAGTAGATAAGCAGAACAGTGGGGAGGCCTTGAACCAAACTGAATAGATGAACAGAAGAGGCTAAAGTACAGCATGTTAAAACATTTAAAACAAATTGAGCACTTCTGTTCCATACAAAATTCGGACTATTACCCATACGTAAAATTTCAAAACTTTTTATCCACTTTGTTCTGTACTGGAACCTGACTTTATAGAAGGGAAGTTGAGCAAAGACTCAAGTTTATTGCTCATTTTTGTTTTCAAAAACAGTGATTCCATGATGAGAGACATTGGGGATAAAGTTCAAATTCACTGAGGGCACAAAGTGGCCGTAGCATTTTTGACGCCTGTTGCGCTCATTGCCCAATTTCCCTTTCCATTCACTTCAATGATTTGTGTATTCGCTGAAGTTGAATTCTACCCTCACTGATTCAGAAAACACGGCCTTTCAGTTCATCTCCACAGAGGTGCTTTTTTTTTAGTACATTTATTGAGAGTTTACATTTAGATATAGATATAGAACAGTACAGCACAGAACAGGCCCTTCGGCCCTCGATGTTGTGCCGAACAATGATCACACTACTCTAACCAACGTATTCACCCTATACCAGTAACCCAACAACCACCCTCCCCCCCAATTAACCTTATTTTTTTTAGGACACTAAGGGCAATTTAGCATCGCCAATCCACCTAACCCGCACATCTTTGGACTGTGGGAGGAAACCGGAGCACCCGGAGGAAACCCACACACACACGGGGAGGACGTGCAGACTCCGCACAGACAGTGACCCAGCCGGGATTCGAACCTGGGACCCTGGAGCTGTGAAGCATTTATGCTAACCACAAGGCTACCGTGCTGCCCTTTTTACGCAACAAAATTACAAAATAATACACCCCCATAAGTAGGAAGAAGAAGAGAATCACCTTAATATACACGAGTACAGAGTGAAACAGGAGAACAACATCACAGTCAGCTCGATACAATTAATAGACCAGATTAGATACTCCTATAGAGGGATAGACAGGATGGTCATAAAAACATGACAAAACAGTGCACCCCCTCCCACATTATGATGAGTCTCCCGCGCCATGGTCGGTGGTGCACCAAGATACAACCCCCTCAACTCCAGCAGTGCCAAAGGCACCACCGACCTATCACATCCTCCCCTCTTTGGATACCAGAACCATCTGTACCCATGTGGAAGCCAAGAGCTAATTCACCCTTACAAAAAAAAAGAAAATGCATAAAAACTCCAGCCCTGAGGGGTTGCCACACAACGCAACTAAACCTCAATCCAGGCCCTGGGCAGAAACAAAGTCATTTCAGACAAATGTAAAGAGAGGACTGGCAGCGACATGTTTGGATTACGATCGAACCAAGTGGATTACCCCAGGCCAACAAAGGAATGGGCGCCAAATGCCCCTCCAGGATTCTGAACCCACCCATGAAGAGGGAAATACCCAAGCAGAGAGAAAGTAAAAAAAAACACCAAACCTCAAGGGAGAGTACAAAGGAACCAAGTCCTCGCCAGGAAAAAGAAACCTTTACATTCAATAACATAAAAAAATAATAATTGGGCAGCACGGTAGCGCAGTGGGTTAGCTGCTGCCTCACGGCGCCAAGGTCCCAGGTTCGATCCCGTCTCGGAGTCACAGTCCGTGTGGAGTTTGCATATTCTCCCCGTGTTTGCGTGGGTTTCGCCCCTACAACCCAAAGATGTGCAGGGTAGGTGGATTGGCCATGCTAAATTGCCCCTTAATTGGAAAAAATGAATTTGTTACTCTAAATTTATAAAATAAAAAGAAATAATTAATGTGAAAAAGAAAAAGAAACCCGGACGGATTTGCTCTAATCAGGGTGCTATCTTCAATTTAAGCGAGGACTGAACTAATCCTACCAACCCAACCACACACCCCTCTCCCCTTTCAAACTCAATTGGGAACTCGCCTCCCACTTCACGTTAGGGATCAGGTTCCGGAACTCGGC
The DNA here is from genome assembly GCF_902713615.1 of Scyliorhinus canicula. NCBI lineage: Eukaryota > Metazoa > Chordata > Chondrichthyes > Carcharhiniformes > Scyliorhinidae > Scyliorhinus > Scyliorhinus canicula. Next base: position 84,937,551 of record NC_052158.1, on the reverse strand, counting down.
CAACCCAACCCTCCACTCCTGAACCAGACAGGATGCATGACACACCGTGTAACAGGAATTCAACGCCACAAAGGCGGACCACACCAGCGAAAGTGCTCTCACCGACTGCCATGAACAAATAAGGATTTTAATACTTTAACTCGGCTCTTCCTCACAGGAACACCAATCAGGAACTTCCAGGGATATAGCACATGCCATGTAGCCCCAGAAAAAGACTAAAATGAAGTGCTTCCCAGGATAAAATGACAGATTAAAGGATGAGCAGAGCCAGAGCTCGCGGAAACACAACCACCCCCGTGCTCGCATTATGTGATTCCCCCACCTTGGTGCATTTTAAAGACCCCACTGATGCTCATGATAACTCAGACACAAACAAGGCACACTTGGTATCCTGTGCTTTTCCACACTTCACTGGAGATACATGGTCAACTCTGACCATCAAATGGCACTAACCTGCCATCTATTGTTGCGTTTGATCTTTTATACCTTACAAAGGAATCTGCCAAACACTTTGACTTGGCCAAATCAGAATCTTTTATTGAGTCTCGTGTGGTAAGATAGCAATCTATTACTGAACACGTTATCATGGAGTCTGATTATTACTCCTCCGAAATCTGCACCTAGCACTGACCATTTACTTGTATGGCTTATATGCCTCTCAATCTTCTTCTGAAGATGGCCTGATGTGTCTTCCCTTACGTGGGAGTCACTGGTCACATGACCTTGGTCTAGTGACTGCAAGGTTTGTCTGCACCGCCACCTGCTGGTTGGAGGTCACCCACCATCCATCTCTGATACAGCCCACAGGCATATCATCACACCTATCAGTATTCTGTGGCACATGGAATTAAGCCAGGATTTAATACAATGGCAGTGACAATTTGCAATGCATTAAATAAAGGCTGTATGAGCATAGGATCATTCTGTCACCTGAGCCCAATGTAGGTTTTATGAATAATTTACGTATCTCTGACACCAGGTTCTTATCAATTTCTATTCCTTCCAATATAATCTGACAATTCAAGCTTCTTTCAACATCAAGTAGAAAAAAATGTTGATATGTGCATAATATTGAGTCTTGTGACAGCTAATGATAGATTTCTATGAGAGGGGGTCTTGAAACGTAGCAAGTACTGTCTCAGTTATGTATTCAGCTCAAAGCAAAATCCGAAATGAATTACAATCAATTATTGCTATCCACATAGAACACACCAGTGATAAAATAGTGGCTGTTTTTACTGAGTGGATTGGTTGATATCAGACGCAATTAAGAATTATCCATGTAGTGGGACTGGAGTCACAGACAGAGGTGGCAAGTTACCTTCCCTGAAGGACATCAGTGAATAATAGGTTGTTGCAAAAAGCTGGCAACCTTCTTAGTCATACTTTTACTGGTGCAAGCCATATTGTTGAATTGTGTTTCACAAACTCACTGCCACTGGGTAACTGATCCAGCACCATAACCACTCTCTCCCATGGCCTCTATAACTTTCAGGGTACTTTCAGGTGCGGTGATTGGAGTATATCTTTTCTTATATATTTTCATGGGATGTGGGTGTCACTGGCAAAGCCCAGTATTTACTGTCAATCCATAATTGCCCTTGAAAAGGTGGTTGAGAGCAGCCTTCTTGTACCGCTGCAGTCCAACTAGTGTAAGCATGCCCACAGTGCTGTGAGAAAGGGGGTTCCAGGTTTCTGACCCAGTGACAGCAGAGGAACACCAACTTAGTTCCAAGTCGCCTGGAGGGGAATCTGCAGGTGATGGTGTTCACTGCAAGATCCTGGAACTGGATCGAGGCCACAGGCTGATGGCTTGACCGCTGCTCTTGTAAAAATCCCAAGTAAAATGAGTTTAGGCAGTCTTGAATAAAAATCGCAACACAACACTTCCCCTAATTCTGAACCAATTAATAACCTTACTCAGGAGAACTGGATTGGGCATGCTGCTTTAAGGTAGGCATATTTAAAGAGGAGTGTGAAGAGATCTTCTTCACCCTGCACCTAAAGTGTGAACTGAGAAAGAATGATACAGTATCTGCAGAACAACAGAACAATGGTACCCTCTTTAGTGCTGATATCGGTCATTCTGATTTAAATGTCAACTCAAAACAATAATCATGGGGAAAAAGTAACTGGTCAACTTTCATCTGCTCAACAGTTGTCTGAGTAAAGTGCATTCATATTTTGTTTTTATGCACTCATATTCATTGCAAAAAGTACCATCATTCTCAGCTGATTCTCTTTAGTAAAATGGAAGGTAATTTCAATGTTTTGTTTACCTGGTGGCCATTTTTAGACAATGAGTGAGAAGCCCCAATCTCCCATCCACGTGTGTCTTGGCGGCGCGCCATTCGCTGGTGACAGGATTCTATACTCCCGCCACTGGTCGATGGGATTTCCTGTTGCAGCCACCTCATGTCGCCGGGAAACCTGCGGGCAGGGGGTGCATGCCGGCGGGAAAAGAGAATCCCAACAGCCAGAGAATTCCGGCCTACATGTCGTACAGTACCACTGAAAGCTGTGACAACACTGACCTGTTTGATGAAGATGATCTCTTGCAAGTTCGAACATTCGCATGTGCATATTTGTGATGGGGTTGAAGGAACCGCAGGCGAGCAATGCAACTGGAACTCTGTTAATCATTCTGGCACAACAAAGGTGCGCTGGTCTCCAATGTGAAAAATCAAAGCTTTAAGGAAGGAAGCAAACACAGTCGTTGAGTTCAGCAGAACTTGGAGAAATTTTACCGTGCTATGCACAGAATCTGAAATGGGTGCTCATGATGGAATAATTGATACATGCAGGGTGAGGACGAAAATATCTACTTTTGGTGTATTGAAAAGGTGTAACAGGGAAGTTAGATTGATACGCACTGCCCTGGAATGGTCTCACCTGTGGAGATAGGTGTTAGACGTGTGAATGTAATGTGTATTCTATTGTATTCTATGGAATCAAAGCTTCTGCTTATAATTCTAGAGCTCCAGCAACTCTCTGGCTGATGCATTAGTGGATTATTTTAACCCAGTTTTCAAACAGTTTATTTAAATGCTTTTACATTTTCTTTTCCACAGTGTGGGAGTGTGGGATGCATGTGAACTTTCCCTTTTTGCCATCACACTTCCCCTCAGCCAACATCTTACAGCATGGCACTCAGTTTATGCGCCTCAGAAAGGAAAATATAGCTCAGAATCAAGCTGAAAACCTCTGCCTCCCAGTGTTGAACCAACTGAGTTACCAGTGCCACCTACAAATATAAGGGAAACATGACTCCAAACCCCTTGAGAAATAGCATCTGTTCAAGTTTCAATAAACGTTGGCCTTGAAATTGTGATGTGGAAAAACATTTAATGCTTTCATCTTCAAATCCTCTCTATTACTTTCGCACAAATGTCAAATCGGCTTCAAATGAATGGGCTTGCTGAAGTAGTGGAGCGACGAATTTCAGACCAATATATGCAATTATCCTACAATGTTGTATCAAGGCCTTGTTTTTCTTTTAACTATTGTTTATGTCTGATACTGAACTGAAACTAGCTCGACTGAACTAAGTAGATTTTTGATGCATTGCAGAACTGGACGCGATCTGAAGGAGTCAAGACAATATTCCAGCATTAATACTGAATATTTGTGTTCTGGGATTAGCCACACCCTTAGCCAAACTGTTCAGGTACAGCTTCAATATCAGCATTTACCTGACAATGTGGAAAATTGCCCAAATATGGCCTTATCCACAAAAGGCTTGGCAAATCCAATCCAGCCAATTACCATCCCAGTAGTCTACTCTCACGCATCTAAGTGATAGAAGGTGTAACAAGAACAGAAAATCCTGAAAATCCCAGCAGATCTGACAGCATCTGTGGAGAGAAAAGGGAGCTAACGTTTAGAGTCTGGATGATTCTTTGTCAAAGCTCAGATAGAAGGTGTCACTGACAGGGCTATCGAGCACCTGTCAGTGACACCTTAAATATTCAATTGCTCCATTGCTGACACCCAGTTGCAGCACTGTGTAGCATCTACAAGATTCACTGCAGCAACTTGTCAAGCATACTTCAACAACACCTTCCTAATATCACCTCGACCACTTAAATGGATAAGGGCAGCAGATGCATGGAAATACCTGCAGATTGTCTACAAACCATACATTATCCTGACTTGTAACTATATTGCTGTTCATTCACTGATACTCAACCAAAATCCTGGAGCACCCTTCCTAACAGCACTGTGGATGAACCGACATCACATTGACTGTACCAAGATGCTGGTATTGCCATGAAATGCTCACATCCTTGAACAAACAACAAAAAGTTGGAGATCTATGCTCATTAAAATTGCATTCAAATTGTTTCTGAAAATAGTTGCCTTCAGGGAGGGAGGCTTACTGAGGAACAGTCCTCACTATTCTTCAGCTGGATTCTTGTCGGTGGCACTCATTACTTGCAAATCAAAAAATTGAGCGTTCCTGCCCTATTTCAGGACCTGGGCACACCATGTAGAGCAGCTTTGTTGGATGCAACATTACACCAAGGTCTTCTTGGCATTATTTAGGTTTACATTAAAAACCATAGAAGATTATTTGCAGAAGAGCAGTCCAATTCTCCAGTGTCACCGTCAATAAGGTTCAGCACAACATCGTGGGCCGAAGGGCCTATTCTGTGCTGTATTTTTCTATGTTCTATATTGGTCCCTCAGTTAAAGAATCTCACTGCTGTCAGTGAGGCCCTGCCAAGACCCTAGGGACACAATGCTCGGGGTCGCTGGTTGGGGCTGCGTGTGTCTGACTGGCTGCTTGGTGTCTAAACAGGTACTGCTCTTCATAAATATTTAATTGAACATGAAGGGCTTTGAACTACCAGATAAGTTGGCATATTTGTCTTTCTCTCATTTTTTTTTCCTATTTCTACAATTGTACATGTAGTTTTGCATACAATCTTGGGTTACCTTTCCCTGGTATTTTAACACTGGTACATTATTTGGTGGGTTTTTTTATAAGAATATTTTCTTGAGCCTCCCCAATTTTTCTCCTCTCCCATTTTGAAGGGACGTATATGCAAGACAAAAGCAATCTACAAGGCGAATGTAATTTTAGCCTTAATCTCAAGGGGGCTGCAATACAAACAGAACAATGGGATGTTTTCATTTTCACAGATACTTGGACAGGCCTGAAGCAACTGAACAGTTTTGAACACCGAACCTCAGGAAAAATGTATTAGCCTTGGAAGGAGTGCAGCTGATTCACCAGAACTTGAATGGATAAATTATGATGAAAGGTTGCATAAAAAATCGACTTGTGATTCCTTGAGTTTTGAAGGTTGGGGTGTGTTGGGGGGGGGGGGGGGGGGGGGGGGGGGGTTGATCTAATTAGAAGAATTTCAAATAATAGTGTTCTGGTAGGATAAATACAGATATGTTTCTCCTGGTGAAGGAATTCAGAATGAGGGAAACAGTCTTAAAATTACAGCTTGGCCATTAGGGAGTGAGATCAGGAAGACCTTATTTTTTAATCCGAAAAATCTGAAACTCTCTTACCCAAAAATCTGTAGATGCGGAGTAAATTGAAAATTTCACGATTGAGATTGATAGATTTTTTGTCAGAGCAGAGTATCGAGGGATATGGAATGAGGCAAGGTACAAATTAGCCATGATCTGATTGACTGGCATAACAGACTCAAGGGCCTGAATAGCCGATCCCTGTTTCAATGTTGTAAGCGCTAACTATTGCAGGAGAGCCAGTTAAAGTATAGTGGCTGAACTGTGCCCCTCGCCCAAGCAATCATCCTGTATGTCAGCCGAGTCAGCAAGGGCACGATTCACTGGAAAGATGCGGTGGTGAGCGTGAACTGCCACGAATTTTCAGGCCCTTGGCCCAGCGAGGCCGGCAACGCTATTCAATGTTAATTGGTCCACTTAGCGAGGCTTGTTAATGCAAATGAAGGCTCATCATCAGATTCACCCGGACTGCGCTCGCCAGCCCCCCCGCCCCCGTTAAAAAGATCGAGCAGCACTTGCAGCAGTCAGCCCCACTCAGTTTGCAGCCATTGCAGCCAGAATACTGGCCCAAAGATACAGGATGCAGACCTGGGGAGGCTCCTCTATGCGGTGCAGGCAGGAGGGATGTCCTGTCCCAATATCGCCTAAGGGAGCGGGCCGGTTACATCACAAACTGTTTGGCGCCTGGCAAGGTTCTCATTATCTGCCTTTCCCGCTGTTCACCGGCCTCGTTTTGTTCGAGCGAGAGCACAATGTGGCCCAAGAATCCCGCCCCAAGTGTCTATTCAACCGCAGGTAACACCTTTCCACACCTGGACTGTCGAACTGGGTTACATACTTATTATGGAACAGGATGTGCAAGTTATGTGGAGTTACGGTATTACGGGGGATGAAACCGGAGCACCGGAGGTAACCCATGTAGATAAGGAGGGAAAGTACAAACTCCACGCAGTCTAGGTTCGGAGTTCTTTCAGAGGGTCGGTGCAGACTTGAAGGGGCCGAATGGCTGGCTTCTCTTGGGGAGGCACAGTGGTTTGCACTGCTGGCTCACACGCCAGGGCCCTGGGTTCAATTCTCACCTCGGGTGGCTGACTGTGTGGAGTTTGCACTTTCTCCCTGTACCTGCGTGAGTTTCCACCGGTGCTCCGGTTTCCTCCCATAGTCCAAAGATATGCAGGTTAGGTGGATTGGCCATGTTAAATTCCCCCTTCATGCCTAAAGGTTTGATGGGGTTACGGGGATAGGGTGCGGCGTGTCGCGTCTTTTCGTCCGACGTCACTTCGTCCAACGACACTTCGTCCACGTCTTTTGGTCCAACGTCTTTTTGTCCACCCGTCTTTTGGTCCAACGTCACTTCGTCCAATTATCCAATTACAAATTAACTCCGTATAAAACCATTTAATTGATAAAATGCAAGTACAATACAGCAAGTGAATTTAATTGCTAAAATGCAAGTAATTGATAAAATGCAAGTAAAATGCAAGTTGAAAAATGCAGTTAAAAAATCTAAAAATGCAGTTAAAAAATCTAAAAGTTTACTAATTACTTAAAATTCCCAAAATTACTTAAAATTGATGTAAAAAAGACGTTGGACCAAAAGACGTGGACGAAGTGTCGTTGGACGAAGTGACGTCGGACGAAAAGACATAGCACCAGGGTGCGGACCTGAGCCTGGGAGATAGGGTGCCCTTTCAGAGGGTCGGTACAGACTTGATAGGCTGAATGGCTGCTTCTGCACTGTAGGGATTCTGTGATTCAATGAATCTATGATAATATCTTCTCTGTCTCTATCCTGGAATGTAGAGGCCAATTGTCGCTGACCTGCTGAGATCATTAAACTTACTAATTACAGTTGATCGAACCTGGGTCCATTCTGGCATTTATAAATTGGTGCTTTACAGTGAATTAAATCAGTTTGGAAGTGTAGTCATTGTTGTAACATTGGAAACCCGCTAGTCAATTTGCAAGCAGCAAGATCTTACAAATAGCAATGAGAAAACATCTTTTGAGCAATGATGACTGAGGATAAATATTGGTCAAGGGATGTAGAGAACTCCCCTGCTATTTTTCAAATAATGCCATAGAGATTCTACATCCCCGACAGGGCAGGCAGAGCCTTTAACTGGAATCTAAAAGATGGGATATCTGAAATTGCAACATGCTGTACTATACTGGAGTATCAACCTAGGTTATCTGCTCAAAGCCCGAGGGAGATCTGAAGCCACAGCCCTCAAAAGTCAGAAGGTTGGCTGCTACCACTGAGCCACTGCTGACCGTGGACCTACACATCCAGGTGGGAGATTTAAAATGGCTAGATATCTGGCAATAACGATTTTACATTCTCAGCAGCACAAGGTGATCATCCCAACAGCAAGTGCCTAACTTTTCTGACCCACTTACTGAAAAATGCTCCGCGACTCTTAATAAATCACAACAGTAGTTTTTGTTTACTGAAAGGCTGGTAATGCATTTCACAAATTCTCCCTTACCACTATGCTGTTTGGCTCCAGCTGTTTCTGGTCCCTTTCTCTGAGTATGTTGTTTGTCTGATAGGAAGCTGTTGCAATCATTCCTCTCGGCCTAAACTGCCATAACTTGGAGCCAAATTTCACTTTCCTGCAACATCTACCTAACCTGACATGCTGGCCCCTGAAGATATAGCAACACGATTGAATTTCCAGGAACCCTTTGGGATCTGTTTCTTCTTCCCATTGTGGCACTCAGTCAATAAGGTGCCGAGTTCTACTGTGAATATTCCTGCCTTGACACAGCTTACTCTCTCAGGGAGTTCCAGCGCAGGGAGTCTTAGATAGCTCTGCTCTTCAATTCCCCAGAAAATAAATCCTGATTTTGTGGCATTAAGGAGTAGCTGGAGAGAGAGAGAAAACGAGCAGCAGTAAGTTACACAAACAAACCTTCATCCCACCCCCTTCCATTCGCCCTCTGCTGGCTGAGTTTCCAGTGCTGTCCAGATCACACAACAAGCACGGAATAGCAGGAGGGACAAAACACACAGGACTGCCAAAATCTCACAACATCTTGCCTCCTCAAAACAATTTGCAACAAATTCTCACAGCAACCCAAGTAAATTTTTGTTACAATCTCAATATGCCACAAAAAGAGAAGGTATGGAGGTGCCACACACTTGGGCTTCTTCCAAACACGATGCAAGGATTATTCACGAGATGTTGCTCATTCAATACTAAGATGGAGAACGAATGACAAGCACACACACTGCTAACGTTGCATTCCACCAACAGGGATGTATTACTTGAAGACATAACACCTATCCCCCTTTACTTCTTCAGTACGAACGAGGATTTTTCTTAACGTTTAAACAACAGACCTAATTATACATTAGATACATTACTTCACACCATGATTTTTTCACATACATACACTTAATTAGACAGTCTCTCAGGTGGACATCGATCTCTTTTGGCTACTAGAGACTTTTGAACTGTATTTGTTTTCTTCTGTTCGTAATACCAACTGGGCAGGTACTATAGGGCAGGTTCTGCTCAGTGGGCGAGACAGCTGGTTTGTGATGCAGAACAAGGCCAGCAGCGCGGGTTTAATTTCCATACCAGCTTACCCGAACATGCGGCGGAATGTTGCGACTGGGGGCTTTTCACAGTAACTTCATACTTGTGACAATAAAAGGTTATTATTAGGGAATGGTTTAGCACAGTGGGCTAAACAGCTGGCAGCTAGTGCAGAGCAATGCCAGCAGCGTGGGTCCAAATCCCGAACCGGCCTCCCCAAACAGGCGCCGGAATGTGGCGGCTAGGGGCTTTTCATAGTAACGTCATTGAAGCCTACTTGTGACAATAAGCGATTATTATTATTATTATTCTACTTCCTGTGAAGTTACTTCACCATCCATCTCAATTGGTGTTTAAGATACCTCAGAAACAATCTGAATTTGTCTCCGAGTTTGGTCTCTGTTCAGAAATATCACTGCTTTCCAATGGAAATACTTCTTCGAAGTTTCAGCGATTTAATTTTGTGAAGCTAGTAGATGGTCAGTATGATGTAGCCAAACTTTCTCATCTTCCATCTGTACTGTGCAGGATATTGGACCTGTTTTTGCCACGATGACAGCAGTATCCATTTCTCATTTGTAGTGTAGCATCTTGCTAGCACTCGCTCTCCTTGAGTGAATACTCTCTCCTTAGAGTTTTGTCCCCTCCTAGCAGTCTGTGCTTCTCGTTGTCGTTTGACAATCTCGGAACTATCAGGTGGTATCAAAAGGTCAAACTTTGTTCTTAACTTTCTTTTGAAAAGCAGAACTGCTGGTGAACTCTGAGGATGCGCTTTAATAGGGAAAAAACAGAGTCTCGATTGGGGTGCGAATAGCGGGGTGTTTCTTGGCACTTGCATCACTGAGAACGACCCCGCTACCAAATGGGACTTCGGCCTCAGTGAGGAATGCCCCATGGAGGCCAAACCTACCTCCATTTTAAATTGCCGCCCCAATCGTACGACACCACCACATCCTCCATGCCCCCCCCCCCCCGCCTTCCAAAACCCCAACTTGTTAGGTGATCCCTGAGCACCCCGTCACTCCAGCTCATAAGGGCAGGGCACCCCCAAGACCCAATCGCTGGCACGGGCAACCTGGCAGCTGGGCGCCTTGGAACTATCAGCCTTGCACACTGCCAGCCTGGCAGTGCCAGCCTGTGAAGAAAAAGGAATGCAGGTGCTGTGATGATATGCATAAGCAGTTATGTCAATATGAACAGATATGACCTCCAACCAGCAGGTGGCAGTAAAGAACAACCACGTGGCACCGTTACCTCGGGGAGTCTGGAAATAGTCATTGTAGTGGATAGTCGCATTTGTAGAACTCTTAGATAATTTTATAATCGTAGTTTAATATTTAGTAGATTTTAGTAGTATTCATATTGTTATCTGACCATGTTATTGTTAATCAATAAACATTAAACTAGTCACACACAAGACGTTCTCTAGTGTACCAATTCTGTCTGGCCAAGCACCAGTATGTAACATGGTACCAGGTTTGGTTCTGAAGATCTAAAAGACCAAAGACCAAGATACTAAAGAAGAGAAGAAAAATAAATTCTACTAACCACGAAGAGCATTGACAGAATATAACTCAACGCACTACTAGTCATCGAAGTCAATGATGAAAGGGTTGAAGACACCACACCAGCTTTGAGTCACTTTGAACAATGTAGATGCAAATTTGTGCACTTTTAAATAGCAATTCACACGCTACGTGGCAGCTCTAGGTGTTCAGACATAGCCTGATGAATGAATAGCGTTGCTGCTCACCATAGGAGATCCACAGGAGATAGAAATCTTTCATACCTTCACATTTGATAATGAAGCTGATAAGAATAATTTTGATCAACTCGTAAAAAAATTTGATCGATACTGAATGAAACGTTCAAATGGTAAGTTTTTGAATGCGCACAGAACAGGCAGGCGAATCATTCAACAGCTTCCTAACAGACTTGAAGTTACAGGCTCAAACGTGTAACTTTGCAACTTTGCAAGTGTCCATGATCAGAGAGCAGATTGTGTTCGGTATAAGCAATGACAAAGTTTGTGAAAGATTGTTGAGGGCAAATGAATTTGAGCTCAACTATGCCATTAAAATTTGCAATGCCAGTGAGCTAGCTGCGCAGCAGATTAGTACCTCCAATTTAAGACATTTAGGCGTGAAAATCAGAGATGCAGCCGACACCATTGATTTTGTGAAACACCCAAAAGCAAAATGTGGTCTCAACCGCAGTGGCCATTTTAAACGAACACCCGATACTACCATTTTGTGCAAATGATTCGACAACAAGCATTTGCAAAGGTAATGTCCAGCTTTCGGAACAGTGTGTGCTAATTGCAAAGGCAAGAATCACTTTGCAAAACAATATTTTTCGAATAAAAAATCAGAAATACAAAAATCAAAAAAAGTGCTCACTGAACCAAATTGCCAATTCCCAATCAGCAATAGATTTCAGCCACGTGGCCAGTGCCTCCATGGTCAGTGGGACTAATGAGTAGTTGGTGAGGCAGACAGGGAAAGGCTATGGTTGCCCCCGGAACAGGAACGGGGATGGCATGGTGGACCCGCGGGCACTGAGACACCCATCTCTCCATCCTCCCAGCCGTGCGTGGGCACCCCCCAGCTCCACACACCATGGGCAGCCCCGACCAAGACCATCCACCTCCAGGGCTCCTCCACTACTCCCCTCTGAGCACCAGGACAGCAAGCCCAGTGCCCCCAGGCTCATTGCCTGGGAGCAAAGATGGCTACTCGCCTCCTCGGTCCGCACAGCAGCCCTTACATCAGCTTCAAGTTTTTAAAAAGGAGTATTAATCGATGCCCATCGTGACCATTTTCTGGGGAGGCAGTTAAATGATGAGGGTTGTTCCCATTAATTGTGTGGAGATTGGCCTTAAGTAGTGATACTTGGTTTCTCACCACACTACGGCAGGATAGAACAAAAGAACAAAGAAAAGTACAACACAGGAACAGACCCTTTGGCCCTTAAAGCCTGGGCTGATTATGCTGCCCGTCTAAACTAAAATCTTCTACACTTCCGGAGTCCGAATCCCTCTATTCCCATTCTATTCATGTATTTGTCAAGATGCCCCTTAAACGTCACTATCGTCCCTGCTTCCACCACCACCTCTGGCAGTGAGTTCCAGGCACCCACTACCCACCGTGTAAAAAACTTACCTCGTAAATCTCCTCTAAACCTTGCCCCTTGCACCTTAAACCTATGCCCCCTAGTAAATGACCCCTCTACACTGGGAAAAAGCCTGACTATCCACTCTGTCTATGCCCCTCATAATTTTATAGACCTCTATCAGGTCGCCCCTCAACCTCCGACGTTCCAGTGAGAACAAACCAAGTTTATTCAACCTCTCCTTCTAGCTAATGCCTTCCATACCAGGCAACATCCTGGTAAATCTCTTCTGTATCCTCTCTAAAGCCTCCGCATCCTTCAGGTAGTGTGGCGGCCAGAATTGAACACTATACTCCAAATGTGGCCTAACTATGGTTCTGTACAGCTGCAACATGACTTGCCAATTTTTATACTCAATGTCCCAGCCAATGAAGGCAAGCATGCCCTATGCCCTCTTGACTAACTTCTCCACCTGTGTTGCCCCTTTCAGTGACCTGTGGACCTGTACACATAGATCTCTCTGAAGTTGTGTCTCTCTATCAAGTTAGTGAGACACAACCTCCCCTTCACAAAACCGTGCTGCCTCTCGCTAATACGTCCATTTGCTTCCAAATGGGAGTAGATCCTGTCTCAAAGAATTCTCTACAGTAATTTCCCTACCACTGACGTAAGGCTCACCGGCCTGTAGTTCCCCGGATTATCCTTGCTAACCTCCTTAAACAAAAGAACAACATTGGCTACTCTCAAGTCCTCCGTGACATCACCCGAAGACAGTAAGGATCCAAAGATTTCTGTCAGGGCCTCAGCAATTTCCTCTCTAGCCTCCTTCAGTATTCTGGGGTAGATCCCATCAGGCCCTGAGGACTTATCTACCTTAATATTTTTCAAGACGCCCAACACCTCGTCTTTTTGGATCTCAATGTGACCCAGGCTATCTACACACCCTTCTCCAGACTCAACATCGACCAATTTCTTCTCTTTGGTGAATACTGATGCAAGGTATTCATTTAGTACCTCGCCCATTTCCTCTGGGATCCTGATTTTGCCACAGAGTGGGCCAGTTAGATCGCAGACCGAATGGCATCTGGTGCGGTTCTCATTTTTGGCCTCTCCTGTGATCCAACCGTCTCATCACGGTCTCGCTTAAGCGCAACATGGCCATGATATCGCGCCTGAGTATTGACTCCAGGACTGAATTGCGTGAGTTTCCCGTTCCCATCAGGGGTGCCAATTTCAGAGCAATTCAGGACATGCTAATGGGCCAGCACCCATCCACGTGAAACTAATGCAGTTCTCATCAACGCCGGTGTCGGATTCGCTGGGGCCATAATTGGCACTTAGAGCCTGACAAGTTGGAGCTGTTTATCAGCAGTCCCCTCCCAGCACACTCTCATTCTAGCCAGAGATGGCTCCACGATGTTCAGCCTCCCGGTTTGGGCTGGTGGTTACACACTAACTACACATTCAGACAGTGGAAGCCCTTCCGATTGATGAAGGGCACCCCACCATGAGCCAGTGGACATGTGTCTTATTTATCAACCCCTGGACCTGCGCCATGCCAGCGATGGTGGCCAAACCCGCTGCCCGGGCATCTTAGTGGGCTTGATGCTGTCTGCTGCCCGGGCATATAGGCATCCGGTACAGATGCATCTGTGTGCCGATGTCTAAGATATCCCACACAGGTTGCCACTCATCGCCTGTAAGGACCCTGATGCAAAAAAGTTCAGGGGGACCATGACCTTGACGGACACTGGGAACAGGCGTCCTCCTCCATCATCTGGCATAGATGTTGCACATTCTCCCTGGTTAGCCGGAGTCTTCAGGCGACACGCTCGATCAGGCATCTCCTCGAAGGCCAGGCATCGACAGTAGAGATGTGGCCTGTTGCGGTGCCTCTTTTGCACATCTTCCTCAGCCTGTTGGATGTCCGGCTCTCCCTCCTCACTGGCTAGCCCCTGCTCTTCTGGGTCAGCCTCCGTGCGTCCGCAGGGTCAGCTGCAGCCAGATAGATAGCAAGCATTCCTGGCTGTACTCTGAAATTCATTCTCTGCGGGGGGGGGGGGGGGGGGGGGGAATTATTAGCAAGATGATTGTTCCCTTGCCCATCCAATTCCAACAGGCTAAACACCTTGATCCACCGTTGATGCCCCCACCATCAACCGATATGTTGCCTACCACGCTGCATCCCTGATCCCAACTGTGAGTGTCACCGGTAAGCCTTTACCGTCATTCCCTGTCCTTGTCAACAGAGATACCGGTGGCTGCCTCAACTCATGTCAGTGGCAGGATCTGCGGCCCTTGTCCTGTCTCCCTCACTAGATAGGCCGTGTCTTATCCCGTCTGTGGGGTAGCATCTGGTTTACGGTGGAAAGGGTCATGGTGTCGGACCAATCACCTCCAGAGGCTTTTGTGTGGGCAAGTCCCACAGATAGGGTTGAGCGAGGAGGGTGGGCAACTGCTCGGGACTTAGCTGCAGTGTGGTGTGGGTCCTGGGTGACAACCTAACCGGAGGCGGGATGGATGGGAACAGAGGCACACTGGGCAGGAAGGGCTTGGAGTCAGCTGATGGTGCTGCATAATGGGCTTGCTGATAATATCACTGTTGAGGCCTCTGCCTTGAGAGGGCCAGTGGGCCAGGAAGGATGCCAAAGACGACTGTGTCCTTTGTTTTGAGTGAGCTCTGCTATTCCCCTATTTCCCCTGAAGTGCGACTGTGCTTCTGATGAGTGCACTAAGCAATGGAAGCACCTGTTGGGCCACTGATTGAGCTTGGCCACGTTCATGCCATTGATGGGTCAGTTGGGGTCTGAGAGTTCCGCAGAGGTGTCCTGGGTGAGTTCCCAAATGATGTAAGGCTCTATGAACAGAACACAGTGAGCAGAGTGAGCAACCAGGGGCCTGTATTTGCACACAATGGGTGCGTTTAAAACATACTGCAGCAATGGCAGCCTGAGCCAGTCCACCCCGATCCCGAGGGGGGCACTGAATCCTTGGAACTGTCACTAAGCTGCCCTCAACTATGTCCCCTGGCCCTGGTAGCCACTCCCAGCAAGCGCTACAGTTTTTAACAATTTTTACAAACTTTTTGAACCTTCTCACTCCCTCAGCAGCCATGGCACCCAGTCCCTATTCTGAAATATTTGTAGTGAACTGTGCCTGCATGACTCCCACCAGATAAGGGCGGAGAATCTAGAGGCCCAGAACATACTTGGTGAAACCCGATATTGATATTTTAACTCAGAATAATTTGAATTCCTTGAATTCTGCTGAACAATACCTTTGTCTCTGTTCTCTTAACTTCAGCCACCTTAAGACATTCTTTATGTCCCAATTCCTTGGTTATTCGGGCATTAACTGCTTTGAGAAGCCTGCCTCTTTGCAGCTTCCATTCTGTCCAGTCTTTCTTCTGGTGAGTGGCATTCACTGCTTGGCTTCAACTGCAATATATCCAGCTAAAACTAAAACTTAAAAGCATTACAAGACCCTTACAAGCCCTCCCCCCCTCCCCAATTGCTAAGCTACCACTGTTAGTGTGGTAGTATGACTAGAGGTACTACGGTACCTGGGAGTGTGAGCTGCCATTGGTGGAGAAGGCTCGCTGCTCATTGGCCCAAGTGTTTGCATTTCATTGGTCAGGACGTAAGGTAGCTCTGCCCAATGAGGCGGGGTATAAGAACCCGTGTCTCCCAGCAGCCAATCTTCTTTCTGTACTCGAGCTGCTGGGGAAACATCTTGTTGATTAAAGCCTTCAATTCGGACTACTCCTTCGTTTCAGTAGTTATTGATCGCGCATCAGTTAGTTTAATAACTCTTCACGCCATTGTCCTCTCTGAGCACAATAGAAACACAGTTGGAACTGAAACAACCTCCACACACACAAACATCTTGGTCCAGCATGAATCTAGCAAGAGGTTTTATCCTTAATTAAATTAAACGCACATAAAACTATACCTTATTTCGAATGTTTGCCAATACAAATGAAGTCTGTTAAAGCTACCTTTGGTTTCCGAACATTGTCTAAAATTACGTTTTCAGATGTTCCGTTTAATTTCCACTGAAATGTTGACATTCTCCAGAAACCCTTTTTTCTCAATCCCTTCTCAATATTTTTAAAGTTATAAAGCTAAGCCCCGGTGACAACGTGAGCACTACTTATCATGGTTTCACTTCACAGCCATGAACCATCCTCTGTTGCATTGACTCTGAATCATTTGGATTTCCCAGGTTTATATTGGGTAGTTTGCAGAGAAAACTACCATGTAAATTAACTTCTCTGTTGTCACACTTCTTAAGCCTTTGGGGAGCAAACTGTCCTGTAGCTTCTCATAGTAAACCTCCTCGGGTTAAATTAGATAACACCCACGTGCACCCCATTCCCCTGAGAAAGGGCGCAGGATCTCAATGCGCAATTAAGCGATGCCCATTAATTACACTGCAGGCGAGGGCCAACTTGATGATTTCTGCTCATTTCCATGATTGCTGCATGCAGCCTGTGCTCCTGTTCATTGGCTATATGCCTAGTAACCTGCACCTCTGAAAGAAAAAGTGCATTGTTGCTAGTGATGGGACTAAGACCATTCTGATTTGTGCAGTGTGCAATAATTAACAATGACTGACAAAAGGAGAAAGTGCGCAGCAAGGTATTTGGACACCACAGTCGAGGGATGGAAGAAATAAAAAGATGATTGCTCAGGGCCTGGTGAGGCAGGTAAATCTTGCAAGGGGTCGCTCGCGGGATTTACCACACTCATTTCACCTCACAAATCTAATGAGATCTCAGGAGGCATCGCAATCTGGATCTCGCCCACACTGGGCATAAACCAGATTTGCATATTCTGGTGAGCAGTTCGGCTCACTTGAATATGTCTGCATCCAGGTTGCCCAAGGCACGGGATCGAAGAACCTCACCTCGGAGACCTCGACCAGGCGCTGTTTAGCACTAGTCTCCACAAATGTGGACCAGGTGTAAAGGCACTTTGGGTGGGGATTGCCCAGGCAATCGGGGGGCCCCCAGGTAATCGGGCTCTGGACAAGGTGTTACTGTGGTACCCCTGCCACCTAGGGACCGTGCAAGTGCCATCCAGGCACCCTGGCAGCACCACTAGGGTTCCACCCTGGGAATGCCAGGGTGCCCAGGTGGTAGGCCCAGAGTACCAGGCTGGCAGTGTCTGGGTGGCATCTTGCCCATGCCAGTGATCAGACCCAGGGTTGCCCTATCCTTATGAGGTAGGATGTGGGGGGCTCGAGCATCCCCTAATTGGTAGGTTGGGAGTGGGTCCGGAGGCTGTGGTGGGAGTTGGCACCCCGGTCTCTTCCTGTGCTAACGAACTCTAATCACCAGGGTCTAAATGGGTCTAAATGTGGCCTCGCCAGGACCTTCCCCGCCGGGGCCCGAAAAAGAAGTAGCGTCCTGTCTAGTAAACAGGCTCGTTCTCAGCACTACAAATGCAAACATCCCGCTAAACACGCCCCAAACTGGAGTCTGTTTTTCCCATTAAATCACGCCTAATATGTCCGTGGAGGGGTTGTGGAAGGCAGGGGTTGGAATCCCTTCATTAACATCCTCAGAAGACAGTCGAATGAGACAGCAGCAAAAGTGAGTGCTACGACTACCTCCCCCAAGGATCATGGTGCACTACAGGAAGAAGTGACCCTACATGTCAGGAGTGCAGCCTCAAATCCCATTTTCTACTATCTGCACCACTAGCCGCATCGGCTGCTCAATTCACTGTACCGTCATCATTCACCTGTGAACAAACTATCAGTCAATATTCACCGACTAACATTCATGTGTTTTACTTTATCCTCAATCAATTTCAAATGTTGCAAGCCTCACACCCACATCGCAAAACTGAAACATGCTGTCATTTATTCAACCATGACAGCTGGAACACCGAAGATCCACCACATTCACTGACATTACTCCCTCTTTCTTGCAGTAGAAGGTGGTGCACAACAGGTGGCAGTAGGAACAAATGGGAAGGGACGGAGGATATTTTTAAACTCCATGTAGGAGAGAGGGCTGGCTATTATGGGAAGGGACATTGCTGAGATCTTCTATCCCCTGCCTCCATCCTCCCCCCCCACCCCACTCCCCATCTCTTCTAGCCGCTTGTCCTGACCTGCAAGACCCCTGCTCATTCTTCCAGTCCTGATCAATGCCAAGAGGAATCCATACAAGGCTACCCATGTCGGGAAGCAACTGCCCCTTTTACAAGTTAAAAACAGAAATGGTAAGAAATACTCAGCATGCCAGGCAGCATCTGTGGAAAGAGAAATAGACTCACGCTTCGGGTCAATGACCTTTCATCAGACGTTCCTGCAAGTAGTTGATGATCCTTTTAAATAGTGCTGTGGGGCGTCCTTAATGCTGGTTTTGGTCTATTCAGCTGTGTGAGGTTAAGAGAGGGTATCGGCTGGAATGTGGACCTCTAAAATGGCAATGCTGGCAATAAATCAATGTTACATACCGGTCTGCTGGTGGTAGTTAGGTTCAGATGCACCGACCTCTATACAAAAATGCTGTCCGGTACCTTTCCTGTTGCATCATAGAATCATGGAATTTACAGTGCAGAAGGAGGCCATTTGGCCCATTGAGTCTGCACTTGTACTTGGAAAGAGTACCCTACTTAAGGCCACAGCTCCACCCTATCCCCATAATCCAGTAACCCCACCTAACCTTTTAATAATAATCTTTTACTGTCACAAGTATGAAGTTACTGTGAAAAGCACCTAGTCACCACATTCCGGCACCTGTTCGGATAAGCTGGTACAGGAATTGAACCCGCGCTGCTGGCCTTGTTCTGCATTACAAACCAGTTGTCTAGCCCACTGAGCTAAACCGGCCCATTGACACTAAGGGTCAATTTAGCATGGCCAATCCACCTAACCTACACATCGTTGGACTGTGGGTGGACTCCGCACAGACAGTGACCCAAGTCGGGTATCGAATCTGGGACCCTGGAGCTGTGAAGCACAGTGCTAACCAGTGCCACCCTGCAATTGTACACATGCATGGCAGACACAATTCTTCTAATTTAAGAAGGTTTGTTGTACCCAAAAGATGGGTGCCATGTAGCCAACTTTTCCCCCACAGTGTTAGCTTGGATTTTTTCAGATTGTAAATTTATGTAGAGCGTAGGTCTTTTTGTGGCTTCCCCAACCATAATGGAACTTCACTCACATCCCAGTTTCCCTGAAACATGTGGCTGCAGAGCCACTTTAGCCACCCTTGCTACATACTATATACAACTGATGGTTAAATTAACTTCCATTCTCTGAATTGAGTCATGTTTCTGATAGTCACACCATACCCATAGTATCCGCGGCAACAATTACCCTGAGTTCTGTCATGTTACTTTCACACTTCCACTGCGCATATACAGACACTTAATGATGATTTGTCTCAATAATCATAGATCACAGGAGGATGCAATTTGGCCTGTTGAGTCTACGTGGCTTGAGAGATGGTGTAGGAGGGAGGGGTTCAGATTTTTGGGACATTAGAACTGGTTCTGGGAGCGGTGGGACCATTACAAATCGGATGGTCTACACCTGGGCAGGACTGGAAACAATGTCCTAGGGGGGTGCTTTTGCTAACACTGTTGGGGATGTTTTAAACTAATGTGGCAGGGGGATGGGAACCAGATTAGGAAGTTAGAGGACAGTAACGAAGCAGCAACTAAAGCCAGTAAGGTACTAGATAATAAACACAATGTGACTAAGGGGAAGAGTAGACAGGAAAGAGATGATGAATGCAAATGGACAGATGGTCTGAGGTGCATTTGTTTTAATGCGAGAAGTGTAGCAGGTAAGGTAGATGAATTTAGGGCTTGGATTAGTACCTGGGAATATGATGTTATTGGTATCAGACTTGGTTGAGGGAAGGGAAAGACTGGCAACTAAATATCCCAGGATATAGATGCTTTAGGAGGGATAGAGAGGGAGGTAAAAGGGGTGGAGGAGTTGCATTACTGGTTAGAGATTATATCACAGCTGTAATTAGAACATAGAACATAGAACAGTACAGCACAGAACAGGCCCTTCGGCCCTCAATGTTGTGCCGAGCCATGATCACCCTACTGAAACCCACGTATCCACCCTATACCCATAACCCAACAACCCCCCCTTAACCTTACTTTTATTAGGACACTATGGGCAATTTAGCATGGCCAATCCACCTAACCCGCACATCTTTGGACTGTGGGAGGAAACCGGAGCACCCGGAGGAAACCCACGCACACAGGGGGAGGACGTGCAGACTCCACACAGACAGTGACCCAGCCGGGAATCGAACCTGGGACCCTGGAGCTGTGAAGCATTTATGCTAACCACCATGCTACCCTGCTGCCCCATAATTAAGGAGGGCACGATGGAGGATTCGAGCACTGAGGCAATATGGGTAGAGCTAAGAATTAGGAAGGGTACAGTAACATTGTTGGGACTTTACTACAGGCCTCCCAAAAGCCAGCGTGAAGTAGAGGTACAAATATGTAGACAGATTATGGAAAAATGTAAGAGCAATAGGGTGGTCGTGATGGGAGATTTTAACTTCCCCAACATTGAATGGAACTCTTGTAGTGTTGGAGGCGTAGATGGAGCAGAATTTGTAAGGAGCATCCAGGAGAGTTTTTTAGAGCAGTATGTAAATAGTCCAACTCGGGAAGGGGCCATACTGGACCTGGTATTGGGGAATGATCCCGGCCAGGTGGTTGACGTTTCAGTCGGTGATTACTTTGGGAATAGCGATCACAATTCCATAAGTTTTAGAATACTCATGGACAAAGACGAGAGTGGTCCTAAAGGAAGAGCGCTGAATTGCGGAAAGGCCAAATATAACAAAATTCGGCAGGAGCTAGGGAATGTGGATTGGAAGCAGCTGTTTAAGGGTAAATCCACATTTGAAATGTGGGAGTCTTTTAAGGAAAGGTTGATTAGAGCGCAGGACAGATATGTCCCTGTGAAAATGAGGGATAGAAATGGCAAGATTAGGGAACCATGGATGACGGGTGGAATTGTGAGACTAGCTAAGATGAAAAAGGAGGCATACATAAGATCGAGGCAACTTAAAACTGATGAAGCTTTGGAGGAATATCGGGAAAGTAGGACAAGTCTCAAACGCGCAATAAAGAGGGCTAAAAGGGGTCATGAAATATCTTTGGCTAACAGGGTTAAGGAAAATCCCAAAGCCTTTTATTCATATATAAGGAGCAAGAGGGTAACTAGAGAAAGGATTGGCCCACTCAAAGACAAAAGAGGGAATTTATGCGTGGAGTCAGAGGAAATGGGTGAGATTCTTAATGAGTACTTTGCATCGGTATTCACCAAGGAGAGGGACATGACGGATGTTGAGGCTAGGGATGGATGTTTAAATACTCTAGGTCAAGTCGGCATAAGGAAGGGGGAAGTTTTGGGTATGCTAATAGGCATTAAGGTGGACAAGTCCCCAGGTTCGGATGGGATCTATCCCAGGTTACTGAGGGAAGCGAGGGTCGAAATAGCTGGGGCCTTAACAGATATCTTTGCACCATCCTTGAGCATGGGTGAAATCCCGGAGGACTGGAGAATTGCTAATGTTGTCCCTTTGTTTAAGAAGGGTAGCAGGGATAATCCAGGGAATTATAGACCTGTGCGCTTGACATCAGTGGTAGACAAACTGTTGGAGAAGATACTGAGGGATAAGATCTATTCACATTTGGAAGAAAATAGACTTATCAGTGATAGGCAGCATGGTTTTGTTCAGGGGAGGTCATGTCTTACAAACCTAATAGAATTCTTTGAGAAAGTGACAAAGTTAATTGATGAGGGAAGGGCTGTAGATGTCATATACATGGAGTTCAGTAAGGCGTTTGATAAAGTTTCCCATGGCAGGTTGATGGAAAAAGTGAAGTCGTATGGGGTTCAGGGTGTACTAGCTCGATGGATAAAGAACTGACTGGGCAACAGGAGACAGAGAGTAGTGGTGGAAGGGAGTGTCTCAAAATGGAGAAAGGTAACTAGTGGTGTTCCACAGGGATCAGTGCTCGGACCACTGTTGTTTGTGATATACATAAATGATCTGGACGAAGGTATAAGTGGTCTGGTGAGCAAGTTTGCAGATGATGCTAAGATTGGTGGAGTTGCAGATAGCGAGGCGGACTGTCAGAGAATAGAGCAAAATATAGATAGATTGGAGAGTTGGGCAGAGAAATGGCAGATGGAGTTCAATCCAGGCAAATGCGAGGTGTTGCATTTTGGAAGATCTAATTCAAGAGCAGACTATACGGTCAATGGAAGAGTCCTGGGGAAAATTGATGTACAGAGAGATCTGGGAGTTCAGGTCTATTGTACCCTGAAGGTGGCAACGCAGGTCAATAGAGTGGTCAAGAAGGCATACAGCATGCTTGCCTTCATTGGACGGGGTATTGAGTACAAGAGTCGGCTGTTCATGTTACAGTTGTATCGGACTTTGGTTAGGCCACATTCGGAATACTGCGTGCAGTTAGAATTAGAATTAGAATTAGAACAGCACAGCACAGAACAGGCCCTTCGGCCTCAATGTTGTGCCGAGCACTGATCACCCTACTCAAGCCCACGTATCCACCCTATACCAGTAACCCAACAACCCCCATTAACCTTATTTTTTTTTAGGACACTAAGGGCAATTTAGCCTGGCCAATCCACCTAACCCGCACATCTTTGAACTGTGGGAGGAAACCGGAACACCCGGAGGAAACCCACGCACAGACAGGGAGGACGTGCAGACTCCGCACAGACAGTGACCCAGCCGGGAATCGAACCTGGGACCCTGGAGCTGTGAAGCATTTATGCTAACCACCATGCTACCGTGCTGCCCCTAAGTATTGTGTTAATTCTAATCCTTTCAGTGACCCTTCCGACATCTTTCTGTAATGTGTCCTGTTTTAGCTTTAGGTGGGTAGCGCTTGGTGGCTCCAGGTAATGCAGCATCCTGCTGGCCTAGTTTTCTAACACACTCGGGCTTCAGTTTTCCAACCGGAGAATTCTCTAAAACCGCAGTCTGTCTGTGACCTATAATCTGTATTCAAGTTGGTCCCTCTAGTATTCTAGCTGCTTTTTCTTCCAAGATTTTGTTACCTTCTGTGGTATTGAACAGTGCCTAGAATCGATCCATTTCATTAATATATTTTCAGGCTTTTTAGCAATCTTGTTTTCTTTCCAAACCATAAACTATCCAATATCCCCAATGTCCTGTTTCCCCTTTACTATGAGTATGACCTGTCCCCAATTATACCAATCCCAGCCATACTCTTCATTCATTCTCAAGGATGAATGTTTGTTGACCATTTTATTAGCCTACAATTGCCCATTGCCGAGTACCCAGTTCCCATAAAAAAATCGAATCAGTTTTCTTCGCCTGAGCAAGTTCCTGTATTAACTCTTTAGTGCCGTACCTTTTTTCCCCAACCTGCTGCAGCAAAAACATCCATTTATATAGTGGCAAAACATCCCAAGGTACTTTACATGAGCACTAACAAAATTTGAACTGAGACACTAAAAGAGATAGACATATGGAAACAAGTGTTGGACAATCAGTACAGCAAAGTAGAGGAGAATTAAGGCTGCAGAGCTGTTGAGGACATATTGGGCAATTTGCACTACCAATAAAGAGGTGCGGGCAAAATCAGAGACCAAAAGAATTCTGCTGAGTAAGATCAGGAACAAATGATTGGAATTTCTTGGCCACGTAATAAGAAGTTATGATTTAGAAAATTTGATGGGAAAGAGTGATGGTAAAAGAGAGATTGAGGTAGACATTGGTAGGATTCATCTGAGGAAGGAGCAGTGCTCCGAAAGCTAATGATTTGAAACAAACTTGTTGGACTTTAACCTGGTGTTGTAAGACTTCTTACTGAGGTAGACAAAGAACAACCTTTTGAAGAAGCCTCACAAACTGAATGAATGTACCACCAATGGAAATGATGCACACCTCTAGATTAAAATTAACATAGAGGTCCTTTGTCACCAACATGGTACCTGAAGAGAGAGAGAGAGAGAGAGAGAGAAAACGTTTTAAGGAGCATCTTAAAGAAGGGAAGATGGAGATGTTTAAAGAAGGAATTCGAGTGCTTACAGCCTAGACAGTTGAAGGCACAGCCACCAATGGAGGGAGGAAGGAAATCCTGAAGCACAAGAAGCCAGAATTGGATGAACACAAATATCGCAGTTTTGTTGAGCTGGAGAAGGCTAGCTACAGAGATAGGAAGGGGCAAGGTCATGGAGGGATTTGAACCGATGGATGAAAATGTTAAATCTGAGGCATTTGCTGACTGGGCACCAATGTAAATCAGCAAGTATTGGGATAATGGATGACTGGCAAGATAGGATACAGGCAGCAGAACGTAGGACCACTTGAAGGTTATGGAAGGTGAGAGACCAGCCAGTAAAGCTTTGGAATAGGCAAGTGTGCGGAAAAAAATAAGCAAAGATATGAGTTTCAGGGCTGAGGAAGGGACAGAGATGGACAAAATTACTTAAGTGGAAATAGGCTGACTTAGTGATGGAGAGGGTATGGGAGCAAAAGTGGAGTTCAGGGTCAAAAAGGTGAAGTTGCGAATAGTCTTATTCAGCTTCAGTGTGCAGGGTGGAAAATAAAGAATTAATTTTGTGGCATGGGTTGAAGACTTTGTTTGCCTGCCCAATATTTGGAGGAAGGTTCTGTTCATGCAACAGGCAGTGTGACAAATTGGGTACAGCGGAGGAGTGTTAGAGGTGGGTCAGCATGTGGAACCTGACTAGTTGTGTTCTGATGATGTCACCACGGGGCTGCATGTAAGTGCAAAATAGGAGGGGGTCTAAGGACAGACCGTTGAGGGCCTCCAAAGTTAATGCTGTTGGGTCAGGAAGAGAAACCATTCTAAGATATATCTTGGCTATTACTAAAACAGAGAAACCATCTCATAACATCCATTCTTATATTCCTCTTGTCAGGCTGCCTTGCAGCTCCTCATGTTTAACCTTCTATTGTCTCTGGAGTTCCCTTTTTTGCTTTTACAACTTCAAGTGAATATTCAAAGACAGAATTATATATTTCAATCTAACAGTTTAGCTCCATGTTTATAATACATGTTACACGTGGATCAAGATTTTTGTAGATAGTACAAAAAATGATTACCTTGCAAAATGTCAATATCAGCCCATTCACTTAAAAGCCTCCCTGAGGGGAACTGTTATATTTGATTGACTACTCATGTCTGTCATTCCACAAGGTGCATCTTCCCATCTGCAACCAAAGACATTTGACTTCAGAAGTGATTGGATCAAATAGCTGTTTGAATGGTTTCTTGTTTGAAGCAAATGTTCAAATTCTCTATGGAGAAACAAATTGTTTGAACAATTGCAAAAAAATCTGTGGATGCTGGAAATCTGAAAAAAACAGAATTGTTCAGCTGGTCAGACAGCATGTCTGGAAGGAGAAACAAATGAATGTTTCGGGTCAATGACCTTTCATCAGAACTGGAGAAATTTAGGGGCCGGGATTCTCCGACCCCTCAGCAGATTGGAGAATCCTCGGGGGACGCGACTATCGCGCTCCGCCTCCCCGACGCCAGCTTACCGATTCTTCGACACCGATTCTCGAGCGCCCGAGGGATCGCCGCTGCGCCGGTCGTGGGCTGTTGAAAGCGACCCCCCCCCCCCCCAGCCAGCGATTCTCCTGGCCAAGACGGGCCGAATGGCTGCCGAGTTCGGCCATGTCCTGCCGGCATGGGTTACTCAGGTCCCACACGACAGGACGTGGAATGTGTGTCTGCCGGGGCCGTCCTGGAGTCGAGGCGGTGGTGGGATCCGACACCGGGGGTGGCCTCCACATGGTGGTCTGGCCCACGATCGAGGCCTACCGATCGGCGGGCGGGCTGGTTCCCTGGAGGCCTATGACCCTCCACAGCGGGCCCCTGACGGGCTCCGCCATACTGCCTGGGGGCCGGCGCGGAGAAGGGAACCCACACGCATGCGCGGAATCACACCGGCTGTTGCGCGTATGTGCAGATTCACGCTGGCAGTTCCGCGCACCACGCTGCCTGTAGCACGCATGCACAAACTTGTTCTGGCCGTTCCGCGCCGCCTGGAGCTGCGGGGACTACTCCAGGGCTGACCTAGCCCCCTAGGAAGGGGAGCATTCCTCATTATCGGGGACCGTTTTCGCCGGAGTGGTTGGCGTCGCTTTTCACGCCAGCGTCAGAACTTGGCCGTGGGATTGGAGAATCTCGGCCAGGGATTTTACAGATTTCCAGCAAGTATGGATTCAGGGAAAGGGGAACGTAACGAATAAAAGGGAAGAGAAGTGATAGGGTGGAAGGCGGGGGAAATCAAATGACATAAGGTGCAAAGTAAATGTAAATGGTGATGGGGTGAGTAAAGAAACAAAAGATGGGTCTGGAGGAGATGCAAATGAAAAAATCAGGGCAGTGACTGCGATCTCAAATTTTTCAACTTGATGATAAGTGCAGAATGCTGCGGAGCGCCCAATTGATAGCTGAGGCGCTATTCCTGGTTTACATTGAGAATCATTCGAACAGGAGGTTGAGGACGGAGAATGGGAGTGGGGTAGATAATCAATCTGACCAGCAGCCAAAAACTTTGGGTCATGCTTCCGGACTGACTGGAGGTGTGCAGCAAAGCTGATCCATCTTTAGCCATGTTGAGGAGAACACATTGTGACGATGATGGTAGAATAGCAAATTGAGAAACAGGTACATAAACAATTAAATTGGTGTTTCACCTGGAAAGAATTTTTGGAGGGAACTGAAAGGTAGATAAGGATGAGATAAAAGGGCATCTGTTGCATCTCCTGCTCTTGCACGATCCAGTATCCCAGAGAGAGGAGCAGGTCTTGAGGGTGATTGGGGAGGTGAGGAAAAGATGTTTTGTGGTGGCACCACACTGGAGGTGGTGGAGGGTAATTCGTTGCACGTGGAGGTTTGAGAGTGAAGACTAGGGGAACCTTATCATGGTTTTGGAAGGAAGAGGAAGAGGTGAGATAAGTACATACAATGGAATGAAAATGATTGAAGGATCTATCATCCAGGGTACGGGAGACCCATCAGTTGAAGATCTATCAGAAGCACAGGTATGGAAAGTGGCACAAGACAAACAGGCTTGATGGAAATGGGGAAAATGGGAGAATAGAATAGAGATACACAAAGCAAAGGAAGTGTTGTTAAGGTAGCTGTGGGAGTCAGTGGGTTTATTGTGGATATTGGTTGATAGCCGATCTCAGAAATGAAGATAGAGAAGTCAAAAAAAGGAAACTGATCCATGTGATGAGGAAAAGGTGGAAATTGAAAGTCAAGCGTGACAGAAGGAAATGGCACCAATATAGTTATCAATGTACGAAAAAAAGAGGTGTGGAAGGCAACCTGACTAGAATTGGAACCAAATGTTCTACGTAAGCCATGAAAAGGCAGGCATAGGGGGCTCAGTGGGGTGAGTGGTCTTCTTCTGTGCTATAATAATGATTATGACGACAGAAGAAATCAGATCCATGGGGCATGAAGAGGCTGAAATGATGAATCCTCCAAGTTAGGCCTGTTTGTGGATTTTGGGAAGGAGGCAGAAATAGGCTGTTCAGGGTTGTGGGGTGATGAGAATGCAGGAAGTGGAGATAAGCTCTTTGGAGAAAGCAAGGTTAGTAACAGTCTGGGAAACAATGGTTTAATGTACAGCAGTGTTATAGTTCCTGGAGAAGTAAGAGGCAATGTCAGAGAGTTGGCATTCAACCTCAAGAAGGTAGCGGATAGTTCACCCAACAACAACATGTGGTAAACCACTGTTACACCTTTCTTAGGTGATGTAAGGTAGGACCTGTACTACAGGTTCGCTGGTAGCCCCTGCCTGCTGGCTCCGCCCAGTAGGTGGAGCGTGTCCTCTATTCAGCAGCCATTTCACCAGCTGCTGTGGGAGGCCACACATCTTACTGCAATAAAGCCACAGTTGTATCTAACCTTAATCTTTGTACAATTGATCGTGCATCACAACATTGTCAACACATTTAATGGAAAGTTAGGATTAGACCTGAAGAAATGGAGAGCTGCAAGTTCAGAGGGAGGTAAGTTAGAGTCAGGAAGCAGAAGAGAAAGATTGTGTCAGCCGGTATCATGACAGTAGATCTCAATGAAATGATCTAAAGGGTACAAAGCTAGGAGAAGGGGTTCAAGTGGAACAGGATTTCTGAACACAAGAGATACTCTCCTGACTAAAGGAATGTGCACGGATTAAGTGATGGAAAAAAAAGGTCAACATTGTGCCAAGCTTAAAATTCCTAGTTCTTTCAAGGGATGATGCTGCGGCCTTCACTGAGCACTCACTGTTCAGCATCAAAGAGGGGAAAAAAGGAAGAGGGGACAGAGAAAGTACGGCAAAGTGTGAGATTTGAAGGAGGGATGGGATCTGAGGAAAGTAAAAAGGAAGAAGGATCTGGAAGGGCATTGAATTGGTGTACAAATGTTGTTGAAGCCTGAAAGAAATTAATGAAGTGTTTTTTGTTGATAGTGCTGGATGAGGTGAAGAATGCAATGGAATGTACAATGTGGCGGGGGCAGCCTCAATCAAGGTGTTCAAAGGGGATTCAGGAAGTTTCCTGAAAATAATATGCAGGGTTACAGAGAGAAGGCGGGACATTGGCACTCAGTGAAATGCTCTTTGGAGAGCTGGTGCAGACATGATGGACCGAATAGCCTTCTTCTGTGCTGTCTAAATCGCGACAACTCTATGTAAGGCAATAAACTGTCGCCTTTTTCATTCCTCCCCTTCCCACTTGTCCTGCCTCTGCACCTGTTTAAAATGTGAGACATCTTCAACTTTTTCCTGCTATTCCAGAGACGATTGACCGAAAATATTAAATTTGTTTCTTCCTCCGAAGATGCAATCTGACCTGCTGCGTATTTCCAGCATTTTCTGTCGTTATTTGAACAAAGTTCCAGCCCGAGTATTATTTCAAGGTAATGTGACTGGACTAAATGACTTTCTGTGTGAAATACATGCAGATATTGGAGCTATCACTGGGGATGGAGTTTTGCATTAAGCGGATGAGTGTCTGTGAACCTGTAATCTTAGCAGCATTCTGGTATATGCTGTGCAATGAAGCCTGAGTTTCCACAGCTCCCTGGATATGTTCTAGTTCAACTCCCAGCTCAATCAGGCTATGAAAATCCCTGCTGAATCTTAAATTTCCTAAGGCAAGATCTTTGATGCTTCTCAGCTTTTAACAGTTAGCTGCACGTATCCTGGCTTTCCAACCAGGCTCCATGGATTAAGGAACTAAACAGAAAAGCAAAATTAAATGGAAGAGTGGAAAACTGTTGACAGGATGCAGAATCACAGAATTGATACAGCACTGGAGAAAGCCATTCAGCCCATCGTATCTGCACCTGCTCTCCAAATGAGCATTTTACCGAGTGCCATTCCCCGACTTCTCCCCATAACCCTGTACATTATTTTCAGATAACTATCTCAGTTCCATTGAACAACTCAATTGAAGCTGCCTCCAGCAGGGATAATCCAGGGAATTATAGACCTGTGAGCTTGACATTAGTGGTAGGCAAACTGTTGGAGAAGATACTGAGGGATAAGATCTATTCACATTTGGAAGAAAATAGACTTATCAGTGATAGGCAGCATGGTTTTGTGCAGGGGAGGTCATGTCTTACGAACCTAATAGAATTCTTTGAGGAAGTGACAAAGTTAATTGATGAGGGAAGGGCTGCAGATGTCATATACATGGACTTCAGTAAAGCATTTGATAAAGTTTCCCATGGCAGGTTGATGGAAAAAGTGAAGTCGTATGGGGTTCAGGGTGTACTAGCTCGATGGATAAAGAACTGGCTGGGCAACAGGAGACAGAGAGTAGTGGTGGAAGGGAGTGTCTCAAAATGGAGAAAGGTGACTAGTGGTGTTCCACAGGGATCCGTGATCGGACCACTGTTGTTTGTGATATACATAAATGACCTGGATGAAGGTATAAGTGGTCTGGTGAGCAAGTTTGCAGATGATACTAAGAGTGGTGGAGTTGCAGATAGCGAGGAGGACTGTCAGAGAATACAGCAAAATATAGATAGATTGGAGAGTTGGGCAGAGAAATGGCAGATGGAGTTCAATCGAGGCAAATGCGAGGTGATGCATTTTGGAAGATCTAACTCAAGAGCAGACTATATGGTCAATGGAAGAGTCCTGGGGAAAATTGATGTACAGAGAGATCTGGGAGTTCAGGTCCATTGTACCCTGAAGGTGGCAACGCAGGTCAATAGAGTGGTCAAGAAGGCATACAGCATGCTTGCCTTCATCGGACGGGGTATTGAGTACAAGAGTCGGCAGGTTATGTTACAGTTGTATCGGACTTTGGTTAGGCCACATTTGGAATACTGCGTGCAGTTCTGGTCGCCACATTACCAGAAGGATGTGGATGCTTTAGAGAAGGTGCAGAGGAGGTTCACCAGGATGTTGCCTGGTATGGAGGGTGCTAGTTATGAAGAAAGGTTGAGTAGATTAGGATTGTTTTCATTGGCAAGACAGAGGTTGAGGGGGACCTGATTGAGGTCTACAAAATTATGAGAGGTATGGACAGGGTGGACAGCAACAAGCTTTTTCCAAGAGTGGGGGTGTCAATTACAAGGGGTTACGATTTCAAGGTGAGAGGGGGAAAGTTTAAGGGAGATGTGCGTGGAAAGTTTTTTATGCAGAGGGTGGTGGGTGCCTGGAATGCTTTGCCAGCGGAGGTGGTAGAGGCGGGTACGATAGCATCATTTAAGATGCATCTGGACAGATATATGAAAGGGTAGGGAACAGAGGGAAGTAGACCTTGGAAAATAGGCACCAGGTTTAGATAAAGGATCTGGATCGGCGCAGGCTGGGAGGGCCGAAGGTCCTGTTCCTGTGCTGTGATTTTCTTTGTTCTTTGTTTTGTTGTTCCACCGTGCAGTGCATTCCAGACCTCAATCGCTCGCTGCCTGAAGAAACTTTTTCTCATTGCACTTTTGTTTCTTTTGCAAATTACTTCAAATCTGTGTCTTCTCGTTCTCGATCCCTTCACAAGTGTTTTCCCCTTAATCTACTCTGTCCAGACCTCTCATGATTGTGAATACCTCTGCTATGCCCCCTCAGCCTTCTCTTCCAAAAGAAAACAATCCCAATTTATTCGTCCCTGGAACCATTCTAGTGAATCTCTTCTGCACTCTCTCCGTTGCCTTCACATCTTTCCTAAAGTGCAGTGTCCAGTTGTGGAAAAGTAGTGTTTTATACAAGGTTAACATAATGTCCCTGCTCCAGTATTCTATACCCCTATTAATAAAGCACAGAATAATGTAACCATTCCCTCAACCTGTCCTGCCACCTTCAATGACTTACGTGCATATACATAGAACATAGAACATAGAAAAATACAGCACAGAACAGGCCCTTCGGCCCACGATGCTGTGCCGAACTTTTGTCCTAGATTAAGAACAAATTAATCTACACCCCATCATTCTACCATAATCCATGTACCTATCCAATAGCCGCTTGAAGGTCCCTAATGTTTCCGACTCAACTACTTCCACAGGCAGTGCATTCCATGTCCCCACTACTCTCTGGGTAAAGAACCTACCTCTGACATTCCCCCTACATCTTCCACCATTCACCTTAAATTTATGTCCCCTTGTAATGGTTTGTTCCACCCGGGGAAAAAGTCTCTGACTGTCTACTCTATAAATTCCCCTGATCGTCTTATAAACCTCTATCAAGTCGCCCCTCATCCTTCTCCGTTCTAATGCGAAAAGGCCGAGCACCCTCAACCTTT
Organism: Scyliorhinus canicula; assembly: GCF_902713615.1. Lineage (NCBI taxonomy): Eukaryota > Metazoa > Chordata > Chondrichthyes > Carcharhiniformes > Scyliorhinidae > Scyliorhinus > Scyliorhinus canicula. The sequence continues at coordinate 84,905,622 of NC_052158.1, read as the reverse complement.
CCTCGTAAGACCTACTCTCCATTCCAGGCAACATCCTGGTAAATCTCCTTTGCACCTTTTCCAAAGCTTCCACATCCTTCCTAAAATGAGGCGACCAGAACTGCACACAGTACTCCAAATGTGGCCTTACCAAGGTTTTGTACAGCTGCATCATCACCTCACGGCTCTTAAATTCAATCCCTCTGCTAATGAACAGCTCTATCCACTTGAGTGGCAACTTTCAAATATCTATGAACATAGACCCCAAGATCTCTCTGCTCCTCCACATTGCCAAGAACCCTATTGTTAACGCTGTATTCCGCATTCATATTTGTCCTTCCAAAATGGACAACCTCACACTTTTCAGGGTTAAACTCCATCTGCCACTTCTCAGCCCAGCTCTGCATTCTACCTATGTCTCTTTGCAGCCGACAACAGCCCTCCTCACTATCCACAACTCCACCAATCTTTGTATCGTCTGCAAATTTACTGACCCACCCTCCAACTCCCTCATCCAAGTCATTAATTAAAATCACAAACAGCAGAGGACCCAGAACTGATCCCTGCGGTACGCCACTGGTAACTGACTCAATACACAATCTCCCGCTAATGTCCTTGATCAGACCCACCCTCACTCCAGTCATTCTCATATTTCTCACATGTGTAAAAGGCCTTGGGGTTTTCCTTGATTCTACCCGCCAAAGATTTTTCACGCCCTCTCTTAGCTCTACTAATCCCTTTCTTCAGTTCCCTCCTGGCTCTCTTGTCTCCCTCAAGTGCCCTGTCTGAACCTAATTTCCTCAGCCTTACATAAGAGGTCAGTGGGAAAATGCCACACACAGATTGATTTATCAGCTGAATACCATTGAAGGGGAAACACCTTCAAGGGGAAAGAATGTTGGACGAAGGAAGATAACAAGAATTGGAAGCACAGAGTTGGGAATGTTGACTGAAATCCATTAAACACAGTGACAAAGGAAATGTGATGACATTGGTAAGCAGGGAGTTCACTAGAGCAAGGGACTGTAGTAAATAAATCTAAAAATGATCAGGATCATTAGCTAAATCTAAGGTGATCAAATTAAAGTGATCAAAACAGAGGATGTCAACATCATTAAAGGGATCAGAATTGCAGCAAAATAAAAACCTTGCATACATAAGAACTTAAATAATAAATAGGAATAAGGGGATACTAAAATGATACAGAGAACACAAGTCAAGAATATTTTAAGCAAAATGATGGAACAGCTGAGTTGCTTTACTTGCAATACCTGAGCCATGTGGGGGCTTCAGGATGCTTCATGTGTCCTGGATAACCAAGTGTGTAGGAAGTGCCTCCAGATGTTTGAACTCAGGCTCAGGATTTCTGTGCTTGAGGAGCAGCAGGAGTGACTGCAGACGAAACAGGAGGGTGAAATTTCCTGGATTGCATGTTCCTGGAGATGGTCATGTGGCACCGACATGGGGATTGAGAGAATAGTAAATTTGGTTTTTGCAGGGTAGGAAGAAACAGATAGTGGAGAGGTCAGTGGGAAAATGCCACACACAGATTGATTTATCAGCTGAATACTATTGAAGGGGAAACACCTCAGGGCAGTCTAGAGCACACTCACAGCACCATGGGGATGCAGCAGGGTGTACAAATGCAATGGTCACAGGAGATCCAGTCGTCAAAGGGATAGTTTCTGTAACTGCCAACTTGAGTCTCACAAGATCTGTTACGCCCCTGGAGGTGGGCCTGTCTGTAGGGTCAAGGACACCACTGAGTGGGTGCAGAACATTTTGCGGTGGAGAAAAGGAACAGCCAAAAGTAATAATCCATGTTGGAATCAGTGAGAGATGACAGAAGGGTTGAGGACTAACAGACAAGAATTTAAGGAGCTAAAAAGAATGTCAAAAAAGCAGGACCTCATAAGATAGTAATCTCCAGGTTGCTCGCTCGTATTGGCACATGCTGGTGAGTACAGGAGTTAAATGAGGACTACAGGTTTATGGGGCATGGCAACCAGTTCTGGGGCAGGAGGGGCTATGCAAGGTGGATGGGTTGCAACTGAACATTGCTAGGCCAATATCCTTGCAGGGAGAGCTACAGGGAGGGTTTAAACTCATTTGGCAGAGGAAAATGTGCCAGAATGAGCATTAGAGAGAAGTAAGCATGCAATTCAGCAGGACATAAACAAAACAGAGGGTGAAATTTAACCAAAAAAGTTCCAAGGTTAATTTCAGGTGTGTTAGAACAAAGAAAAGTACTGCACAGGAACAGGCCCTTTGGCCCTCCAAGCCTGTGCCAACCATGCTGCCCGTCTGAACTAAAATCTTCTAGACTTCCAGGGTCCGTATTCCTCTATTCCCGGGGGGGGGGGGGCAGTGTTTGGCAGAGTGTTTTCTGACAACCACTTTGGCAAGATCGTGGCTCATATGTAACGGCACTGTCGAAAATGAATCCCATGAGCTTCTCGCTATTACTGGCTGTTTTGGCGTCTGATTCGCACACACCTTAGCGGCTCGCCGTTGACATGAGGGAGCTGCTTTTAAACGCTCCTGCATCACTCATTCCAGTCAAAACACAAGCATGGCAGTGCACAGACCTGCTCCTCCCGTTAGCAATGCCGACCTGGCCAAGCTTCTCGATGCAGTGGTTGCAAGACGGGATCGCCTGATCCCTCGAGAAGGTTGGAGGGCCAGCAGCAGGGTCACCAATACCGCCTGGGAGGCTGTGGCAGCGGCTGTCAGTGCGGGCAGCATGACTAGGCGGCCACCATACAACGTCAGAAGATGACCAATGACCTTCACCGAGCTGCAAGGTTACCACCTTTCTCCTGGCATCCATTTCACCTGCTATCTCTCAAATTCCCAAACCTCCCCCCCCCCCACTCACAAATCACTGGATGACACCTCTTACCCTCTCCACATCCATGCTTGTTTCTCATTGTCCCCCTGGTACCCACCAGCACAACCCCTTTATGTCCAGTTGTGGGGCCCACACATGCCACCTGCCATGCCCCCCCCCCCCCCCCCCACCCCCACCCTCCCACCCCTCCCGACAGATCCATCAAGCGACTCACAATGCCCTTGCTTTGTCCCTGCAGGAGGAGCTGGTCCATAATAGGTATGAAAGGGTCAAGACGGGCAGCAGAGTACCAGAGATCCGTGTCCTCACCCCCTATGAAGAATGGGCCCAGGAGATCGGGGGGTTGGCGGGTGAGAGAGCAGCCGCCCATAGTGAGGCTGGCCTGGGCTGCAGAGGTGAGAATCCACTGGCTCTCCACCCAGGTGACCTGCCTCAAGTCAGACAAAATGATCCTTCCCTCTCACTGACCACATATCCATTCTCTTGCAGGAGTTGTTTCTCCCCCCCCCCCCCCCCCCCCCCCCCCCCCTCCCCACCCAGCCGCCTAAGAGACCACCATGGAATAGAGCTCTGATAAGATCACCAGCTAGGTAACATGGCTATCACCCACACCTTCCACCAGTGCAAAAGCACACACCTCGGTGGTTGATGTTAGTACAGGCTTCTGGGGCACAATCTGGTGAGCACCACACAGTTGCTGATGCACATCAGGTGGAGGCAGGAACATCGAAAGGAGTCAGGATGTCTGAGGTTCACTGGATCCCGGACTGAGCTAAGTCTCAGATGCTGAGTCTCTGGACAAGGTTATCCCAAATATGATGCAGGTGCCAGGATACGGCTGTGAGATCCAGGAGGAGATCTCAGTGACATTCCAGTGAGTGCATCGTAATTTGGAGGAGTCCCAAAGACGACGGGCACAGGAGATTATGTCAACAATGTGTAACTCCGAGGCCAACACTGCTAGGGTGGGGACTGCAGTGGAAAGCCTGCAGCACAACGTCCACATCTTGAGTGGTGGTGTCCAAGGCATGGCCCATGACGGCCATGGCTGAGAGCCTCGACATCATGTCCCAGATGCGGGTGGACATTGCCAAAACACTCCAGAGTATGGCTGAGTCACAGAGGAGCATCTCGAAGGACGTCAACATCATGGTGCAGGCATGGCGAGGCACCAGGACCGATGGAGACAGCTGATGCAGAAGCTCCTGGAGCTCACTTCAGATGTTCCTCCAACCAATGGAGGTCTCCAGTGTCCTACGGGACCAAAAGGGAGGAGGAAGTGTTGGAGGCCAACCCAGGTCTTACCACTAGGGATTGGCAGTGGTTTCCGGTTCTTCCGAATTCCTCCCTCCTGACACCAGCGCATCGCAAGGACAGGCGGCTGAACAAAGTGGAACGGCAATGCCAGTGGCACTGGTAAGCTGGCCGGGGCCCTCCGGCTCCAGGCCCTCCAGGGGATATCCATTAAAGGCCACAGGGAAGCTGCAGGTTCCCTCTACCTCTGATTTGCATCCTGGGGGTACACCTAGATGTAGCAGCAGCCTATGTAAGATCAAGAAGATTGAGAATCATTCAGTAAGCACTGGGGAAGTGGGAGTCACAATCTGTAGCTAGGGGTAATGGAAATTTCAAATATGCTCTATTAAATCATGTTATACCTGATGCATGTGAAGCCTCTGTCACATTAATCTTCACAGCGGGCCTGCCTGCACCCTCACCCCCTCTTGCTCTCGCTGCCCCCACCTTCTGCGCCCCCCCCCCCCCTGTCCCCCCCCCCCCCCCCTGTCCCCCAGGGAACAGTGGTCCAAAATCAAACACACCTGATGCAGACCCCGTTCAGAGGATGGGTGTGAGTGAGCTGTCAGCAGAAAGACAGGCGTCAGACTAACATAAACTGAGAAGTACCAGAGCTTTCCTCACAGCAAGTGATCATCACTCTCCTTGTATATTGACCCACCGACAGTGCGGACACAGGCCCATCACTCTGGGGTTATGTTAAACAAACCCTTGGCAGGGTGGAACATCACAGTCACGAGTGGGGGGTGTTGGGAGGGTTGGGTAATGAGGGGAATGGAGGGTAATGGAGGGGAAGGAGGGAAGGAAGGAAATGGGGAGGAGGGAGGAGCTGATGGACAAAGCCTCACCCGATGAGAGGTGGGTCAAGATGAGGGTGCTCCTGGTTCTCTGGGCATGCTGGAACTTGCCGCTGCCTGTCTTCCATCCTCCAGCTCCATCCCGGACACGTCTTCCATCACCTCCTCGTCTCGTTCCTTCTCCTCAGACGAGACCATATGTCCTTCCTCTTTGCCTCGTTGTGGAAAGCACAGCAGACCGCCACAAAATGGGAGACCCTCTGGGGTGGGGGGGGGGGGGGGGGGGGGGGGGGTTGCTGCAGCGCACCACCTGAGCGGTCCAGGCACTGGATGCCCCAGTGCACACAAGGCGACATGTGTGCCACCAATTACCCCCTGGATTTGGGGCAGCCCAGCCATGGCGGAGAATCCTGCAGCCCGGGCATCTTATGGTCAACATTGAGAGACATTACTTCAGGACAAAAGTATTTCATACTTGGAAAAATATGAATCAATAAATGAAAGCCAGAGTGGAATTTTTAAAGCCATATCATGTATCATATTTGACTGACTTGATCGAGTTTGTTCATGAAATAATGAAGAGGCTAAATGGAAGTAGTGCAGTTGATGTTGCATATATGGACATTCAAAAGCTGTTTGATAAAGTGTGACATAATAGACTGGTTTGCAAAATTGAAGCCCACGGGAATAAAGTGCTCTGGCTGTGATGAAATATAATTGGCGAAAAGACAGGAAGTAGAGCAAAAGTGAACATTTGTTTTTCAGACTCGTGGAAAGAGTACAGGGACAGACCACAATGTTGTGAACATTGGATTGGATTTGTTTATTGTCACGTGTACCGAGGTACAGTGAAAAGTATTTTTCTGCAAGCTGCTCAACAGATCATTTAGTACATGGGAAGAAAAGGGAATTAAACAAAATTCAAGAAAAAACATAATAGAGAAAATACATAATTGTTCCTTTTGGTAGATATTAATCGCCTCTATTCAGTGTGCAGGACATCTTTTCAAAGTTTGCAGATAACATGAAACTGAAATATAGTAAACAGTGAGGTTAGTAATCAACTTCAAGGGCTAGGGCAGTACGGTGGCGCAGTGAGTAGCACTGCTGCCTCGTGGCGCTGAGGTCCCAGGTTCAATCCTGGCTCTGGGTCACTGTCCGTGTGGAGTCTGCACATTTTCCCCGTGTTTGTGTGGTTTTCGCCCCCACAGCAAAAAGATGTGTAGGCTAGGCGGATTGACCATGCTAAATTGTCCCTTAATTGGAAAGATGAATTGGGTACACTAAATTTATAAGTAAAGTAAAAAAAAACTTCAAGGGCTGGATTTTCACTCTGGGGGTAGGAAGCTCAAGCTGGAGCTTGACAGACCCGTCATCATGAAAATGAGCCCCACACACACAATTTTTGCTTCAGGAAGGAAGGACATGATCACATTAGAGCTGCTACCTCCAGGGGAAGTTTAGAGTTGTCCAAAAAAGCAGATGAGTGCTGAGATAGGCCAACCTAATTTCTCTGAGACTTTGGCCCAGTTTTATAAAAGGCTGTTAGGCCCACTATCCCTCACCCTGTAACCCCCATGTTACCTCCATGAACACATATCCCATACCAAATCCATGCCACTTCATATCCCCATGACACCTTAATTCCAACTCAAAATCCCATGCCCCTCCATAGCCACTCAAACATTACACACTGTGGGAAGACTTCAGGAGTCAAGTGGAGATGAAAAAAAATCAAACTTCTAATAATCTAAGAAAGCTCTCACTCATTCACATTTGATACAGAAAAAAACTGGGTCATGAAAGGCTTCAAAATTTTAATTTCTCTCAAGTTGTCAATCTGTCAGAAACTCAATCAAACTTCTATTCACTAACCACATCAAAGACAGCTAATACTTTAATAGCCTATTCAAACTATCAATCATATTGTTAACTCAGTCCCCCTGCTGAGAAAATTGATTTTGGATCTTTTGAATCTCAGCCAAACATTCATAACAGTCTCAGCTCTAATAACAACTCTTTGCAAGTGTCAACAATTAAGCCTGTTGAAACTGCAGGAACAGATGGTAATGACATTTTTCTATGTATGGTTTGTCAATGCGGTTACTCCAGCAGATGGTGTTTGTTTATTTTCTCTCGAACTGCCACATCCTTCTTTTTCATTTTTAAAGGGATTTTGATTTAAATAATTTCAGATCATGGCACTTAAATAGATCTACTGCTTTCAAGAACATTTAGGTCTCCTCCATTATTCCATGACTCCCACACTAGGTTAATATAGGAATATAGAACCTAGGTACAGGTTCGAACCTTCGACCCTTTGAGCCTGCTCGCCATCTGATAAGATCATGGCTGGTATTGTTGTGGTTTAAACTACACATTCCTGTCTGGACCCCATAACTTTGACTCCCTTGTCTATCAAAAATTGAACTCAGCTTTGAATGAATTCAATGACCCAGCCTCTACTGCTTTCTGGGGTAGAGAATGCCATACACACTAACTACCCTTTGAGTAAAGAAAATCTCCTCACCGCCATCTTAAATTGGAGACTTCTCATTCTCGGGCTGCATCTCCTAGTTCGAGTCTCCACCACAACAGAGAACATCTTCCTAGTATTCACTCTTGAAGCAGCCCAAATTGTCTGAACTCAGTACTAATTTCAAATGGCTCTGCAGAGTTTGGGATTCCTGCCGGTGCTTTTTATGCCCTGCACCCACCTAACCGCCCCCCCCCCCTCCCCCCGGCGACCACCACCACCACCACCTCCACACCCAAACCTCACCCAAAATGGGATCTGTTGGAAATGGGGACAAGATCCCGGCATCCAGGACCTGTCTCCAGAGTCGACCCAACTCCACAATTGACCCAACTCCACAAGAATCCAGTCCCAAGAATACATGGTGAACTGGCAGAGACATATACATGATAGAAGCACTACAGTGCAGGAGGAGGCCATTCAGCCCAGTGAGTCGACACCGACCCTCTGAAAGAGCACCCTGCCTTGGCCCGCTCCCCCACCCTATCCCTGTAACCCCATCAAATCTTTGGACACTAAGGGGAAATTTAGCGTGGCAAATCCACCTCACCTGGACATCTTTGGACTGTGGGAGGAAACCAGAACACCTGGAGAAAACGCCATGAGTAAATCCGCCAATGGGGGTCGGAAAAACATGGTACATGATTGGTTTTGTTTGGAGAAAATAAAGAGATAAACTGTTGCCGGTGACAGAAGATTTGGATTCAGATTAAGGTCATTGGAAAACGAACCAGAGGTGGTAAAAGGAAAATAATTGGCACAGTGAGTTATTATTTTTTAAAATAAATTTAGAGTATTCCATTATATTTTCCAATTAAGGGGCAATTTAGTATGGCCAATCCACCTACCTTGCACATCTTTGAGCTGTAGGGGTGAAAGCCATGCAGACAATGTGCAAACTCCACACGAACAGTGACCCAGAGCCGGGATCGAACCTGGGACCTCAACGCCGAGAGGCAACAATGCTAACCACTGCTCCACCGTGCTGCCCAACGCAGTGAATTATTATAATCTGGAATGGGTGAAAGGGTGGTTCCGTAAAAACTTTCAGAATGCAAATTGGATGCATACTGGAAAACAGAAATCCGCAGAGCTAGAGGGAAAGAGCAGTGGAGTGGGACTAACTGGAACAGTACAAGCACAATAGACCAAAGATTCTGTGCTGTATCATTCTCTGATTCAGTGATTAATAACAAAAATGCTATGTTTCATCTGTGAACAGATGAGGACTCATGTATCGGCAGACTATTGATGTCAGTAGATGGAACAAGGATACAGTTTGCAATTAAATGGAATAAAAGAGAGTGCCTGGATCCAGACAGCTACCAAGTGATCAGTGACTCAAACTGATAGATAGCTCCAGAGCCTCCATCCAGGCTTGTAATTGACATAATCACTATGATTAATGTAATACCAGCATTAGTCTTTAACCAGGCAAATTCCAAGAGAATGGAGTGAAGCGAGTGGCTAACTCTCAGTGTGATTCTGACAGGAAATAGTTAGTTTTGGTTAGTTTCCTGCCTATCTGCGAAAGTTTGAAGCAACATCAATTTCAACCACTCGGCCTCATTAACATTGTGTTGGTCCACTTGCTGCTCAGAATGACTGGAATATGGGCAGCAAGTGGCTACCAGTCTCCAGAACTTCAGGTGGCTCTTGGCATTCAGCTACGTGTGGGGAAGGAGGTTCAGAGTGCGCTTGAAGGTAGGGAGTGGGCAGTGTGACCTCAACAAGAGGACCTAAACTTTCCTCATTGGGCCTGAATAAGCACACCCTTCCCAAGCTGATGAAAAGAAAATCACTGTTGGGATTGGATTACTTCATTGATTAGCACATGTGATTCTGTCGTTTGTCAATTAGAAATAGTGGGATCCAGGTGAGTAAATAACGGAGGCATTTTAGATGTCCACCAGTCCGATTTCCACTGAATGGATATGATTAAAATCCACTCACCCTGTCCTCCTCTTCCCCACCACACCAAGAATCTTGTCAAAGAAGCATTTCAATTTGATCAAACTACTTGGCACTCTCAGTCTTGATCCAGGCATGACTGGACCCAGTGAAGAACTCAAACCCTACCCATTTTATTCAAAAGCAAAGCCGAACTTGAAAATCTTCTCTGCTTGGTATAAGCAAATAAATCTTTTGGTGTGCAATACCCTGGTTGAAAGATGTCCAAACATTATGGCTTATTGGCTGAGATTCATGCTATCAGCACTGCCAGTTTCATGAATGCTGCTTGTCCAAAGTGTGTCATGTATTTGATACCAGAGGCTATCTTGGAAAGAGTATATTGGGGTTCTGCTTTTTATGCAACATTAACCTATCAGTTGTACAAGTATAAGCAGAGACACTAGCACCCCTTTCCTAAATACTATTATCATTCAAAAGCAAAAAACAAAATTTGTTCAAGATCATTAGCAGCAGTCTAGGGCATCAGGAAGGAATGAGTTGAAAGTAACTCAAAGGAGTACTTAATTAAAATTAATGTGCCTAATACATATTTTTGTATAGTCACCACATTACTACAGAATGATGCATTTATCTGGTTGAGATAGGATCCCTCTCGAAAGCACTAATTTGTGATTTAACAATAGGGCTCAAAGCTAACCGTTAAAATAAGACCAGTGCTGATTCTGAAAAGTAACTGGAGATATAATAAATAACAGCAACCCACAAGAACTCAAAAATATAATTAGCCCAGCTCAGAATTTAGTTATTTTCTTTGAATAGAGGAAATAATGTAAAACACTGCTATGTCAGCTCGTATTTTCTGCACTTCATTTGGAGCATCTGCAGCCACAGCATGAATATCTGGTTTCGCCGGCTAATTGCTCATGAAGATTATTTATCCTTGGAACTGAACCGTTATCATGTGGTGACTAGAAATGTGGTCAAGGACTCATTAGGTCACCAGGCATACAGCATGTTTTCGGAGAACCAGACTGTATTTTCTCAGCTTGGTTGAGACAGCTGAAGTCATATTTTAAACACGCTTTTTAAACCCGCTGAAGAATTTGAAGAGTTTGCAATTGGGACGTGCAAGTCCAGGCTCAAGAAACTAACAGCACTTTTCCACAAGTCATTCTCGAGGGCAACTTTGCTTTCAGCTCGTGCACTGAAACATTAATTTTGCAATAATGAAACAACTCACTCATCAGGAATAGCCTTTTTTTTATTTGCCACCCTTAAACGTTTAAATTAAAGAGAGAAAACACATTTTTCCACACAGTGCAATATGCATTCAATGTTCGTAATGCAATGTGCTCAAATATAAGTGAAACTAGGCTCGTGTTTATGTAAGGCCTGTCCTGGAAACACTGATTTAACTGATTCAACAGGATTGCCTGAAAGATGATGAGCAAAACGTCGCATCCTGGAATATGCTGCACCCTGCGAAAATATTCCGTACTATTAGCAACACAATTCACAGGACTGTTGTCTTTGTTTCTCCCTGTGAATATTGTTGGCCTCTTCTGCCTTTCAACTTGCTTTTATCTCCACAGTCCTTCTGAATCTGCATATATTTCCTATCGTCTTAAAATGTCGGCTGTTAGCTTTTGTTTCATTAAATCAATACATTATTGAATAATGAACTAACACTGCATCTCCTAACTGATCTCAAAATCAATGCCTCTCTGCTTAATGAACCTACATTAATTAGTCATTCAGATTTACAAGTTTTCAGAGAGAGCTCCTATATTGAAAAGAAAACATTGTTCTGCCGATTCAATACGTGTAGAATAATGGTGATTGTTCAGCTATTGCTTTTCTGTATTAGCTTCCAGTTTTAAACATATAATACTTCAGTATTTCCATGTCTTGAAATTGAATAATTTTGTACATTAAATAAAAGGGTTGGTTCAAATAATTGTAATTGGGTAATGACTGCTGGATTGCATAAATTCTTGTTCAAGCCCTGAAGTACTTAATGATGATATGGAATGCCTTTCAAAAAAGGTTAGAAAACAGAAATAAATAGCATATTGTAACTGGCAGCGATTGCACATTCAGTAGATTTAAATAGACTTTACAGGCAGTGAGAAAGAAACAACATATGTCTTTCCTCATGTTCATGGCATTTCTCAATGCCAAAATATTTTGTAAAAAAGTATGATATTTAAATTGATGTTTGGAGTGATCTTGTGAATTACTTTAAATGATCGTGTCTTTTTTAAAATGTTGATTTTATAATATAAGACATTGCTGTAGGAGTTCCCCAGGTTATTGTACTAGGCCCAACTATCTTCAGCTGCTATATCAATGGGCCTTGCTCCAACATAAGGTAACATAAGTGGAGATGTTTGCTGATTGCACAGGGTTTGATAACATTTGTAATTCCTCAGCTACGGAAGCAATGTGTGCTGACATGCAACAAGACCTGGACATCTAGGCTTGGGCTGATAAGTGGCAAGTAACATTCATATCACAAAAGTAACAGGCAATGACCCTCTCCAACAAGAGAGAATCGGACTGTCTGCACTTGATATCCAATGGTACATCATCACCGAATCCCCCAAATTCAGCTTTCTGGGGAACACCACTGACGAGAAATTTAACTGGACTAGACATATAAATACTGTGGTGAGAAGAGCAGATCAGAGGCTGGGAATTCTTTGGCAAGTAACTCACTTCCTTTCTCCCTAAAGCATGTCCACCATCTACACGGCACAAGTCTGTAGCGTGTTGCAATATCCTCCAATTGGCAGGATGAGTGCAGCTCCAAAAATACTCAAGAGACTCAACCCCAACCAGAACTAAGCAGCCCACTTAATCAGCACCCCATCCACCACCTTGAACATTCACTCCACACACCCCCCCCCCCCCCCCCCCCCCCCCCCCACCCCCCACCACCACCACCACCACTGGTGCAGAATGGGAACAGAGTATACCATCTACAAGATGCACTGCAACAACTCACCAAGACTGTTTCGGCAGCATCTTTTCATCTTTTCTCTCCTTGGATAAAGTTTAATGAATACTGACAGCCATCTGATATCTTACCTAATACAGACAATTGAATCAGAGGGCGTATTACAGACTTTCCTAAACTGTAATCACTCGATGACCACTAACATAAATTTTCTATCAAGTGGCAATCTCAAGTATTTTTCTTTTCCATACTCTAAGATCATTTAAGTTAATTTTAAAGAATACAACATAGAATTCAGGACCCTGCTGTTCTATATGGCTTAATGCTACATCAAGTGGTGACTTTATCAACTGAGCCATTGTCTGTCTTTTGTATACGATTTATTAGGAAATAAATATATTTCCTACTTTTCCCTACTTGTTTTAGCGCAGGACTGAAACGGAGAACATATTAGTTCAGCTGAGAATACGTCATTTGCAACAGAAGGATGTACTATCAAATGTCACTGAGATAATTCTGTAACTTGAATCTTGATTAAAACATTTAATACTGATAGGCATCAGTGCACAGCCAGAATATATCAATACAAGCTAATGAAACAGTTCTCAAAATAGAGTAATTCAGGTCAACATACTCCTGTTGCGAACAGCATGCTAATTTTCCTGATATTGTAGAATTTAATCATTCAAGATCAAAATACTTTGTGGCAGTGATTTTACCTTGGAGGCATTTGTCCAGCATGAACCCATTAGCAGGAAGCAATCTGGTCGGTCATAAAACACCTGTAATAATACGTCCTTCACATTTCTCCAGTTGATAAAGTCCAAGTGAACTGCTATAAAAGGTGAATAGGTGGCATAGTAGCACAGTGGTTGGCACTGTGGCTTCACAGCGCCAGGGTCCCAGGTTTGATTCCCGGCTTGGGTCACTGTCTGCACGGAGTCTGCACGTTCTCCCAGTGCCTGCGTGGGTTTCCTCCGGGTGCTCCGGTTTCCTCCCAGAAGTCCTGAAAGACGCACTGTTAGGTGAATTGGATATTCTGAATTCTCAGTGCACCCGAACAGGCGACTAAGGGATTTTAATTGTAACCTTATTGCAGTTTTAATGTAAGCCTACCTGTGACAATAATAAACATTATTATTAGTGGCATGAAAATCCTATATTTAAAAACTAGGAAATGGAAGTTGTAATTGAATAAAACGTGGGTAGAGATACCAGCCAACAAAGCTGTGCTGTTTGTCTTTCTGGGCAGGCGTATTGAAACTTATGTGCAAATACAAGACAAACACCTTTCATTATTTCTCCCTCTATTTGCATAATTTGAACTCTGCGCACACAGGATGCCTATTAGATCAATGATCATTGCTTTGGGAGTTTGTCTTTGGCTTAGTGCTAGAATTCCAGCCTCTGAATGAGAAATGAATGGACTTGAACCTCTTTGCAGAGCATCTCAGTGAGTGGAGACTGCAGCATGATCTGTGAATACAGGGTTGAAGTCCAGCAGTACACTAGTGTCTGGACAGAGTCTCCACTTCCTCAGTGGTAGTATTCTCAGTCCTGAGTCAGGGGATACAGCACAGGTTCAGCTGAATGATACCGGGGCTAAAATTAGTTGCATAGACTAGGCTTTTATTCCCTTGAATATAGAAAATTAAGAGTGATCGGAAAATTAAGGTATTTAATCTTAATTAATTAAGGAGTTGGTTGGGTAGATGGAGAGAAACTATTTTTAATGGCGGAGTTGTCCAGAAGTAAGTGACTTAAAATTAGTGCAAAGCTGTTCAGGGATGACGTCAGGAAAACGTCTTCACACAAAGGAGAGTGGAAATTTGGATGTCCTAAAAGTTCCCAATTAAAAATATCAAATACTGAGGTTGATAGACTCGTGTTGGGCAAGGGTGCTGGGGCTTAAAGAATCAAGGCAAGATAGATTGAAGGGACTGGCCTTGAATGGCCTATATTTCAGACAGCCTCGGCAAGTGGAGTCTGCTTCGCCAGCGATGAATGTTCGAATGGTATCTGGCATGGCACCTGTGCTCACTGCACTCAGATCGAACACCACCTATTGTTAGGATGGCTTAGCCATTGTTTTTGAAGAGCCACAAAGAGCAAAAGGTAAAAATGATGAAGGAGCAAAGAGGAAACCACCTCGGATGTGCTACTTACACTTGAGCAGAATCTTTTTTATTGCTTCATGACATGTGGGCATCAGTGCCGAGACGGATTCACACTTTGTGGGGCCCTGCACTGTCTTTCCTTTCTGCCCCCCCCCCCCCCCCACCATCCCCATGAAGTCACAACCCTCCCGACCCCATTCACCATCGTCTCACATAACGCAAAGGCGAAAGCCACAAAAGTACACAAATTAATCACTGCTTTGGTGCTTTTCAACTTGTAAAAAAACCCATATCTGAATAATTGCTGAATTGAAATCCAGGCTTACCTCTTGTCAGAATGACGGTAAAGGCAGTCAATGTTGCGATTTGTGTCTTGAGGCGAGCCAATACTTGCTGATGAGCAATGAGAAGGGAAAATCAGCCGATGATTTTGGGGCAGCATGGTAGCACAAGTGGTTAGCACTGTGGCTTCACTGCGCCAGTGTCCCAGGTTCGATTCCCCGCTGGGTCACTGTCTGTGAGGAGTTTGCACATTCTTCCCATGTCTGCGTGGGTTTCTTCCGGGTGCTCCGGATTCCTCCCACAGTCCAAAGACGTGCAGGTTAGGTGGATTGGCCGTGATAAATTGCCCTTTGTGACCAAAAAGGTTAGGAGGGGTTATTGGGTTACACGGATAGGGCGGAAGTGAGGGCATAATGTGGGTCGGTGCAGACTCGATGGGCCGAATGGCTTCCTTCTGCACTGTACGTTCTATGTTCTATGATGACAGTACTGCAACACAGGTCAGTGCAGGACAGAATGAGCCAATCCAGTGCAGGAGAAAATACCCCAGTCAACAAGATTCATATGTTGCCATTCAGTATGTTCCAGAGTCTCATTCAGTTTCAAAAGTTAACTTCCTTACTTCCTCTCACAAAATCAAAGAAGTCAACGCCGTAAATTCAAGCGAAGTGGAGTGTCCAGTGAGTCCGATATCAGTGCCTCTGACTGTAGGATTCCATTCTTTGTCCGAGAAGAGACTTTCTGAAGGCCAATCTTGAGTTATGCTGGTTAGAACTATCATCATGTGACCAGCTCCAGTCATTATATCAGACCAGCAATGGTCCATTTACAAAATCAGAATTTGAAACAAAATATGGAAGTCAGAGAGATTTTAAAGATTTTCTTGCTTCACCCTTGGTTGGCATGGCTATTTAGATAGATTTCTTCCACATCTTTTTTCACAAAATCAATGGCATCATCGTAGGTAAAATCATGTAAAGATGCACTTTGAATCGTCAATATTGCTGAACTTGTCAAATGTTCCTGACTCATCGTACTTCGCAAATAATTTTCAACTCTTTTCAATTCAGCTGAAGCATTTATTGTTTCACAGCTCCAGGGTTCCAGGTTCGATTCCCGGCTTGGGTCGCTGTCTGTGTGGAGTTTGCACTTTCTTCCCGTGTGTGCGTGGGTTTCCTCTCCGTGCTCCGGTTTCTTTCCACAGTCCAAAGATGTGCAGATTACGTGGATTGGCCATGATAAATTGCCCTTAGTGTCCAAAAAAGGTTGGGTGGGGTTACTAGGTTACGGGGATAGGGTGGAGGCATGGGCTTAGGTGGGGTACTCTTTCCAAGGGCTGGTGCAGACTTGATGGGCCGAATGGCTTCATTCTTCACTGTAAATTCCATGACAGGTATTAAAAAAAATATTTTCAGAATGGTTTCCACATTTGGAAATATTGCCTAAAAACCATCATGTACAAGTCTGTATAAATTAGCGAATGATCTTGAAGCACAGAGTTCATCACCAGCGATGAAATTAACGAATTGTTTTAGTTCATCTTCAAAAAGATTTGGGTCTGTGTCCTCCCTGTAGAATTCACTTAATTTCTTACTGCAGAGGTTTTTTAGCATTCTCATCCAAAAGTCTGTCGAAAAGAAGGTAAAATAGATCAATAGTTTTATTCAGAGATTCATTTCTACTCTGCAATTGCACCATTACTGTGTAACAGTAACATTGACACTCAATGGTGATCTTCCCTTTCCCTTCAAAAGAGACTTCATTGTCTTTATATTCATCGAAAGATCACTTCCTGCATCTTGTACACTTCTCATCATCAGCGGAACCTGTAGTTTATGTTAACGCCTATGCTTCCACTGAGCTATAGTCATTTCAAACATCCATGAATGTGTAGCATTCAACAAAGTTGCATCAACATTCTGCAGCGATTTGCTGACGGCATTAATTCTTTGAAGTAAACAGTTCCACAAAAGAATAAAAAGAGCAAAATCATATTTTTCTAACTTCTCTGCTAATAATTTTCCTTCAGCTTTCACATGTCATCTTTTTGAATTTGTTGAGGTATGTCTAATAACGGGAAAAATTCTTCACTTCGTGCCACTGGTAGTGGAGCTCCCGGTGAGGCGGAGATTTCAGCATTGGGGAGAAAACAGGATCGGCGCTTGGTGCCAGATTCATTTCCAATGCTCCTGCCACCCGCTGGCACGGGATCAAGGCTTGATCATTAATTCCCCTTTGCATCCACTTAGCGGGCAGGGCATCATATCATCTGGGCCCATGTGATTCCCCGGTCCTCTGGGAATCAAGTGGCCGAGAATTGCTACAGATATGGGCAAGCGTGTCCCTGACGTGGTGGACCATACAGTAACTCCTTAAGAGGTTTGCCACTAAAGTCCTTCCAAGGACCACCCTTCCCCCACAATGCAAGAGCTGCCCACCCCATTCCACCAGACTCCAAACACAGCCCCCCAGAGACCCCCTAAATGAAGACACCCCAGAGACCCCGTAAATAAGGAGACACCCTCAAGACCCCCTAAATAAGGAGAACCCTCCCAGAGGTCTCCCGCACAGACTCCAATCATCTCCCTTCAAGTTTGAGTAATTTTGAAGTGGTCAGCTGGAAATTGACACCACTTCATTCTGCTTGAAGTGAGCCAGGACCTGTCAATCAAAGCTTGATGTTTATAAACATTGTGTTTAGAGCACTTCAGAGTTACTTAAACATGAAGTGTTCCACCACCAATGTTTATAAAGGTGAATGGATCACAGAGCCATGGTCCCAGGTTCGATTCCGGTTCTGGGTCACTGTCCGTGTGGAGTTTGCATATTCTCCCTGTGTTTGCGTGGGTTTCCCCCCCCCCCCCCCCCCCCACAACCAACGATGTGCAGGGTAGGTGGATTGGCCACGCTAAATTGCCCCTTCATTGGAAAAAATGAATTGGGTACTCTAAACTTATTTTAAAAATGAAAAAAGAATAACGGTGAATGGAGCAATGCTGACAATTGTGTGTGTGTGTGTGGAAGCTGTCAATTACAACCTAGTAAGGGAACCATTGCAGCTCAAGGATATGAGGGGATGAAACACAGTTGACTTATTTCTTTCCAGGAATTGACATGTGGTGCTTCCTGTGTCTGAGCCAGCAGATATGTTGACCAGGTGAGTGTCTGATTGCTCTAGCTTCCAGACAGGGCTATCTCATCTGGCGGGGCAACCTGACCGGGACTTTCTGGAGACTTCCTGATAAGGGACTCGTTTCTAGGAGGGGGGGTCTGTGGAAAGGTATCATTATTTAGGGGGTCTGTGGGGGGGGGGGGGTCTCCTTATTTAGCGGGTCCCTGGTGGGTCTCTTTATTTAGGGGGTATGTGTGGGGTGTCATTATTCAGTGTCTCTTTATTTAGGGGCTCTCTGGAGAGTCTCCTATTTAGGGAGTCTCAGCAGGCTTTCCAATTTACTGGGTCTCTGGTGGGTCTCTTTATGTAGTGGGTCTCTGAGGGGAGACCTTATTTAGTGGACCTTGTCGGTGGTGGGGGCGGTGGGGGGGGGGGGGGGGGGGGAGTGCAGGTTGGTCACCCCACTACTTGGTGGAAGGAAGGCGACCCAGAATATCCGGGGGTGAGGGGCTGAATTGTGATGTGGGTGTGTGTGGGAGGCTGAATTGTGATGCGGGGGCGGGGTGACCTGCCATGTGAACTCGCTATTGGGCCCCCGTTCCAAATGGCAGTGCGATTCCCTTGGAAATCCCTCGCAATCCTTGCCATGCATAAATTTGCATTGCAATGGATGGGAATCAAACTCTTTTCCAAAATTCTTCATATCACCAATGTTTTCTGGTTTATTTAGCATGAAATATTCTATGTTTTCTGGTTTATTTAGTATGAAATATTCTATCATTCCCAATGGAAGCACAAATCAAGTGCAATTCATCTCCGGCGGGTTAACAAACGGATAATTTCACCCAAGGTTTCATTTATATCAGCAACGTTCACTTTAAAACTAAAACAGCATCTCCACGAGTGGACAACCCTAGTGTCACAAAGTGGTTTATGGACAGCAGTCAGTGCGTTTCCCACTAATTGTAGTGAAGGGGCATTGCCCCAGCTTGGTGGGCCATGACTGGGTGAGCTGCCTGCATGTTGATTGGCAACACATCTTCCAAATAGAATCGGGGGCGTGAACGAAGTACTGAGAAAGTACCCTGAAGTCTTTCAACCGGATTGGGGAAAATTAAGGGTGATGTGGTCAAAATCAACGTCGACGCAGCTGCGCAGTTGAGATATTTCAAGGCCCGTCCAGTCCCTTATGCATTGCTGGTAAAAGCGGAGACTGATTTCAGCCGGCTTGAAGAATTAGGGTTCATCCTGCCCATGCTCTTTGTAGACAGGGCAACACCGGTGGCTCTGGTATTGAAGCCGGACAAGACGGTCTAGTTGTGTGGGGATAACAAACTGATGGTAAATATGGCTTCGCATTTGAACCGCTACCCAATGCCCCTTTACGCTAAATTAGCAGGTGGACTTTCATTTACCAAACTTGATACGAGTCACGCAACTCGAATTGGGCTCGGCCTCCCACCATTATGTCACGATCAACACAAATGGCAGCCTGTACGAGTACACCAGGTTTCCTTTCGGCATGCCATTTGCTGGTGCTATATTCCAGTGAGTAATGGAGTAATGCGTGGGTTACTACATGTAATGGTATATTTAGGCGACTTACTGATCACCGGGGCAACCGAGCTGGAGCATCTGGACAACCTGGTGGAAGTTCTCTGATGTTTTCTGGAGTCTCGCACCATGTGTGAAGGGCCAGAGAGGTTGTGTCTTTGGGCAATTGTGTGAACCGCGAGGGCTTACACCCGGTCACATAGAAGGTACACACCATTCAGCAGGCCCCTGCCTCTACAAGCACCACAGAACTTAGGGTTAGTGAACTATTATGTTCATCCATAATCGCACAGCAATGCTGGCCCCCTGCATCTACTTTTGAAGAAAGACTAAGAGTGGGCATGGGGCAGGCCACAGGCAACAGCTTTCAAGCAGGTAAAGAAACAGCCTTCACTTTCCGGGTTGTGTACTCACTATGATCCCGTTGAGCCTCTCATTTTCACGTGCAACGCTTCGCCAAACAGCACTGGGGCAGTTCTTTTCTGCAGGAAGGCAGACGGCAGGGATCAGCCGATTGTTCTCCCCTCCCGCATGCTCTTCTCCTTATAATTGACACCCATTCCAAATGGCGGGAGATCCATAGGATGTTGGCGGGCGACTACATCCAGGGCTACGATCAAAAAGCTGCGTTTGTCTTTTGTACCCATGGCATGCCCAAGGTGTTTGTCATGGGCAATGGCACACCTTTTATGAGTGAAGAGTTCTTTGCGTTTCAGAAGGCCAATGGGGTATGACACATTTGTACTGCTCCGTACCACCCAGCATCGAATAGCCTAGCAGAGACGGAGGCCCAGACATTCAAACGCAGATGACAAAAACAGTCTTCGTGATCAATGGATATGCCGTGACTGGGGTGGGCCCGGCTGAGATGCTGATGGAGTGGAGACTTCAGACCCACATTAGCATGGTCTTCCCTTACATCAGCGGAAAGATGCATCACAACCAAGACCTCTAAGGACGTCGCCCCTTTTGATGTTGACCACCCAGGCTCGTTGCACCAGGTGACGCAGTTCATTTCCAAAATTTTGCAGATGGCACCCAGTGGATCACCGGGACCATACTCCGCCAGACAGGGCTGGTCTCCGACTAAATGAAAGTCCAGGGTCAAGTAATACGTAAGCACATTAGGTCCAGGTGGCCAATTCTTTACAAAATGAACAAAAAAGTTCTTGCCCAGCTGAACCTGATGCCTGAGAGGACAGATGAGCTCCAAGGGGTTCAAGATGCCAATATGAGAGAAGTCACCAACACAGATTCAGAGATGGAGACCCAGCCATTGATGGTCTCCAACAGAGAGTTCATAGTTCAGCAGCCTCCGATAGAGATACTGATTCGCCGTTCCAGTCAGAAGCGACGTTCAACCCCCCCCCCACCCCGGTACACACCACCCAATCTTGCACCACGGGTGCACGCCGCAGAGCCGGAGATGAAGCTTGTCCGGTGTCCTCCATCGCCACAGTCATTGGAGAATTCTTCGGACATTGTGGGGGAGGCGTGTCGTAACCTACACGTGACTTACGAAGTGGTAATGGTTAAACGCCCCGTGAGCCTCATTGAATAAAAGCTCCCCTGTGAAAGGGGGTGGGGAACTCTCTGCCATGTATAGTCAAACTTATAATGTCGGGCAGTTTTGGTACAGATAGAGGAGAGACCTGGGCGGGATTCTCCGACACCCCGCCGGGTCGGAGAATCGCCAGGGCCGGCGTCAATCCCGCCCCTGCCATGTCCCGAAGTCTCCGGCACCAGAGATTCGGTGGGGGCGGGAAGCGCGCCGCGCCAGTCGGCGCCCCCCCCGGCGATTCTCCAGCCCGCAATAGCCCGAAGTCCCGCCGCTGTCATGCTGGTCCCGCTGGCGTGAATCAAACCACCTACCTTACCAATGGGACCAGGTGGCGCGTGTGGGCTCCGGGTCCTGGGGGGGGGGGGGGGGGGGGGGGGGGTGCAGGGTGATCTGGCCCCCTGGGGCCTGGGGTGCCCCCACGGTGGCCTGGCCTGCGATCGGGGCCAACGATCGGTGGGCGGGCCTGTGCACTCTTTTCCTTCTGCCTTCACCATGGTCTTCACGACGGTGGAGGCGGAAGTGACCCCCTCCCCTGCGCATGCACGGGGATGACGTCAGCAGCCGCTGACGCTCTGGCGCATGCGCGGACTTCCGCCGGTCGGCAAAGTCCCTTCGGCCCCGGCTGGCGTGGTGCCAAAGGCCGTTCCCACCAGCCGGCGGAGCACCATCTACTCCGGCGTGGGCCTAGCCCCTCAATGTTAGGGCTTGGCCCTATAGGTGCGGAGACTTCCGCCCCTTTAGGGCGGCCTGGCGCCGGAGTGGTTCACACCACTCCATCACGCCGGGACTCCCCGCCCCACCAGGTAGGGGAGAATCCCAGCCCTGGTTGGGAACTTGCGTGCCATGTAAATAATAGTTATTGTCAGAAAACTTAATTTGTTTCAACTCGTGGCTTCCTTCGTGGTCTCCGAAACAATTCTCCCACATAATTTACATCTTTGAACAAATGACCACATAGCTTTAATATGGGCTTTTGAAGTTTTATGATCAGCAATATCACTTCCAACATTTCTCCAGTTAGAGTACCTGTCGATGAATGCGTGTTTTCCTTTACTACGGTTGGGGAATAATTTGTAAATATAACAGTAGACTGCCTGAGAGGTTTCCAACAAAAAACAACCAATTTCTAATTTCTATCATCCCATTTCTCTTCACCTTCAGAAAATGGGACTTATGAGGATTTCTAACTCGCTTTTGGCCTCCAGCCTCAAACACCTTTCTCAAACTTTTAATATTACCTATGTTTTCTTGTTTGTGTAGCGTGAAATATTCTTTCAAACCCAGTTCAACAGATTTCGGCCATTAGGTCGTCCCAGTAGGTTTATTCCCTCATTTCAGCAGAAGAATCAGCAATATCTTGCAGTTCTGTTGCCATTTCTTGATCATCTTTTTCAGGCGACATGGTATCTCTGGAAATTGGCAAGTCTAAGTGATCGGATAATTCACCCACATTTCTGGTGGATTCAAATGAATGTGCAATTTGTGCACTGTTCAATACTTAAATTTTTTTAAAAAGTAAAATAGCTAACTGTCTTTTTGCCTCGCTTCTTCCTCTTATCTCACCATAAATGTTCTGTGTTTTTGACTGCCAGATTAATAGTGTTGCTACATATTGTATGAATTTTCTGAACGAGCAGGTGTTTGCACAGTCAATCCCACGTTATTTAATGCACTGTAAAAATTGGATTCATCTTTTAACTATGAAGCTATGACAATGGATTTCAAACAACACTCACTCTACTCTTCTTCCTATTCACCCCTTACAAACTTACAAACTCTACATGACTCCAAAATGCAACCTGGCCCTCACACATTCTCCCTCCATGCAAGTCTGCAATCCTGGCTAACACCCCCCTCATACACTCTCCTCCCAGATCCACCCATACTCTCATACTTCCCCCCACTCCCCCACCCACTCCCATCCCCTCACGTTCTCCAACTACCCCTCACACTCTCCTATTCTCACAATCTCATTAATCTCACTCACCTGGGGTCTTCAAGAGAGCATCATGCTTCACCCATTATCTCCTCGTGCTGGTACGGCTTGATTCAGAACTTCATGACTCGCTGTTGCTAACTGGGCTGCCCTCAGCTCCGGCTGGGATGAGACACCCCTCAGCTGTTTCCTTCATTGCCTGTGGCTGCTGACTGGCTGGCTCACCTTGGCTCATGGCTTTGCCCGGCGTCTTGTGCCTCTCCTTGCTGTTGCTGGCTGGCCTGCCCTCCTCATCCCCAGGGGTCGAGTCACCCCTTGCTTGCTCCCCTCGTTGCTCAACAGCTGCTGACCCTAACTGCTGGCTCATCGCCTCATAGAACATTTTGTTCAAAAGGACTGAATGACCTGCCCCTTTTCCTAATTTATTTCAGATGACCTGATGCTTAAACAAATTAGGGATCTTGAAGCCAATGGGAAATGAAAATTGGGCAGGTTATATAACGGACCGCTGTCCAGCGGTCAGTTTTATACCTTCTGAAGTTTATTTTGTGAACTTTGATAAGACTCCATTTTGTCCACTAACACACCAACAGAAAAACATATTTTCCTTATTCACTCAATCAATATTTTTCTTAATTCTAAAAGCATTTATTAAATCTTGAATATCAGTCTCTGCACCTTGGAAATACTTTAAGTGTCACAAATCTCTCCGCATAACCATAGGGTTTAGCTCACCAGGCTAAATCGCTGGCTTTTAAAGCAGACCAAGCAGGCCAGCAGCACGGTTCGATTCCCGTACCAGCCTCCCCGGACAGGCGCCGGAATGTGGCGACTAGGGGCTTTTCACAGTAACTTCATTGAAGCCTACTCGTGACAATAAGCGATTTTCATTTCATTTTTCATTTCATAGGGTGCCATATTCTGGCATTATTCTGGTGATGTTAGGCTTTTTTTGCTTTCTCTGACTTTAATGACCTTTGACTACTTGACCTTAAAGTGTCTCCCATTGTCTCCTTCCATCACTGAGTTTCCATGAAGTGCTCAATCTCAATTCTTCCCCAAGATCTCTATCCTCATACTATTCCACCTTACACAAGTGTTAATTTTAACGGGAAAACAGTTCTGACTGTGGAACCTGGAGACTGAACACCTATTGATTTCTCACACAAAATTATCAAGCTGCAGCCTTTGTTTTGATTTCTAAACTTTGGACAATTGGCTTAAAGAATGGTTCAGTTTCCATCAACACAAAATTTCTATTACATGTGGTGGGCAAAATGGCTACTGCCTGAATCATTTGCTCTCAAAAGGAAAGATATGAGAGGTCACAGTACACAGTGCACAAAGGCATTTCTGCAAGCATCTCCTCTTTTCATAAAAAGAAAATAAAATGTATTGTACGCATTATCATTTGTAGTTGCAGGTCATCCACTTACACAGTCAATAAATAAAGTAATCAGGCACCAAGGGAAAAGTGCTCATTCTCGTCCTTCTCTGCAGACGCATTCTAAACGGAATTTTCCCATATTTTTTCAGTGTCAAATTCTGGATGAAAACCTGCGTGTAGCTCTCCAGCTTCACCAGTTGAGGTTTTAGTCCTGATTTTCAGGCACACTAAGAAAAAAAAAGAGTTGGCAGGGGTGGGGCCTGGTAGATTCGGAAAGACTGGCTCCACATGGGTCAGGGCATCATCTTGAAAGGGTACCCCGATCAGCACAGACATTAAACAGCACTCAGCATCCCTCCATGGACACGGAAGACCGCCCCTCACAAGCATCAGCAGAGGCACTTTCCCTCCGCCACAACACCAATATTGGGGCACCAACCACACAAGGGGCATCCCCCTCCCCATCACGCAGTTCAGGGGAAATCTTCCCCATCTCCTCACCCCCCCCCCTTTCTCCTCCCCCCCCCTCCCCCCACCAAGAACTGCAGTCTCAGGGGAAATCTCCCCACTCATTGGCGGCAGCTCTCCCCCACATAAGAGCGTTACGGTGGTGCAGTGGTTAGCACGGCTGCCTCAAAGCTCCGGGGACCTGTGTTCAATTCCGGACTTGGGTGACTGCCTGTGTGGAGTTTGCACATTCTCCCCGTGTCTGCGTGGGTTTCTTTTGATGCTCCGGTTTCCTCCCACAGTCCAAAGATGTGCAGGTTACATGGATCGGCCATGATAAATTGCCCCTCAGTGTCCAGGGATGTACAGGTTCAGTTAAGAGTGGAGTGGATCGGTGCAGACTCAATGGGCTGAAAAGCCGCGTTCTGCACTGTATGCAGTGAGAATAAGGGGAACCCATCCCATGGGCTGGTCAGATGGCACTTTCCAGATGGTACTGTGCCAACCTATGCCAGTGGCAGTGCCAGAGCACTGCCCGGGCATCTCCCTCTCCCCCGGGGGGCTCAATTTACTTATTTTTCCCCTGAGGGATACTAATTCACATTTTTCAGTAGCTGTTCAGTGAGATGGGATCATGTGGCAGGGTGGGAGAGACGTATCACAATTAGGTTTTCACCCTTTGAAGGCAGGAGCCTTGTTACATCTTTGGTGAGGGGGTGTGGAAAATCAATCTGCCGGTGAGAATGGGATTTCCAGACTGTCCTGACATTTTATGCCTGTATTGCTATTCTGACTGCTGGCTAATGTGGATGCAAGTTCGCCCCACAGTCATTAAAGGTTTCAGATCTTCTAAGGGTACGCATGCAGGTTGCAGCTGGTTGTTCAACTGGTGGCTGCTGGCTCCTGGTGTGATGTTGCCTCCCTGGAGATTGACGTTGCCACAGCGAGTCGTGGTGCTGATCCATTGAAGTTGTTGGTGAACAGCCGTCTTCTGGGACTTGTGGTCATCCTGGTCCTTGGTCAGTTGGCAAAATCAACTTTTCCTGAACAGCTGTCCACTGTGAAGTAACAGCTTCTCCAGTTGCATGTATGTAACTGTGGTTGGTTGCTCGTTTTCCCCACATGCAATTTATACAGTTTCCAAGTTGCCAAGTTGGGTTGACATCTGTTAGATGTGTTGATTGTTTATAATCTGACTGGCTTCCAACTCTCAACTCAAGCAAAGATTTAGCAGCTGACTCAAAATGAAATTTTCTGTTGTATCACTTTGCTTATGTCACTCAGTCCTATTACTACATCTGGCTTCAGCTATTGGAAGGGCAATTGTGGTGCACATGACATTAATGACTGGACTTTTGTTTATGCCTTCGGTAGACGTGTGATGTGTTTCTCCCCTCTTAGATCAGCTTGTACATATCTGTGCTGGATCTATTCAGGTTTCTGAAATGCACCACTGTCTCAGCCTTTCCATTTAGCCACAGTTTGTGTCGTGCTGAATTTCCCCATCATTCTTGAAGTACCTGAATTCTTCACTAGTGAACTGAGGGCCAATGTGACGCATCACTTTAAGGTGGCACGGCAGCACAGTGCTGAGCAGTGGTGCCTCACAGCTCCAAGCATCCGGGTTCAATTTCGGCCTCAAGTGACTGTCTGTATGGAGTTTGCACTTTCTCTCCGTGTCTGCATGGGATTCATCCGGGTGCTCCGGTTTCTTCCCACAGGCCCAAGATGTATAGGTCAGGTGGATTAGTCATGCTAAATTTCCCCTTAATGTCCAACAGATTTGGTGGGGTTGTTGGGATAGGGTGGAGGCATGGGCTTAAGTAGGGTGCTCTTTCCAAGGGGTGGAGCAGACTAAATGGGCCTCCTTCTGCACTGTAAATTCTATGATCACAATGTCAGGAATGCCATGACTTTACCTTTAACTACTTCATTTTCTGGTCATCACCTTGAGCAACTTCACACGGAATCTGCAAAGCTCATGGGGCGCGATTCTCCGCAAATGCGGAGAGTCGTGAAGGCTGCCGTGAAACTGGCCGTGTTTCACGGCAACCTCCGCACCCCCTCCCAGGACCCGATTCTGCTCCCCGGTCGGGGCTAGCAGCGGGGCCCCGTGAACCACGGCATCGCAGGCTTAGCGAACTTCACTAAGCCCGCGCGCCAAGGGTAACGGCGGCTGGCGCGCACGATGACGTCAGCCGCGCATGCGCGGATTGGACGGCTCCAACCCGCGCATGCGCGGATGACGTCAGCACGCATATGCGTGAAACCCGCGCATGCGCGGGCCGTCATGCCCCTCAGCCGCCCCGTGGACTGATCCAGCGGGGCGGCGGAGGAACAAAGAGTGCGCGGGGTTCGGATCTGCTGCCCGCGATCGGTGCCCACGGCCATGCCAATCGGTGCCATGGTTCTCCAGAACGGCACTTTGCGGCCGTTTTCACGAACGGTGAGAGCAGGTGTGTTTGCGTTCGTGAAAACGGCCGTAAAGGCCTGGGAACTCGGCCCATCGGATAGGGGAGAATCGCTGCTCGCCGTAAAAAAAACGGCGAGCAGCGATTCGTGTCGTGGGGCGGCCGTGGGGGGGGGGAGAATAGCGGGAGGCCGGGAAAAATGTCGGGAAGGCCCTCCCGCTATTCTCCGACCCATCGTGGGGGGCGGAGAGTGAGTGTTGTATGTAGCACTGGTGTCTATCTGACCTTTTGTATTAACTTGATACTAACCTTCTGCAGTCGTCAGTTTAATTGTCACAAACCATGCTTCAGCTTGAGACTTGATGATACCAACCTGTTCCAGGGTGTGGAGTGATTTGTCAGGATCATTGGCAATGATCTTTCTAAGCTTGCCTTCCCTCTTTCCAGCAAAACGTGGGTGTGCAAAGTGACTCCTTTTCATGCAGTTGGAGTACTGCTTTCCTCACACTGGACATGCTTCCTTTTCTTTTGTGTTCTGTCCTTTACAATGTTTACATCCAGTACTCTGGCTTTGATCTTTTTGCTGATCCTTCATAAATAGTTCTTCCTTTTCTCCATTGTCTGCTCGAAAGGTTTGAACCGCATCATGAAAAGCCTTGTCAGTTCTCTCATCAATACTCTTCAGCTTATTCATTCACCACATCAGGGCTTCTGCATATGTATTTCAAAGAATAAGCGTCCCTTCCTTCAGCAGATGTAGTCCCACAGCAGGATCTTTTGTTCGTCAGACAATTCTATTTCTTTAAAAAAAAATTCTATTCACCTTTTTCACTTTAAGCAATACAAAATAACAAGGGTAAACACCATTACATACATAAATAGTTCAACAACATAAAATAACCTCTCACAAAACCTAACTCCCACTTCCCTTCTCCCCCTCCCCCACTCCTAACAACTAATGGTTACCAACTCCTTGAATTAAACAATACACGGTTGCCATCTCCGATAGAACCCCTGATTTGCCTCCCTCACGGTGTACTGGACTTTCTCATGTTCTAGGAACTCCATCAGGTCTCCCAGTCACACCGAGGCACTGGGTGGAGATGACGACCTCCACCCTCGCAGTACGCCCCTCCCGGCAATCCGCAAAGCAAAGGCCAAGACATCAGCCCCTGCACCCGTCGACAGCTCTGGCAAGTCTGACACCCCAGATTTGGCCACTAAAGAACTGGGCTCCAGCTCAATCTTCAGAATTGTTGACATGGTGCTGAAGAAGGAGAACCAAAACCACGAGCTTAGGACAAGACCAGAACATGTGCACGTGTTTAGCTAGACCTCTTGAACAGTGCTTGCACCTGTCCGCCTTCCCTCAAAAACAATTACTCATTCTGGTGCGGTATGCTCTTATAAACTACCTTAAGTTGGATCAAACTAAGCCTCGTGCACGAGGACGTAGAGTTCGCCCTATGATGGGACTCACTCCACACCTCGTCATCGAATATGGGTCCCAACTCCTCCTCCCATCCAGCCATAACTTCCCTCCACTGGCACCGAAACTTCCAACAAAACTATCCATAAATACCGGAAGTACTACCCTCCGCCGACCCTGTGAGCGAAATAACCCTCTCCATTAGAGATGTTGGCATTGCCATGGGGAATGTCGGGAAATCTGTTTTTCAGAATTCTGAACCCGGCAGCCCAAACATTTCCGTTAATTCCTCTGGACAGGCAAACTGCCCCTCCAGGAACAAATCGCCCACGGTCTCCTACCTCTTCCCATCCCCCGAGACAATTCTATTTCTGATCCACTCATCCTTCAGTTGCTCAACTCATTAAGATTCAGCTAGAAGTTTGAATGTAGTCACATAATCATTGAATCACTACAGTGCAGAAGATGGCCATTCAGCCCATTGGGTCTGCACTGACCTTCTGAAAGGGTACCCTACCGAGGTTCAGGCCCCCACCCTATCCCTTTAACCCAGTAACCCCACTTAACCTAACCTCACCTTTTGGACACTAAGGGGCAATTGATCATGGCCAATCCATCTAACCTGCACATCTTGAAACCAGAGCACCCGAAGGAAACCCACGCAGACACAGGGAGAACGTTCAGACTCCGCACAGTTACCCGAGGCCGGAATTGAACCCGGGACCCTGGAGCTGTGAGGGACAGAGTGTCCGCGTTTCACGACGGCGCAAAACGGGCACCGGCACTAGCAATTGGGGGGCCAGCATGGCGCTGGAGCAGTTCACGCTGCTCCAGCCTCACTTCCTGGCATGCACTGGGAGCAGCGCCAACCCGCGCATACGCAGTGCTGACGTGCCAACCCGCGCATGCGCAGTGGCTTTACGGAACGCGCCGGCCATGCAAAATGGCGCTAGGGTTCTGGGGCCGGACGCGCAACAAAGTAGGCCGGGGGGGGAGAGGCCGGCCTGCTGATCGATGGGCCCCGTTCACGGGCCAGACCCATCGGAGACCCCCCCCCCCCCGGGGATGGAGCCACACCCCCCCCCACAGGCCACCCCCCAACCCTTCACGCAGAGTTCCCGCCGGCAGCGACCAGGTGTGGACGCCGCCGGTAGGACTCTGCACCTTCTGCGCGGCCGCTCGGCCTATTTAGGCCGAAGAATCGGCGGCCCATCCATATACAGCGGCCCACGACCGGCGCCACGCCAAACGTGTTGGTCCAAATGGAGCCGATTCTCTACATCTCGGAGAATCGTGCGCCAGCGTGGCGTGGTTGCGCCGATTCTCTGGCCCGGTGCAGGGCTGGGAGAAACGCGCCCAAGATGTGAGGATAGTGATCAATACTTTCTTCCTCTTCCTCAGCTCTGGTGTTGAACATGTAGCATTCGTGAATAACATTCGTACAGGGTTCAACATGGGTCTTCAAGGCTTCCAAAGTGTCACCAATCCGACTCCCTCATTGAGTGTTGGCTGCAATACAGCTTGTAGCACACTGTCCCAAGCACTGATAACAGAATTGCAACTGGTTTGTTCAGATTTCTTGTTTAGCTTTGTGGGTATTTCAATGTTCTGCCAGTGGGACTGAAAGAATTTCCAATTCAGTCTCAAATTTCCCTCCAGCTCTATTGGAGCTGATATTGGGATATTCAAAGCCATACATGTTGTGTTATGCAATTTGGAATAACACAAGCTGCCACCTGATGCAGTTTTGAGTAAAAGGTGCTCCAGACTTTGAAGTGAGTTCAATGTGTTTTATTGAACTATTAGCACAATTCTCAATGAGTTTGACTCTCTGCTAATCTAAATGTAGTAACTCAGTCTAACTGAACCAGCCTTGCTCTAAGCCACGTGCTGGGGTGTGATGCTGAGGATACACCCTGTCTCACTCTGTAGATGTTGGTCTGTGGAAATAGGTGGGGTGTGAGTGCCTCATCCCTTTTATAGTGAGATACCACCCCTGAGTGTCCTGACTGCTCATTGGTCGTGTCCTATTCTATGCGTTCATTCGTCGGTTCGGTGACCTTGGATGACTTTGATGCCTTTTTGCTGAAGATCCTTCAGCTGTGCCTTCAGGCACTCTCTCAGTGGAGCAGGGACACGTCGTGGCGCGTGGACCACTGGGTTGGCATCAGGTCGTAGCAGAATCTTGTATTGATACAGCAGCGTGCCCATCCCGTTGAACACATCTGAGCGAGAATGTCATCGATGCCGGCCTGAAGATTCACTTGGGAAGATGTCATGGTGTAAATCCTTTGAATAAGGTTATGCTACTTGCAGGTGTGCGCACCTAGTAGGGATGCCCTGTCCGGCTTAACAATTTCAGAGCGCAACCGTGCTTGTGTGTGTTGGTTGGATACGTGCAGACGGCAGGATCCCAGTGCCGTGATGGCATTCCTGTTGTAATCCAGGACCTTGCAGGAAGGACCGTGGGGGGCTTCTTAATGCATCTGAAGTCTGCCTGTGAGAGGAGGTTGGCAGAGGCACCTGTGTCCAGCTTGAACTGGATGGGACAGTGGTTGACCTTCATCACTGCTCGCCATTCGTCCTCAGATTCCACAGCTAGGACTGACTGGACTTGGGATGAGTCTGGTGTGGCATATTCACACATTGTAATAATGCCCACATGGTAGGCGTTGTCCAGGCATTCATCATCTGGATCCGTAGCACTGCCGGGATCAGAATCCTGTAGGTGTTGTTGCACACTCCGGATGCACCGTTGTCAGAATTGGGAGCGCTGGCTCCTGACTGGTGATGCAGATCTGCACAGGGCTGCATAGTGGACTGGCTTCCCGCAGTTTAAACAGCGTCTGCCTCTTGCAGGGCAGTGTTTCATTAAATGGGCGGTGCCACAGTTCGAACACATCATGACATCAGCGTCATTGCACATGCGCAGTACGGGTTTCGGCCGCTTCGTTATCCCATTTGCATCGCACATGCATCGGGCCCTGGGAAGAGCATGCAAAATGGCCCCTTTGTCAATGTTGAGGCGCTGCATCCAGGAGATGGCCTGCACACTCTCCGCCTTGTGAGAGGCTAATTTATCATTTTCTGCCATTTTGTACTGGGAATAGCGATTTTCAGCGTGCTCATGCACTGTGCATG
Organism: Scyliorhinus canicula; assembly: GCF_902713615.1. NCBI lineage: Eukaryota > Metazoa > Chordata > Chondrichthyes > Carcharhiniformes > Scyliorhinidae > Scyliorhinus > Scyliorhinus canicula. Next base: position 84,873,913 of record NC_052158.1, on the reverse strand, counting down.
TTTCAATCGCGACTGGCAGGGTCAGATGCTTGATCTTCAGTAACTGCTCTCTCAGAGGATCAGAGTGAACTCCAAAAATGATTTGGTCTCTGATCATGGAGTCAGTGATATCACTGAAGTTGCAGGATTGCGCTAGCAGTCTAAGGTTAGTTAAATATGAGTCGAAGGATTCGTCTTTACCTTGCAATCGTTGCTGGAATATGTAACGCTCGAAGATTTTGCTGGTGTTCACCTCACAGTGGCTGTCAAGCTTGTCCAGGATGGTCTGAAACTTTGTCTTGCCCTGGTCTTCGGCAAAGTGAAAGGAGTTGACTATTTCCAAGGCATGATCACCCGCTGTGGCGAGGAAAAGAGCTATCTTCCGTGCATCAGACGCACCATTGAGGCCTGATGCTTCGACGTAAAGCTGAAATTTCTGCTTGAATGTCCACCAGTTGACGCTGAGATTGCCGAAGGTCCTGAGCTGGTGGGGAGCCGAAATCTTTTCCATTGTGCCGGCATACATTCGCTGGTCATCACGGATCTTGCTGAGTTGAACTAACTAGATTGAACAGACCCCTGGTATCATGTGTTATTTAATTTGGAATAACACAAGCTGCCACTTGATGCAGTTTTGAGTAAAAGGTGCCCCAGACTTTGAAGTGAGTTCATTGTGTTTATTGAACTATTAGCACAATTCTCAATGAGTTCGACTCTCTGCTAATCTAAATGTAGTAACTCAGTCTAACTGAACCAGCCTTGCTCTAAGCCACTTGCTGTGTGATGCTGAGGATACACCCTGTCTCACTCTGTAGATGTTGGTCTGTGGAAAGAGGCGGGGTGTGAGTGCCTCATCCCTTTGATAGTGAGATACCACCCCTGAGTGTCCTGATTGCTCGTTGGTCGTGTCCTATTCTATGTGTTCATTAGCTGCATGTTTACATATTATGACAATACAGACTCACCCAACAATCTATATCCTGTACAAAGTTGCAAAATGATTGATGCACGATCAATTGCACAAAGACTTGAGTTGGATACAACTGAGGCTTTATTGCTCCAAGATGTGTGGCCTCCCACAGCAGCTGGTGAAATGGCTGCAGCATGGAGGACACACATATTTATACTCAGGAACTACCAACGTACCTGTAGTACAGGTCCTACCATACATCTTCTAATAGAGGTGCAACAGTGGTTTACTACAATGATGTTTTAATTATTTGTTCCTGTTTCAATAGTTGACTTTCTTACAGATATCCAACCCCACTCATTAAACTAGATACTCCTGACACCACATTCCATTTGTGAGTGAAATGGTTTCTGGCTGAATCTTTTACTCACAAAGGAATGGCATCAGAAGTCACATAACTCAAGAGGTCACACGACTATGGCAAGCCACAGTGCACAACAGGAAACGATGCACAAAGGTATTCCTCCAAACAATTTCAGATCCCAAGAAAGACATGGTATTTCTGCAGTACATTTTTAGCAGCTTTCAAATTTTTATATGTTTCAGTATTACAAAGAACATAAATTGTTCCATTTTGTTAAGGTCAATCCATATATCAGCCTCATCTTCATGAATCTCAACTGGAGCCCATCAAAGATATCTCGGTATTTAACTATTAGTATAAAATTACATGAGTATCCTTGCATTACGTATCTTAGTACAGACTGCAAAAATGAAAATAGCTTCCTGATGACTTTAGAAACACAATGGGCTGGATTCTGCGCAGCCCGACGCCGAAATCACGTTCGGCGACGGGGCGGGGAATCCGTTTCCGTGCATGAACTCAGAACCGGCGCTGGTTTTGCAATTCTCCACCCTCGATAATCGCCGTATTTGTGGGAGACGCCACACCGAGAATCCACCGCGATTCTCCGTTCCCGATTGGCAGAATTCCCGATGGCATGGTTCTAACATGGTCCCAACGTCCGTGATATTCACGTGGCAGCTGCGGACTCAGTCTGGGGCCGCCACAGTCGGGGGAGGGCCGATTGGATGGCAAGATGGGCTTCATTCGGGATTGGGGGCTGTGTGTGCCGGCAGTCCGAGGCGGGCGAGCGGCCGATGCAGGGCACTATTTCGGTGGTCCAGGTCCGTGGGCTGAGTCCGCCATGAAGCATGGCACAGCTGCTGGAGGCTGCAGCCGTGCATCTGCGCGGCCTCTGACCTGGAAGTGCAGGGGGCCATATCAGCAGCTCGAGCTGCGAGCACTACAACAGCCGCCTGCTAGCCCCCTGCAAGACAGTGACTCTGTGGCCTATTGACACCAGTTATCCTGGCATAAAAGACCATAGTTTTCATGACGACGTGGAAACATAGTCCAATAAGCGGAGAATCCAGCCTTCCTTTGCCTTCAATACCACCCTTCTCCCTGGCCACTGTCAGTAGCTCAACCAGGTCTTCTCGCAACTTTGGCATCTTGAAACCCACTCTGGCAATGCCAGATATTGGAAACACAGCTTCCTGAAATCTCTGATGCGGATTCCACTGTGCAGCTGCTTCCAGCTGACCATTGGCCGCCGCGTCCCCTTCGCAGTATAGGGCCCCAGACCCGGCGCCTTAGGTTCATGACACTCTGCTTCAGCCTAAGAGGGTCCACCTCGTCCATGGCCACAGAGGTTCCTTCGGATCCTGGGGTGGGAGGAATATCAGAACCTGCAAGGGTCTTACGGGATGGGCATGACTGTCTTTCCTGTGTCCCTTGTGGAGTACAAGCTCTCCCGTTAAGGGGGCAGTTGAAACTCGATCTATGTTGTGCATAATGTTGGCCAGTTTAGCACCAACCTGGCTGGGAACTACCGGGCGGTGTATTATAGCTTTGTGAATAAACCTATGTTTCTTTGATACAACCCAGTGTGGATTCTACTTGACATCTTAAAATGGGCCATTTTGGTTGAGGCAGGTTTGGGTTGGTGACGCAGCCGCCTGTATGTGGTGAGTAGCCTATGAAGGCTGGATTTTTCCAGTCAGGTGGCAGGTTTGCCACAACAACTGCAGACTGTGCAGAAGCAGCCTCCTAGCAGTTGAGCAGTGGGGCTAGAACAGCGCTCCAGTGGTTTTAAGCCTCTCTAGCTGACATGCCGAGATTGTCACAGCTTTAACCACAGGAAACCCTGTAGAGGGGTTCACCCACCATCCTTAAATAGCCCTTTTATTTCTAATGCTGGCATGTGAGTGGGTTCCTAACCCAACGATGGGATCAGCACCCTGAAATGAAAATTCAACAGCCCCTCATCTTTGTTTTCTTTCCTATCTCTGTAACCTCCCACAGCCCCAATGCATCAAGATCTCTGCACTCCTCCTATTTCTGAACCCTTGTGCATCCTAGATTTCCGTCACTCCACCAATGACAGTCATGCCTTATGCTGCGTAGGCCCGAAGCTCTCCCTAAATTTGACTCTTTTACCAAGATTTTAAGCTCTCGCAATATCTCCTTATTTGGCTCAGGTCAAATTTTGTTTGATAACATTCCTGTGATGTGCCTTGAGGCATTTTAACACATCAAAGGTGCACCATAAATACAAGTTGTAGTTATTGTCATTTGTGTTACAAAAGCACATTGTAGTGATCATATGCGGGATCAGTCGTCACATAGCGATCTTAGACAAGATCCTATCCCGGGGTTGTAACGATACGCTGATAGAATATTTACTTTGCTGCCTTGAGCTATGGCTAAAGCAAATCAATTTTATACTATGCTTGGGGCTAAATCAGCCTTGTGCAACCTATTCACTCGTTCTTGAACATAGATTTTTCCTTCTGCTCCCAAGGTTAGATCACCTCATTTTGGAGTTCAAAAAGACAGTCAAGGTTACATTTTACAGACAGCCAACAGGTCCCGAGACCTTACAGAGGAGCTACATTTATACAAAATGGTTGGTCTAACATAGGAAAGTTTTCTATCATGGCAGGCATGAAGAAACTCAAGAGTCACATAACAATGAAGTCAGCCGCAGTTCTAGGTATCCCAGCTGGGTCACAGCAAGCAGAAAGAAACATTGCCACAATTCTCTTGCAGAGAGCCAGAATTGATATGACAGACCGAATTGCCTACTATAACCATTGTCTGATTGACACCTGACCACAAAAAAACACTTGTGCTAATCAAAGATAAAGGAGCTGTGAGCAGCCTCTCTATCAACACTTAAAAATTGTGTAAAGAACCATAGAATCCCTACAGAGGAGGCTATTTGGCCCATCAAGTCGTCATTGAGCCTCCAAAAGAGGGATAGGGTGGGCCCACTCACCCATCCTATCCCAATAGCCTCTCAGCCTAACCTACACACCATTTGACACAGGAGCAATTTAGCATGGTCAATCCACCTCACCTGCGCATCTTTGGACTGTGGGAGACCCAGAGGAAACCAACGCAAACACAGGGAAAAAGTGCAAACTCCACGCAGACAATCACCCAAGGCCGGAATTGAACCTGGGTCTCTGGAACTGTGCGGCCACGGTCCTAACCACTGTGCCACTGTACTGCCCAAAACAGCAGTGCACATATTACATTAAGTACACACAAAGAAGCCCACATTGGAGATTTATACCACACATTACTTAATCACAAAAAATCATGTGCAAACTACTTTTAATAGATTTAAAACATTACTCCTTTCCAGAAAACGAGTAGCAACTTGTTTCACATGTAAAGCCAACTAAAGAGCGGTAAGCAAAGTTGGACAAATAACACAATTCATCTGGTGAATATATCATCACCCCCGTAGTAAATTTGCCTTGCCACATTTTACATTACTGTAAAGGGTTAACATTGGAAGCGTAAATAATGTTGCCATAATAATGATGTCAAATCACATGACTGACAAGTGAGAGAGATCATGAAGGAGGAGAAGCTCCAACTTTGTGCATAGATCCACATGTGCAAATACCTGCAGTAAATAAACAGCAATGGCCTGAGAAACTATAGGTTTGAGCAGCATTATTTGTCTCCATGTAATATTATTGTGGGCCAGGGTTTAGAGAACACAAAAGTACATCATGCAGTTCACCTGACCCACAACTATAAATAGATTTTGGTTATGGGAGCACAAGGGCCCACTTTACAGGTGTGATGCAACAGAGATCTAAAGTATTTTTAAACAAAACAATGTTGGAGACTTCCGGTGGCGGCGGGCGGGAAGCGGCCGCGCAATGGAGGGCTCCCATCGGGAACGGCATTTTCGGGGCTTTAAGCCCGGCCCCAAGGTAGACGGAGGAGCGAAAGTCACGGAGAAGGCAGAGAGGAGGCACAGCAGAGGAAGATGTCAAGGGTCGGTAAGAAAGCAGCTGTTAAAAAAGCAGCTGAGGGCCCGTCGGGGAGAGGAGAGGTCACCACGGGGTCACCAGGAAAAAAGAAGGCTGGAGCACCAGGAGAGGCCTCATTGCTGAAGGCTGAAGAAATAACTAAGGTAATGGCTGAAGAATTGGAAAGGCAGTTTACAAAACACCTGGAGGCGATGAGGAAGGAGATGAGGGAGGTTTTGAGTGTGCTGGTGGAGGAGGCGATTTCCTTGGTGACGATGGCGGTGGCGAGTGCAGTGGCGGAGGTGCGGGCGCAAGGAGAGGCGCTGAAGGTAGTGGAGGATACGGTGGCGCAGCACGGTGATCAACGCCTTGATGGGGAAGGAGATGCGGAAGGTGATGGGGTGATGAGGAAGGAGATGAGGGAGGTTTTGAGTGTGCTGGTGGAGGAGGCGATTTCCTTGGTGACGATGGCGGTGGCGAGTGCAGTGGCGGAGGTGCGGGCGCAAGGAGAGGCGCTGAAGGTAGTGGAGGAGACGGTGGCGCAGCACGGTGATCAACGCCTCGATGGGGAAGGAGATGCGGAAGGTGATGGAGGTGAACAGGGATCTGCGAGGAAAATTGGAAGACCTGGAAAACAGGTCCGGGCGACAGAATTTGAGGATTGTGGAGCTGCCCGAAGGAGTTGAAGGGCCGAGGCCGACGGAGTATTTTGCCGCTATGCTGGCGAAGCTATTGGGGGAGGGGGAGGATCCCTCCCGATACGAGCTGGAGCGGGCTCATTGGTCAGGGAGGTCTGTACCGAAGGCGGGTGAGCCACCAAGAGTAGTGACCTTGTGTTTCCGTAGGTACTGTGTGAAGGAGAAGGTCCTGTGCTGGGCCAAGCAGAAGCGGGTGGTGCAGTGGGTTGGAGCTGGTATACGTGTATACCAAGACTTTACGGCGGAGCTGGCGAGGAGGCGGGCTACGTTCAACCAGGTGAAGAGGGCGCTGTACATCAGCAAGGTGCAGTGTGGCATTGTATATCAGCGAAGCTGAGGGTGACTTATAAGCTCAAGGACTTTTATTTTGCAACGGCGGAAGCAACGGAGGAGTTTATGAAGGCAGAAGGACTGTGGCAGAACTGATAAATTGAGATATGGCCATGTGCCAATGTTACCTCAGGACAGTATTTTCTTCTTTTTTGTCTCTTCTTTTTTGTTTCACTGTGTGAGGGTGTATGGGCGAAAGGGGCCAATGTTGTATATATTTGGACAAGGGAAGTGATGGGACGCGCACTAGAAGTGAGGGCTCTATGGGGCATAGGTGGATTTGCAGGGTGTGTGTGCTAAAAGGGAATTTCTGGGTTTTCCTAGGGCTGGGCAAGGGGGAAAGGGACCCGGGAGGGGGCATCAGCGCTGGCCGGTTTAAACTGGTCAGTGAACGGGAGTGAGGTGGGGGGAGGGGCTGCTGTCATCGGAGCCTGGCAGAACAGGGTCCGAGTGGTCTAGCCGGGGTAGAAAGTTGGGGAGAAGGAACCGAGGTTTGGGGGAGGAGTTTACAAGAGGCAGTGGGCGGGAGGAGCTGGAGGGGAGGGGAGGGGAGGGTTTACAACTCTTGGGTATCACATACGGTACTCTTTCAGAGGTTGGACGGCGTTGAGTACGGGGAGGGGATTCCAGGGTGAACCAGGGGCGGGGGGGGGGGGGGGGGGACTCTAGGGTGACCATGGGCGATCCCGGACTCCTTTCTCTTTTTCTCTTTGTTTTTTGTTTCCACCGTGGAAGGGTTTGTTTCATTGGATGCACATATTGACAGGTGGGCTGTTGTTTGGGGTGTTGGGGGGATGGGATCGTTGTTATTGTTAAGGGGATTGACTTTGTATTTTTTACCGTTTACTGTTTGGGGCTGGGGGGTGAATTTTGGAGAAAAATGTGAAAATGGTGAATAAAACATTTAAAAAAAAAACAATGTTTATTCTATGAATCCAGTTAACATTTTATAAACATACCGTAAACAGTTTATCAGCTACCAACACAAATAATCCCCACAGATACAGTACTATAGATGACCCTTAAGAACTTTCCGAACAACATCCATAAGTCAAAAAACCCTTTTTAACAAAGATAGTAGGTTTGCATTCCTTACAGAAACAGGTATTACTTTGGAATCATCAAGTGACCTGGAGACATTCTTGAGCTTGCAGAGAGAGAGAGAGATCAATACACATCTGCTTGGTTTGAATGCAGCTCGCCAGCTGAAAGCAAAACTAAACACAGAGCCAAAAAGAGCTACCAGCTTCATGCACACAATGATATCACTGTAGCCATTTGATAAAGCACACTTTTCTGAAACGGACATTCACATGACAATATGTCCAATAGAAAGTTTTGGTGGGTAATTGCAGGGTTCACCAGGGACTTGGGAAATGAGATTCTGCCACGTCTTTCATACTGTGGTGAATTCTGCACATTATTATGTACCTGTTCTTTCAGGCCTTGCTACTCAAGGCCACGGTGAGACCTTTGCCCATAGAATGGCAATAGTGTTACAATTTGATCCTTTTTGCCAGGGAATATTGCAGATGCATTGTTTTTGTACTCAACTGTTTGCTCAGTAAGGGTCCTGGTTTGAGTATGTGATTCAATATATCTGATCTCTGCTGGCTTTGGAGTTGTGCAGCGATTTCATTAAGCACAACGACACTCCATGACTCACGTTTCAGTGGAGCTAGCTCTCCATCTTTGCTTTACCGTTAAACATCTCTGACATGTTTGATTATTTTTTATTCGTTCACGGAATGTGGGCAATGCTGGCTCAGCCAGCATTTATTGCCCATATCCCTTATTGCCCTTGAGAGGCCTTTTCAACATCCTGAGAATGAATCTTAAAAAATAATCAAACATGCCAGAGGAGGCTTTGAAGATAAATCTCAAACTCAAAGAATAATGATTTCTCCCTGAAAAATGTACATTGACATTTTACGGCAGTGATAGCATAGCCTTTGCACATGGATAGGCATTTCAACAGGATTGTTGGCAGATGCAACAATCTGGTGTTATGACACCCTGGGCTAGTGCACAGTCAATTCTAGCCCCACTTGACGCGGAGTCACAACACAATTGGAAATTAACCCTTAATTGTAAAAATACCCGACTTGTTTGGTCTTTGGCCGTCCAATAACTACAGTGACCGGGCTTGTAAACTTAAACACAATGGGCGGGTTTCTCTGAGCCACCAAATCCATTTACTGGTGCTGCACGCCCCCACCGGTAGGGGGATCCTCATTCCCAGCAGCCGGCCAATGGAGTTTCCCGTTGTGGCCACCCCCAGGCCATTGGGAAATCCCCGGGCATGAGTACACTGCTGGTAAAGCGGAAGATTCCGCCGAGGGAGAATCTCGGCCGATAACTTTTATCAATAGCAATAACTATAATTAAATAGGCAACAAGTATACCTGGTTAACTACTGTCTGATTTCTAACCTCCCCCCATTAACCCGCCCCACCTTCTACACGTACAAGACAGACAAACAGAGGGGAAAGAGGGGTGTTAAAAAAATACTAAAAGTAAAAGGATAAAAACCTTTGTTTCAGATGGGCAGCTGGATTTTTCTTTGGTCTAGGTACCTAGTTGGATGTCATTGCTTTCATTCTGCAATGGTTTTCACTGTAGATTCATCAGGGTCTCAAGACTTCTCTACAGACTCAGAACCAGCAGGCAGGAAACATTTGGGAGAAAGAGAGAGAGAGCAACACTCAACCTCTCCTCTCAGTGCCCGGGGTCTTTCTGTTGGGTTCTCTGAAAACACCCCACCTGGCAGGACCCAATCACTGTCTGTTGCTGGGCAGAATATGGTCCTTGGGCAATCCATTAGCCACCAGCCAACCAATTGAACCGAATCACTCCAATTTCTTGGGTGCCATAAAGTCTGAGTTCTTCTGTTCAAAATTTAAATCTTCATAGCACAGTGTACTATTTTGCACCTTTTGATTTTCTCACTTTCCTTGCCCAACTTATAGGTATGTCTCCACTAAAGATCCATGGACCAAATAATAATGGCAAAGTAAAGGAAATAGGAAATAACGGAATCAACGGGAAAGACTCTTGCATACCACCTCCCTAAAAGGAATGAAATGTCTGGGCGCATTCATTTTGTTACGAGGTACGTAAGACATAAATCATTAACCTAGATCCATTAATCCTTCCTCGTTATATAGATTCCCTTCCCAACTCATACATTGGTAACTAATCAGCTCTTAAACGCGTGACAAAACATATGCTATCCCGCTATCCCTTCTGGGGATGTGTACAATTTTAACATTGAACTGTAAGTTTAGATCAGTTGGCTGAACAGCTGGTTCGTGATGCAGAGAGGCCATCAGCTTGGGTTCAATTCCTGTACCGGCTGAGGTCATTCATGAAGGCTCACCTTCTGAACCTTGCCTCTGACCTGAGGGAAGGTGATTCTCAGGTTAAATCACCACCTCAGCTCTCCACCTCAAAGGGGAAAGCAGCCAATGGTCATCTGGAGCTATGGCAACTTTACACTTTTTTTACTTTACTTACAGTACCTTTTCTTCAGCTTGGTGTTCTGGACCTGGCACGTTTGTCTGCCCATATTTTCATTCTTTCTTCTGAAACCTTTAAATGTTCTTGAGCTACCTGACAAGCACCTGTATGTCTTTCCAGTAATGTGGACACGTAATCAGTTTTAATGGACCCCTCATTGCATGGCCATGAACTAATTCAAATGGGCTAAATGGGCTAAACCAGTAGATTCATTTCAAGAATCTCTGGTGGCAAATAGTGAACGATCCAATTCCTTGTCCCAATCTCTTGGATATTTATGGCATCAGGCCCTTATCATGGTTTTGAGAGTCCGATGATATCTCTCCAAAGCTCTGTGAGTTTGTGGGTGATAGGCAGTTGATTTTAATTGATACCTAAACTACAAATTATGCCCTGGAAAATTTTAAACGTAAAGTTAGAACCCTGGTCAGATTGTAGGCCATAGCATGTGAAAAATGGTGTCAACTTTTCCACTACTACCTCAGCTGTAATTGTTCTCAAAGGCATAGATTCTGAAATTGGGCGGTGATATCCATGACCGTAAGAATGTATTGATGCCCCATCTTTGTTTTAGCCAATGAACCTACCCATTCTACCAATACCTGAATAAATGGTTCTTCAGACGCTGGTTCCGGTATTAACGGTGCTGGTTTAATCACATGTTGTGGTTTACCTATTACCTGACAGGTATGACAGTTTCTTGCACTACATCGTAATGCAGTCCTCATCAGGAAAAATTCCTATTGACTGATGCCTGAGTTTCCAAATTCCTATGTGTCCTGTAATCTCATTTGCTATCCGCAGTACATCCATACAATATTTGGGTGGTACAACTATCTGATGAACAACTGTCCACTCCTCGTCCGCAGATCTTTGAGGATGTCTCCACTTCTTCACCAGAACTCCATTCTTAATGTAATAGCACTCTGGAACCACTCAGCCTCAATTTCTATGAGGGTTGAATGTGCTAATTTATGTAACTCTGAATCTGCTTCCTGGGGCTCAATTAATAAAGTCCTGCCAAACACTACCTCGAAATTATCCTCAATCTCAAAGGCTGTTTTGGTACCCTATCACCTGATTGTCGTGTGACTTTAATCTGTGGTGGTGGACTTTGTTCAGCCATTGGTCTGCTCGCCAAAAATAAACGGACAAATATCTGGAAATTGATCCTGTAACTGTTCTGTCCCCTTATCTTCCCCAGGATTCTCTGTCATTAAGGGTGAATCTACAGCCTTCACTCCTGCCAAATCTTGCCCCAAAAGTATGTCTACTCTGTCCACTGGTAACTTCTTAACTACTCCGACAAGAACTGGACCTGACAATAAATCACACTCCAATTGTACTTTACAAAATGGAACTGATCCCTACTTATCCCCTTCACTAAGCTTTCATTGAACTCTCCAGAAGGAAAACCAAATCCTCCAGTAAGAGAGTGCCTGTAGTACCTGTCCCTTACAATAGTTATGGGTTTTGTTGAAAATAGTTCTTCCCCTTTGATAAAACCTTACATATCTTTGATCTACCTCATTCATCACACCTGCTCTCACAGCAGTCCTTAACTCAGGTCTCCTAAATACACAGTCTGTCCTGTAATATTCTCCACTTTTGTTCCATTTTCAGAATCTTCCTTACGAACCCAACAAGTCCATGGGCTTTCCTCGCAACTTCCAACATGCTGAATGTTCATACTTCGCGCACGTCCACAGGGTGTGTGCCCGGATTTACTTCTTTGTCCAGGATAAGGTGTTGTTGGCGGCAGTGGTTGGATCAGAGTATTCGGCAATCCTGGTGTCTGACCACGTACTGCATTGGGTGGATTGTGGGTGGCAAAGGGGAGTCCCCAATGGCCGCAATGGAGGTTGGATGTGGGGTTATTGGCGTAAAAGGAGGTTTGCAAGAAGACAGGTATGGCTATCAGGAACTATGTGGAGCAGAATAATATGAGGAGGGTTTGTGCCTCCACGTTGTGGGAGTGCTGAAGGCAGTGGTAAAGGGAGGGAGTTTATCTCTCTCTAGGCGCAGAAGGGGACGGCGGAACAGGCTGAGAAATTGAGATTGATGGAGGTCATTCTGAGGGTTGAGTGGAGGTACTCGCCGGCGCCTGAGGGGCTGCTATTGAAGGAGAGAAGGAGTTTGAATTTGTGTCAACGGGAGAGATAATGTGGCAGCTGCACAGGTCCAGGGGGGCAATATACGAATATAGGGGGAAAGCCAGCAGGATTTTTGTACATCAGTTGAGGAGACAGGTGGCGGTGAATGGAATTGGGAGGATGGGAGATGACGGGGATATGATTATGGAACCAGAGGAGGAGAATGGGGTGTTTGAGGTGTTTTACCGGAAATTCTATAGCTCAGAGCCTCCGGTGAGGGATGAGGATATGATGCGGTTTATGGATGGGCTGGAATTGCCGAAGGTGGCGGAGGCAAAGGTGCAAGGACTGGGGGTTCTGATCGGGCTGAGAGAGGTAATGGATTGCGTGGGTTGATGCAGATAGGGAAGGCCCTGGATCCGGATGATTTCCCAGTTGGGTTCTGTGAGAAGTTTGGGTCGGAGCTGGGACCCTGTGTGTAATACGTCGATGGTGAGAGGTGAGCTCCCCCCCCTCCCCCCCAACCCTCCGCCCATATTGTCTCAGGCTTCAATATTGCTCATTTTTAAGAAAGGCAAAGATCCGGAGCAGTGTGGGTCATACCACCTGATTTCACTGTTGAATGTAGATGCAAAGCTGCTGGTGAAGGCATTGTCGATCCGGATAGAGGATTAAGTCCCAGGGGTGATAAGTGAGGACCAGACAGGATTTGTAAAGGGACGGCAGCTATCAACAAATATCTGGAGGTTGCTGAAAGTCATTATGATGCCTTCGGAGGGCCGAGAAGTGGAAGTGGTTGTGGTGATGGACCTGGAGAAAGCGTTCGATCTGGCGCAGTGGGCGAACTTATTCGAGGTGCGGGGGCGGTTTGGGTTTGGGAAGGGATTTCTGGACTGGGTTAAGCTGTTGTATAAGGCAGCGAAGGCCAGTGCGCAGACTAACAGAGTCAGCTTGGAGTACTTTGGGGAACTCCGGGGGAAGAGGCAGGGGTGTTTGCTCACCCTGCCGCTCTTTGCCCTGGCGATTGAGCCCTTGGCAATGGCACTCTCGAGGGAGTGGACAGGTATTGAATGGAGGGGAGGTGGGGGAGAGTGGGGGGGGGGGGGGGGGGGTGAGCAAATTTCTTTGCATACAGATGATCTCCTGCTGTATGTTTTGGACCCGTTGGGAGGTTTGACAGGATCATGGGGATTTTGGGGGAGTTTGGTCTCTATTCGGGGTATATGTTTAACATGCAGAGAAGTGAGATATTCTCAATTAATGCCTGGGGATAGGTGAGGAGTTTGGGGAGGGCTGCCGCTTTATTTAGTAGGGGCGACTTTTCGTTCCATTAGAATACAAGTGGCGCAGAGTTAGGCCGAGCTGCATAAGTTGAACTTGGTGTGGTTGGTGGAGGGAATGAAGGTAGACTTTAAGTCGTGAGTTGCGCTGCCATTATTTTTGGCCAGTCAGGTCCAGACGGTAAATAGGACAGTTTGGCTGACGTTTTTGTTTGTGTTTCAGAACCTCTCGGCCTTTGTACCCTAGCCCTTTTTCAGGAAGGTTAATGGGATGATTTTGAGGTTCATGTGGGCAGGTGAGGCTCCACGGGTAGGAGGGCATCCTTACAGAGGGACAGACAAAGTCGCAAATCTATTATTGGGCAGCAAACATTGCAATAGTTAGGAAATGGGCAGTGGAGAAGCGGTTGGTGTGGAGGCGGCCTCGTGTAAAGGGACCAGTTTGAGAACACTATTGTTGACGCTCCTTCTGTTCTCGCTGGCCACGTACTCCACGAGTCTGGTGGTGGTATCAGTATTGAGGGTGTGGAACCAGTGCCAGCAGCATCTTAGAATGGAAGGCATGTGGGTGCCTGTCTCTAACAATCGTAGGTTTTGTCCGGCGGGGTTGTCTGTGGGTGTCTGTCTCTGACAATCGTAGGTTTTCTCAGGTGGGGTTGGGACGTGAGGTTCCGGAGGTGGCGGCAGGTGGGGAGAGAATACTTTAGGGATTTATTTGTTGGAGGAAAGTTTGCAGATTTGGAGGGACCTATCGGTTGCCAAAGGGGAATGGGTTCAGGTATCTGCAGGTGAGGGACTTTATGAGGAAGGAGGTGCCTTCTTTTCTGATGCTGCCACCCTGAGTGCTGCAGGACAAACTTCTATCTGAGGGGGAAATAGGAGAAAGCAAGATCTCGGATATATATGGGCAGCTGATGAAGAGAGAGTGCCCCAATGGAGGATAACTGGGAGGTGAGGGGCGCTGGGGGTTGGACTATGGAGTGAGGCTTTGCGGATTGTTAATGCCTCCTCATAGTGCACAAGACTAAGGCTCACCCAGTTTAAAATGGTGCCTAGGGGACACATGACAGGATGGGTCCAGGATGGGTCCAGGGTCAAGGGTGGGGGTTAGGTGTGGGCAGTGTTCGGGGGGACCGGTGAACCCATGTCTATATGTTTTGGGCATGTTCAAGTTTGAGGGGGTTTTGGAGGGATTTGCAGATATGGGGCGAAATTTTCCGACCCCCAGCAGGGTCGGAGAATCGCCTGGGGGCACCAAAAATCCCGCCCCCGCTGTGGCAGAGATTCTCCGCCAGCCGGGAAGTGGCGGTGGCGGGAATCTCGCCACTCCGATCGGCAAGGCCCCTGCGGTGATTCTCCGGTCCGGATGGGCCGAAGTCCCGCCGCTGGGAGGCCTCTCCCGCCGCCGAGGTTTGAACCACCTCTGTAACGGCGGGATCAGCGGCGCGAGCGGGCCCTGGGGTCCTGGGGGGGGCGGGGGGGCGATCGAACCCCGGGGGGTGCTCCCACGGTGGCCTGGCCCACGATCGGGACCCCCCGCTCAGACTCCGGGCCAGTGCCCTGGGTGCACTCTTTCTCCTTCCGCGGCCTCCACGGCCTCCGCCATGGCGGAAGCGGAAGACCCACATCGCGCATGCGCCGGTGGTGACGTCAGCGGCAGCTGGCTGCTGACGTCACTGCCGGCGCATGCGCCGACCGGCGAAAGCCTTTCGGCCAGCCCCGCTGCCGGGGGCGACGGTTTTTTGCGCCAGTCTTCTGGTGCCAACCGCTCCGGCGCGGGGCTAGCCTCCAAATGTGGGGAGAATTCCCCACCTTTGGGGAGGCCCGACCCCTGAGTGGTTGGCGCCACTTCCCTACGCTGGGACCCTCCGTCACGCCGGGTAGGGGAGAATCCAGCCCCTGATTTCAAAGGTTTTGGGGGTAACGGTAGCTCCGAGTCCAGAGGCGGCAATATTTGGAGCACCGAAGGATCCGGGAATGCAGGCGGGGAGAGAGGCTGATGTATTGGCCTTTGCCTTCCCGATAGCCTGGAGACGGATTTTGTTGGGCTGGCAGGACTTGGAGCCGCCGTGTGTAGGGGTACGGGTGAGTGATTTGGCAGAGATCCTGCACTTAGAGAAGATCAAGTACGCCGTTAGGGGGCAGAAGAGGAGTTCACCTCGAGGTGGAACCGGTTCATTGACTTCTTTAAGGAGAATTGAATCGTCAGCGAGAGGGGACTGGGCGGTTCTTTCAGTTCAGGCTGGGTTAAAAGTTAAAAAGGTGGGGCAGGCACTGGGGTGGCAGTGAGTAGTGTGGGGGGAGATGGTTGAGGGTATGTGTAGGATGTTTCTGCTGCCTTGACTAATCTTAAATTTTGTTGCTTTTTCCTTGCTTCAAGAATCTTTTTTCTTGCCAGCCCTGTAGCTTCATTTTAAGATTAGCTAGATCTTTTATCCGCTGCCATTATATTTCCTTGTGTAGTCAGGGTCAGAAGGGGTTTGGGGACTGTCTATTCTCCAAATGTATGCTGCTCAAACTTGTAAGGGGAGGGCGGTTTCCACCCACTTCTGTGGCGGGAATAGTGGGAAACAGTTTTCATGTTGGTGGGACTTCCCTGCTCAATTGTCCCTGCTGCCCCCCCTTCTACCCCCCACTCCCCATCCCCCGGCCAATTACATAATGGGTTTATGGCATGAAAGAATGTGATCTCCATTATCATATACTTACATGTAATTAACACCCCCCCCCCCATCCCCCCCCCCCCCCCCCCCCCCCCCCACTGCATCATCCCCCAAGATAGGAAACTCCCCCCATCAACATGATCGCATCTCAATGTGGTTTACAACCAGTTTTGGAAAATGGAACAGATCCCGCTAAAAGAGGCACAGGTCTGTACTGCCCCTGGGGGAAGAGGATCATGCCTGGGCACTACCCCCTGGCACTGCCCCCTGACACGTGGGGTGGGGTGTTGAAATGAAATGAAAATGAAAAATGAAATGAAAATTGCTTATTGTCACAAGTCGGCTTCAAATGAAGTTACTGTGAAAAGTCCCTAGTCGCCACATTGCGGCGCCTGTTCAGGGAGGCCGGTACGGGAATTAAACCGTGCTGCTGGCCTGCCTTGGTCTGCTTTAAAAGCCAGCTATTTAGCCCGGTGCTAAACCAGCCCCTATGGTTCCAGGGTATTCCTGTGCCGTAGGCGGTCACGGGGGGAGGCGGGGTGGGGGGGGGGAGGGGGAGGGGGGGAGTTCTCTTGAGGGGCGCATTTTGTGTGGATGTTGGCAATTACCTCTGGGCCAAATATCCAGATTGCTGACCATTTTTATAGCACTATTCGATTGCCTTTTCAGATATTTCCAGAAAGCAAAGTCTCACATTCTAGAAGGCATGGAAGGAGTAATATTCCATCCTTACAACATGCTAAGACATGGCTCCACGAGTGAAGAATGTTATGACAGAGGCAGAGAAGTCCTGAGGATCTTACAGGATGCAGATTTAACAATGAATGAGAAATGTGAATTCGGCAAACCTATAATCCGGAATCTTCTGGCCGTTCCTGCCAGCAGGATCTTGTGGTTCCGGCAACGGCGAGCACTCACTACAGGTACCCCAGCAGCGGGGGTGCAGACAACGGGAAACCTTTTTGACAGTGGTGGGACCCAGAAGACCCCAGTGTCGAACAATGATGGGCTGCCTCCGCCACCAGGAATCACACGGGGCATGTTGAAAATCCTGCCCACGGTCTCGTTTCTCAATCACAGAGTGCAAGCCATTGGAATCAACAACGCAGGACCATAACTGAGCTTCAAAGATTCCTTGAGATGGTCAACCAGGCAGGCAAGTTCTGAGCAAATTTAGCAAACATCAACGAGCCCAAAGGACAGCTGCTGAGACTAGGTCAACAGTGGTGCTGGAATGTGAACTAGCAAAATGCCTTTGAAAAAATGACACAACTTTTAATCTCTTCTGAAACCTTGGCACATAATTTTTTTAAATTTACATTTTGAGTACCCAAATATTTCTTTTTCCAACTAAAAGGCAATTTAGCGTGGCTAATCCACCTATCCTGCACATCTTTGGATGTGGGGGTGAAATCCACGCAGACATGGGGAGAATGTGCAAACTCCACACGGACAGTGACCCAGTGCCGGGATTCAAACCCGGGTCCTCAGCACCATGATCCATTCACCTTTATAAACATTGGGAGTAGAGCTATCCACTGCGATCTTGGCACATTATGACCCTAAAACACTGGCCATCGCAGCAGTAGATGAATCCTCTAAAGGTCTAGGAGCAGTTTTAATTCAAGTGAAAGAGTAGACCAGTCTACTGTGCCTCTAACACAAAAAGTACAGCAATACATCCCAATGGAAAAAGAAGCATTGGCAGGCTTGGCAGCAATGTGGGCATGTAAAGGATTTTCAGTCTGGGTTATGGAATGGCATTTCAAATTTGAAATAGACCAGAAGCCAATAGTCACCCTTCTGAGAATGAAAGAAGTTGTGAAGTGCTTCCCAGAATCCAACAGTTCAGACTAAGGTTGATGAGATATGATGCCATCATAGAGAGTGATGACAATGGCAGACACACTGTCACAAATACCATCAGATGAGGATTTACAGTTCATCAAGGAGGTTGAAGCATATACATTCTTAATTACTTAGCAGCTACTCCAGAAAAGTTGCAGGAAATAAAATAAGCACAGCAACAAGATGAGGAGTGTCTAAGTCTGATCATATTGTCTGAAAGGTTGGCCAGTCTACATCCACACTAATCCGATATTAAGGCACTACTTTGAACAGTGCAAATGCTGTACTGTCATTGGTGACTTGCTGGTCATCAACAAGAGAATGGCCATACTGAGAATACTTTGGTTTGATGTTCTTTAAAGACTTCCGCAAGGTCATCTGGGAATAGCAAATGTTGTGCAAGAGCTTAGCAATAAATCTAGTGGCTGGGCATTATTCATCCTTTTGAAGAAATGATTTACATAGAAGCACAGAAAACAGCAGTAGGCCATTCGGCCCTTCGAGCGTGCACCACTATTTAATATGATCATGGCTGATCCCCTATCTCAATGCAATACTCAAGATTCAAGAACTCTATCTATTTCCTGCTTAAATATATTTGGCGACTTTGCCTCCACAGCCTTCTGGCAGAGCACCCTACCTAAGCCCACACCCCCACCCTATCCCTGTAACCCAGTAACCCCACCCAACCTTTTTGGACACGAAGGGCAATTTGGCATGGCCAATCCACTTAACCTGCACATTTTTGGACTGTGGGAGGAAACCGGAGCACCCAGAGGAAACTTACGCAGACACGGGGAGAAGGTGCAGACTCCGCACAGACAGTGACCCAAGCCGGGAATCGAATCTGGGACCTTGGAGCTGTGAAACAACTGTGCTAACCACTGTGCTACCGTGCCCCCCACTATTATTACCCTCTGAGTGAAGAAGATTCTCCTCACCTCAGACCTAACTGGCCTAACGTGTATCCTGAGACTGTGATCCCTTGTTTTAGATTTCCCCAACCAGAGGAAACATCATCCCTGCATTCAATCTGTCTAGCCCTGTCAGAATTTTATATGTTTCAATTAGATTCCCTCGCATTGTTTTAAATTCAAGTGAATACAGGCTGAGTCGCCCCAATCTTTCTTCTTATGACAATCTGCCATCCCAGGAGTCAGTGTGGTGAACCTTTGCTGCACTCCCTCTACGGCAAGTATATCCTCTCTTAGGTAAGGAGACCAAAATTACACACAGTACTTCAGGTGTGGTCTTGCTAAGGCCCTCTACAGTTGCAGTGAGACATCCTTGCTCCTGTACTCAAGTCCTCTTGCAATGAAGGCTGACATACCATTTGCCTTCCTAACGACTTGCCGTACCTGCATGCTTGCTTTCAGTGACTGGTGTACTAGGACACCCAGGTCCCTTTGTGCATCAACATTTCCCAATTTATCACCTTTTAAATAAAACTCTGCCTTTCTGTTTCTCCATGAAGTTGATAACTTCAAGGTTATCCATGTTACACTGCATCTGACATGTATTTGTTCACTCACTCTAAATCACCTTGAAGCCTCTTAACATGCCCTTCATCACTGACATTCCCACCACCAAGTTTATAGCTGCTTTTCTTTTGCCTTAAACATCCAAGAACAAAACCTCAAACCCAATAGCACCAGGAACGACCACAAGAGGGTTAAACAGTGTGAGGAAGAATAGAGAAGCAACCAGGCTTTGAATTGTAATCACTGGCAAATAGCACACAAGTTACCAGTGCTGGAGCCCGGGAACAGAGTCCAGGATCAACAGAAGGAAGGCAGTCATTGTTAAAAAAAACTCCACAGCCAAAATTCAACAGGATTGAGACAGATCAGGACATCATAAAGAGAAACAGTAGTGCCTTAATATCCTTGGTAAAAAAGCAAATAGAAACTGGGCTTACTACTCAGATCCAGAAAAAGAAGAAAGACTTATTCCAAGCTCTATAGCCACTTAGGAGAAGATCACTCACACCGTCAGAAGGAAGAGTATGGAATATCATTCACCTCAAAAGAGATCAGAAAAAAATCAGGGAGATTGGTCAAGGTACCACAGGAGGTAACCTTGCAAAGTCTGATACTTTGGAAGGAGATGTGCAAGGATGTAAATATGACCGGGAAAAAGACTTGGGGACATGCAGATCTCCAAATGTGCAAACACTTGCTGTAAATAGTTATGGCTTTGAGAAGCTACAGGTTGGAGCAGCATACTTTGGAGAATAGACAATTCCCAAGACCCTCATCTGGACACCAACCACACAACAAAATTATAATTAGTTAGAATAGTCTATTTAAAATATTAAAATGTCCTTGTGCTGTTTAAAATGAGAGAACAGCCAATAAGCAGAAGGATTGAAAGTCCACAGAAACTATTATTTGATTTGGCTACAAAGTCAATTTTTACTTCTATATTTTCCTTGAAATATCAGTTGAATGCACAATTGCAGATAAACACCTATTACGCAGAGGTGAAAGCGAGATAAGGTTGTATTGATATAGTGTAACTGATAGTAAGCTTCTATGTAAAGTATTACGGGCCAGGGTTTAGAGAACCCCAAAGTGTATCATGGAGTTCACCTGACCCACAACTTTAAATAGATTTTGGTTATAGGGAGCACACGGGTCCACTCTGCAGGCATGATGCAACAGAGATCTAAAGTACTTTTAAAACAAAACAATATTTATTATATGAATCCAGTTAACATTTGATAAACACACAGTAAAAATCTTAGCAACTATCAACTCAAAACTTCCTCCAAAGAATACAGTACTCTATAAGTAACCCTTAATCTTTCCCAGCAACATCCAAAAGACAAATATCCTCTTTGACAAAGATAGCAGATTTAAGTTCTCTATTGAGAGCAATTATCACTTTTAAATTAGCAAGTGATCTGAAGACATTTACTTTCATGAAGAGAGAGATCAAAACCATACCTTGTTTGGCTGGATGCAGCTCCAACTCTGAAAACGAAACCAAACATACACTGTAGCTGCCAGCTCAAAAACAAAAGTAAAAATAGACAGACAGCCCAGCTCCATCCACACTCTGACATCACTGCAGCTATTTGATAAACACCCCTTTCTTAAAGGTACTCTCACATGACAAAAGAGGGGGTTCACAATTTTGTTACAGCCTCTCTGGGTTAATGTGCAATCAATTCCAGCTCCACTTGACCCAGAGTCGCAACACAATTGAAATGAATAAGTATTTCTTATGTAGAATAACACTCAAATTCTTTGATCCTTAGCTTCCCAATAACTACAGTCACCAGGTTTGTAAATTTAAACATAATTAAGTTTGTTAATAACAATAACTCTAAGTATGCAGCAAATACAACAGGTTAATTATTATTGAATTCCCAAACAGCCCTCCCTGCCCCCATAATATCTCGTCCCAGCGACAAACAAAGACAGGGGGAGAAGAGGAATGTAAAAAATAAGGATGAAAGTAAAAATATATGCGTCTTTGTTTTATAAAGAGAACAAAGAACAAAGAAAAATTACATCACAGGAACATGTCCTTCAGCCCTCCAGATCCTCTATCTAAATCTGTCGTCTATTTCCTAAGGATCTGTATCCCTCTGCTCCCTGCCCATTCATGTATCTGTCTAGATACATCTTAAATGACGCCATCGTGCCTGCCTCTACCACCTCTGCCGGCAATGCATTCCAGGCACCCACCACCCTCTGCATAAAGAACTTTCCATGCATATCTCCGTTAAACTTTTCCCCTCTCACCTTGAACTTGTGTCCCCCTAGTAATTGAGTCCCCCACTCTGGGGAAAAGCTTCTTGCTATCCAACCTATCTGTACCTCTCAGGATTTTGTAGATCTCAATGAGGTCCCCCCTCAATCTTCGTCTTTCTAATGAAAATAATCCTAATCTACTCAACCTCTCTTCACAGCTAGCACCCTCCATACCAGGCAACATCCTGGTGAACCTCCTCTGCACCTTCTCCAAAGCATCCACATACGACTGTAACATAACTTCCAACTCTTGTACTTATATGGTTGTTTCTAATACTTTTCTTCAATTTAGGCCTTTGCATTGCTGTTTCCAGTCTGCAATAGTTTTCACTGTAGATTCATTCAGGTCCCTACAATTTCATCAGCTTTTCTGGAGAAAAACAAGGAAGAGCAAGACAGAAAGAGAGATAGAGATAGAGAGATAGAGAGAGAGAGAGAGAGAGGGAGAGAGAGATAGAACAGGTCCTTGTCTCTCAGCTTCCAGGTCTCCAACTCTACATTCCTTAAGTCTGTGAAAAATCATCCCACATGGGTGGGATCTAATCACCACCTGTTACCAAGCATAATACTTTTTTTTGGTCCATTGATTGGCCACCAGCCAACCAAACAAACCGGATCCCACCAATTTCTCAGGTGCCGAAAACTGGTATGGAGGGTATTAGTTATGAGGAGAGGTTGAATAAACTCAGTTTGTTCTCATTGGAATGACGGAGGTTGAGGGGTGACCTGATAGACATCTACAAAATTATCAGGGGCATAGACAGAGTGGATAGTCAGTGTCTTTTTCCCAAGGCAGAGAGGTCAATTACTTGGGGGCATATGTTTAAGGTGCGAGGGGCAAGGTTTAGAGGAGATGTACGAGGCAAGTGTTTTACACAGAGGGTAATGGGTGCCTGGAACTCACTGCCAGAAGAGCTGGTGGAAGCAGGGACGATAGTGACATTTAAGGGGCATCTTGAAAAATATATTAATTGGATGGGAATGGAGGAATACGGACCCCGGAAGTGTCAAAGTTTTTAGTTTAGACGGGCAGCGTGTTCGGCGCAGGCTTGGAAAGCCGAGGGCCTGTTCCTGTGCTGTACTTTTCTTTGTTCTTTGTTCACAACAGTTGTGTCAATGTGGTCCGGAATACACGAACAGTAAACACCCTTTGCACATCATTCGCAGGCCAGACCCAGAATTCTCCAAGGTCCCCACGATTCTCCGCCTCCGATGGGCTGAGTTACCGACGGTGCGGTTCACTTGCGCTATTAAAAATTGTGAAACAGGCATGGTGGCTGCTGAGGGAGAGAGAGGGGGTACAGAAAGTGTCCAAAACCGCCATAATTGTTGACCGTTGTGCCACTGTCCGCGGGGGGGGGGGGGGCTTCTGCTGGCGCCGGGGGGAGTAGCGGGGTGTGGCCAGGAGGTGGGCTGTGGACTTGGGGTGGACAGGTATGGCACACCGTTGCCACAGCCAGAAAGCAGCCATGCAGCATGCAGCTGCGCATGCTGCCAACAGCCCACTGTGAACTTAGGGCCACGGGTTGTATGGGTGTCCCTGCCGGCCACCCCTCCAGGTGCCCTCTGGCCCCAGCCGACCCATCAGCTTTATGGGCATGCTCCAGCAGAACGCGTTTCATCTTGTTTGCTGGGATGTGTGTATATGGGGCCCTCCACAGTTGCTGAATCGGTCCAGGTTTGACGTTAGTTTTGCTTTCGTGAAAATCCACAAATTCTGCGCCAACGTGAACACTTAGTCTCAGAAACGGAGAATCCAGCCCCCTCTGTTTCCAGTCTACTAACCAAGTCTCGAATGATGCCTGTTATACTGTTAGAGTAAGCTTCTTCCTATTTGATTGTATATATGGCTGTCCTTAGCAACTGTGAGCATGTGCGAGTGACAGCATCAGTAGTGCAGACTTGCACAGGTTTACAGTATTATCACATGGGATCTGAATATAGTTGCCGGTGGTCTATGAATCCATGCTGTACTGTTATTTCAATATTTTTTAAGTAAAGAAGATTGACCTTTCACAACACGCTGGACTATCTTTTGTGGTCAAGTTACTACAATGCCAATTACTCCAAATATCATAATTTTGCATATTAACCTTTTATGTGGGACTTCACCAAAAGCTTTCTGAAAATCTAAATAGACTACATCCACTGGTTCTCCCTCATTTGTTCTGCCAGTTACAGCCTTAAAAATCTTGAACAGCCTTGTCAAACATTGTTTCCCTTTCATAAGTCTGTGTCGACATTGTCTAATTCCATTGATATTTTCTAAGTGTCACATCTTTTATAATAGCAACCACCACTAATGTTCAGCCAATGGATCTGTATTTTCCTGCTTTCTCCCTCCTTTTTAAATAGTGGAGTTACATTTGACACCCTCCAATCTGTTGTTCTCCCTAATACAGTGAAGTTAAAATTATAAACTTTGTTTTTACTATTTTGGGGGCAGATATTCAAAGTGTAGCCAATTTTAATCACCATGACTGACAACTCTGTGAAGGTCGATGTTACAGATGTAGGATTCATATAAGCCATTCATATAACCTGACAGTTTTATCTCTGCAAAGCACAGAGCAGTTTACTGGTCCAGGCACTTCACCTGGTCACCATCCCTTCCTATTCTGTACTGAAAAGGATCGATATAATAATGTTAATAGAAAAATCTTTGCCATTTTAATGTATGAAAAACTAGTGTTTGGAATTAATTTAAGACAATTAATTAGCAATTTATTTCAAAGCTACTTTCACTCCAAAACGGATAATGGCAGGTGAATAAAAACAATTTGAAGGTGAGAAAGAATGGAGGCTAAAGGTGAACATAGTAGAACAGCGTTGATTAATTATAAAAAGAGTAATATTAAAGTTATAGTAAAATGGACAACGAGGATGAGAAAATAAAGTCAGTACAAATCAAACAAAAAAAAATTAAAATTGTTCACTATTTATTTTGGCAATTTAGGCCGAACATTGTAATAATAACAATCTCAAGTAGATGTATTACTTCAATTTTAATCTTATAATCGATATCACAGTTTATGAGTTGAAAGTTTATGTCATGATATGCAGACATGCACATAATGAGATACAGACAGGCGGCTAATGAACACAGAGAACAGGACATAACCAATCAGCAGGCAGACCACTTGGGGGTGGTTTCCCACTATAAAAGGAACGAGGCAATCACATTCCGCCTCTTTCTATTAGGGACATCTACAGAGAGAGTCAGGGTGTATTTACAGTATCACACCTCCAGCACATGGCAAGAGCTAGTCTGGTTCAGTCAGACACAGTAATCACACTTAGGTTAGCAGAAAGTCGAACTATGTCATGTTAAGCACATTGAGATAACACGGGCTGCAACTGGATGCAGCTATAACTGAAAGATACTTCAGACCTTGAAGTTAGTTCAATCTGATTTATTGAATCTGTCACACAGTTAGCACAGTTCTCCGCGAGTTCGACTCTCAGCTAACCTAAGTGTGATTACTCTGTCTGACTGAACCAGACTAGCTCTTAGCCACGTGCTGGAGGTGAGTAGCATTGTTCGAGGTCAGCAGTGTCAGAGTGGGGTGGGCAGTATCAGGGAGGTGAGTAGTATTGTTTGGGGTGAGCAGTGTCAGAGGTAGGGAGCAGTGCGAGGGAGGTGAGTAGTATTGTTTGGGGTGAGCAGTGTCAGAGGGAGGGAGCAGTATCAGGGGGCGTGAGTAGTATTGTTTGGGGTGAGCAGTGTCAGAGGGTGGTGGGCAGTATCAGATAGATGAGTAGTATTGTTCAGGGTGAGCAGTGTCAGAGGGAGGGAGCAGTATCAGGGAGGTGAGTAGTATTGTTCAGGGTGAGCAGTGTCAGAGGGAGGGAGCAGTATCAGGGAGGTGAGTAGTATTGTTTGGGGTGAGCAGTGTCAGAGGGAGGGAGCAGTGCGAGGAAGGTGAGTAGTACAGTTCAGGGTGAGCAGTGTCAGAGGGAGGGAGCAGTATCAGGGAGGTGAGTAGTATTGTTTGGAGTGAGCAGTGTCAGAGGGAGGGAGCAGTGCGAGGGAGGTGAGTAGTATTGTTCAGGGTGAGCAGTGTCAGAGGGAGGGAGCAGTGCGAGGGAGGTGAGTAGTATTGTTTGGGGTGAGCAGTGTCAGAGGGGGGTGGGCAGTATCAGGGAGGTGAGTAGTATTGTTTGGGGTGAGCAGTGTCAGAGGGGGGTGGGCAGTATCAGGGAGGTGAGTAGTATTGTTTGGGGTGAGCAGTGTCAGAGGGGGGTGGGCAGTATCAGGGAGGTGAGTAGTATTGTTCAGGGTGAGCAGTGTCAGAGGGGGGGTGGGCAGTATCAGGGAGGTGAGTAGTATTGTTCGGGGTGAGCAGTGTCAGAGGGAGGGAGCAGTATCAGGGAGGTGAGTAGTATTGTTTGGGGTGAGCAGTGTCAGAGGGAGGGAGCAGTATCAGGGAGGTGAGTAGTATTGTTTGGGGTGAGCAGTGTCAGAGGGGGGTGGGCAGTATCAGGGAGGTGAGTAGTATTGTTCAGGGTGAGCAGTGTCGGAGGGGGGTGGGCAGTATCAGGGAGGTGAGTAGTATTGTTTGGGGTGAGCAGTGTCAGAGGGAGGGAGCAGTATCAGGGAGGTGAGTAGTATTGTTCAGGGTGAGCAGTGTCAGAGGGGGGGTGGGCAGTATCAGGGAGGTGAGTAGTATTGTTTGGGGTGAGCAGTGTCAGAGGGGGGTGGGCAGTATCAGGGAGGTGAGTAGTATTGTTTGGGGTGAGCAGTGTCAGAGGGAGGGAGCAGTATCAGGGAGGTGAGTAGTATTGTTTGGGGTGAGCAGTGTCAGAGGGGGGTGGGCAGTATCAGGGAGGTGAGTAGTATTGTTTGGGGTGAGCAGTGTCAGAGGGGGGTGGGCAGTATCAGGGAGGTGAGTAGTATTGTTCGGGGTGAGCAGTGTCAGAGGGAGGGAGCGGTGCGAGGGAGGTGAGTAGTATTGTTTGGGGTGAGCAGTGTCAGAGGGAGGGAGCAGTGCGAGGGAGGTGAGTAGTATTGTTCAGGGTGAGCAGTGTCAGAGGGAGGGAGCAGTATCAGGGAGGTGAGTAGTATTGTTTGGGGTGAGCAGTGTCAGAGGGAGGGAGCAGTATTAGGGGGGGTGAGTAGTATTGTTTGGGGTGAGCAGTGTCAGAGGGAGGGAGCAGTATCAGGGAGGTGAGTAGTATTGTTTGGGGTGAGCAGTGTCAGAGGGGGGTGGGCAGTATCAGGGAGGTGAGTAGTATTGTTTGGGGTGAGCAGTGTCAGAGGGAGGGAGCAGTATCAGGGAGGTGAGTAGTATTGTTCAGGGTGAGCAGTGTCAGAGGGGGGTGGGCAGTATCAGGGAGGTGAGTAGTATTGTTCAGGGTGAGCAGTGTCAGAGGGAGGGAGCAGTGCGAGGGAGGTGAGTAGTATTGTTTGGGGTGAGCAGTGTCAGAGGGAGGGAGCAGTATCAGGGATGTGAGTAGTATTGTTTGGGGTGAGCAGTGTCAGAGGGAGGGAGCAGTATCAGGGAGGTGAGTAGTATTGTTCGGGGTGAGCAGTGTCAGAGGGGGGTGGACAGTATCAGGGAGGTGAGTAGTATTGTTTGGGGTGAGCAGTGTCAGAGGGGGGTGGGCAGTATCAGGGAGGTGAGTAGTATTGTTTGGGGTGAGCAGTGTCAGAGGGAGGGAGCAGTATCAGGGAGGTGAGTAGTATTGTTTGGGGTGAGCAGTGTCAGAGGGGGGTGGGCAGTATCAGGGAGGTGAGTAGTATTGTTTGGGGTGAGCAGTGTCAGAGGGAGGTGGGCCGTATCAGGGAGGTGAGTAGTATTGTTCAGGGTGAGCAGTGTCAGAGGGGGTGGGCCGTATCAGGGAGGTGAGTAGTATTGTTCGGGGTGAGCAGTGTCAGAGGGAGGGAGCAGTATCAGGGAGGTGAGTAGTATTGTTCAGGGTGAGCAGTGTCAGAGGGAGGGAGCAGTATCAGGGAGGTGAGTAGTATTGTTCGGGTCTAGCAGTGTCAGAGGGGGGTGGACAGTATCAGGGAGGTGAGTAGTATTGTTTGGGGTGAGCAGTGTCAGAGGGAGGGAGCAGTATCAGGGAGGTGAGTAGTATTGTTTGGGGTGAGCAGTGTCAGAGGGGGGTGGGCAGTATCAGGGAGGTGAGTAGTATTGTTTGGGGTGAGCAGTGTCAGAGGGAGGGAGCAGTGCAAGGGAGGTGAGTAGTATTGTTCGGGTCTAGCAGTGTCAGAGGGGGGTGGGCAGTATCAGGGAGGTGAGTAGTATTGTTTGGGGTGAGCAGTGTCAGAGGTAGGGAGCAGTGCGAGGGAGGTGAGTAGTATTGTTTGGGGTGAGCAGTGTCAGAGGGGGGTGGGCAGTATCAGGGAGGTGAGTAGTATTGTTTGGGGTGAGCAGTGTCAGAGGTAGGGAGCAGTGCGAGGGAGGTGAGTAGTATTGTTTGGGGTGAGCAGTGTCAGAGGGAGGGAGCAGTATCAGGGGGGGTGAGTAGTATTGTTTGGGGTGAGCAGTGTCAGAGGGTGGTGGGCAGTATTAGGTAGATGAGTAGTATTGTTCAGGGTGAGCAGTGTCAGAGGGAGGGAGCAGTATCAGGGAGGTGAGTAGTATTGTTTGGGTTGAGCAGTGTCAGAGGGAGGGAGCCGTATCAGGGGGGTGAGTAGTATTGTTTCGGTTGAGCAGTATCAGAGGGAGGGAGCAGTGCGAGGGCGGTGAGTAGTATTGTTTGGGGTGAGCAGTGTCAGAGGGGGGTGAGCAGTAACAGGGAGGTGAGTAGTATTATTTGGGGTGAGCAGTGTCAGAGGGAGGGAGCAGTATCAGGGAGGTGAGTAGTATTGTTTGGGGTGAGCAGTGTCAGAGGGAGGGAGCAGTATCAGGGAGGTGAGTAGTATTGTTTGGGGTGAACAGTGTCAGAGGGGGGTGGGCGGTATCAGGGAGGTGAGTAGTATTGTTTGGGGTGAGCAGTGTCAGAGGGGGGTGGGCAGTATCAGGGAGGTGAGTAGTATTGTTTGGAGTGAGCAGTGTCAGAGGGAGGGAGCAGTATCAGGGAGGTGAGTAGTATTGTTCAGGGTGAACAGTGTCAGAGGGAGCGAGCAGTATCAGGGAAGTGAGTCGTATTGTTTGGGGTGAGCAGTGTCAGAGGGGGGTGGGCAGTATCAGGGAGGTGAGTAGTATTGTTCAGGGTGAGCAGTGTCAGAGGGAGAGAGCAGTGCGAGGGAGGTGAGTAGTATTGTTTGGGGTGAGCAGTGTCAGAGGGAGGGAGCAGTATCAGGGAGGTGAGTAGTATTGTTTGGGGTGAGCAGTGTCAGAGGGAGGGAGCAGTATCAGGGAGGTGAGTAGTATTGTTTGGGGTGAGCAGTGTCAGAGGGAGGGAGCAGTATCAGGGAGGTGAGTAGTATTGTTTGGGGTGAGCAGTGTCAGAGGGAGGGAGCAGTGCGAGGGAGGTGAGTAGTATTGTTTGGGGTGAGCAGTGTCAGAGGGGGGTGGGCAGTATCAGGGAGGTGAGTAGTATTGTTCAGGGTGAGCAGTGTCAGAGGGGGGTGGGCAGTATCAGGGAGGTGAGTAGTATTGTTCAGGGTGAGCAGTGTCGGAGGGGGGTGGGCACTATCAGGGAGGTGAGTAGTATTGTTTGGGGTGAGCAGTGTCAGAGGGAGGGAGCAGTATCAGGGAGGTGAATAGTATTGTTCGGGGTGAGCAGTGTCAGAGGGAGGGAGCAGTATCAGGGAGGTGAGTAGTATTGTTTGGGGTGAGCAGTGTCAGAGGGAGGGAGCAGTATCAGGGAGGTGAGTAGTATTGTTTGGGGTGAGCAGTGTCAGAGGGAGGGAGCAGTATCAGGGGAGTGAGTAGTATTGTTTGGGGTGAGCAGTATCATAGGGAGGGAGCAGTATCAGGGAGGTAAGTAGTATTGTTCAGGGTGAGCAGTGTCAGAGGGAGGAAGCAGTGCGAGGGAGGTGAGGAGTATTGTTTGGGGTGAGCAGTGTCAGAGGGAGGGAGCAGTGCGAGGGAGGTGAGTAGTATTGTTTGGGGTGAGCAGTGTCAGAGGGAGGGAGCAGTATCAGGGAGGTGAGTAGTATTGTTAGGGGTGAGCAGTGTCAGAGGGAGGGAGCAGTGCAAGGGAGGTGAGTAGTATTGTTCGGGGTGAGCAGTGTCGGAGGGGGGTGGGCAGTATCAGGGAGGTGAGTAGTATTGTTCGGGGTGAGCAGTGTCAGAGGGGGTGGGCAGTATCAGGGAGGTGAGTAGTATTGTTTGGGGTGAGCAGTGTCAGAGGGAGGGAGCAATGTCAGGGAGGTGAGTAGTATTGTTCGGGGTGAGCAGTGTCAGAGGGGGGTGGGCAGTATCAGGGAGGTGAGTAGTATTGTTCGGGGTGAGCAGTGTCAGAGGGAGGGAGCAGTATCAGGGAGGTGAGTAGTATTGTTCGGGGTGAGCAGTGTCAGAGGGGGATGGGCAGCATCAGGGAGGTGAGTAGTATTGTTTGGGGTGAGCAGGGTCAGAGGGGGTTGGGCAGTATCAGGGAGGTGAGTAGTATTGTTTGGGGTGAGCAGTGTCAGAGGGAGGGAGCAGTATCAGGGAGGTGAGTAGTATTGTTTGGGGTGAGCAGTGTCAGAGGGAGGGAGCAGTATCAGGGAGGTGAGTAGTATTGTTTGGGGTGAGCAGTGTCAGAGGGAGGGAGCAGTATCAGGGAGGTGAGTAGTATTGTTTGGGGTGAGCAGTGTCAGAGGGAGGGAGCAGTATCAGGGGAGTGAGTAGTATTGTTTGGGGTGAGCAGTATCAGAGGGAGGGAGCAGTGCGAGGGAGATGAGTAGTATTGTTTGGGGTCAGCAGTGTCAGAGGGGGTGAGCAGTATCAGGGAGGTGAGTAGTATTGTTTGGGGTGAGCAGTGTCAGAGGGAGGGAGCAGTATCAGGGAGGTGAGTAGTATTGTTCAGGGTGAGCAGTGTCAGAGGGGGGTGGGCAGTATCAGGGAGGTGAGTAGTATTGTTCAGGGTGAGCAGTGTCAGAGGGAGGGTGCAGTATCAGGGAGGAGATGAGTATTGTTCAGGGTGAGCAGTGTCAGAGGGAGGGAGCAGTGCGAGGGAGGTGAGTAGTATTGTTCAGGGTGAGCAGTGTCAGAGGGAGGGAGCAGTATCAGGGAGGTGAGTAGTATTGTTTGGGGTGAGCAGTGTCAGAGGGGGGTGGACAGTATCAGGGAGATGAGTAGTATTGTTTGGGGTGAGCAGTGTCAGAGGGAGGGAGCAGTGCGAGGGAGGTGAGTAGTATTGTTTGGGGTGAGCAGTGTCAGAGGGGGGTGGGCAGTATCAGGGAGGTGAGTAGTATTGTTTGGGGTGAGCAGTGTCAGAGGGAGGGAGCAGTATCAGGGAGGTGAGTAGTATTGTTTGGGGTGAGCAGTGTCAGAGGGAGGGAGCAGTGCGTGGGAGGTGAGTAGTATTGTTTGGGGTGAGCAGTGTCAGAGGGGGGTGGGCAGTATCAGGGAGGTGAGTAGTATTGTTTGGGGTGAGCAGTGTCAGAGGGAGGTGGGCAGTATCAGGGAGGTGAGTAGTATTGTTCCGGGTGAGCAGTGTCAGAGGGGGGTGGGCAGTATCAGGGAGGTGAGTAGTATTGTTCAGGGTGAGCAGTGTCGGAGGGGGGTGGGCACTATCAGGGAGGTGAGTAGTATTGTTTGGGGTGAGCAGTGTCAGAGGGAGGGAGCAGTATCAGGGAGGTGAATAGTATTGTTCGGGGTGAGCAGTGTCAGAGGGAGGGAGCAGTATCAGGGAGGTGAGTAGTATTGTTTGGGGTGAGCAGTGTCAGAGTGAGGGAGCAGTATCAGGGAGGTGAGTAGTATTGTTTGGAGTGAGCAGTGTCAGAGGGAGGGAGCAGTGCGAGGGAGGTGAGTAGTATTGTTCAGGGTGAGCAGTGTCAGAGGGAGGGAGCAGTGCGAGGGAGGTGAGTAGTATTGTTTGGGGTGAGCAGTGTCAGAGGGGGGTGGGCAGTATCAGGGAGGTGAGTAGTATTGTTTGGGGTGAGCAGTGTCAGAGGGGGGTGGGCAGTATCAGGGAGGTGAGTAGTATTGTTTGGGGTGAGCAGTGTCAGAGGGGGGTGGGCAGTATCAGGGAGGTGAGTAGTATTGTTCAGGGTGAGCAGTGTCAGAGGGGGGGTGGGCAGTATCAGGGAGGTGAGTAGTATTGTTCGGGGTGAGCAGTGTCAGAGGGAGGGAGCAGTATCAGGGAGGTGAGTAGTATTGTTCGGGGTGAGCAGTGTCAGAGGGAGGGAGCAGTATCAGGGAGGTGAGTAGTATTGTTTGGGGTGAGCAGTGTCAGAGGGAGGGAGCAGTATCAGGGAGGTGAGTAGTATTGATCAGGTTGAGCAGTGTCAGAGGGGGGGTGGGCAGTATCAGGGAGGTGAGTAGTATTGTTTGGGGTGAGCAGTGTCAGAGGGGGGTGGGCAGTATCAGGGAGGTGAGTAGTATTGTTTGGGGTGAGCAGTGTCAGAGGGAGGGAGCAGTATCAGGGAGGTGAGTAGTATGGTTTGGGGTGAGCAGTGTCAGAGGGGGGTGGGCAGTATCAGGGAGGTGAGTAGTATTGTTTGGGGTGAGCAGTGTCAGAGGGGGGTGGGCAGTATCAGGGAGGTGAGTAGTATTGTTCGGGGTGAGCAGTGTCAGAGGGAGGGAGCGGTGCGAGGGAGGTGAGTAGTATTGTTTGGGGTGAGCAGTGTCAGAGGGAGGGAGCAGTGCGAGGGAGGTGAGTAGTATTGTTCAGGGTGAGCAGTGTCAGAGGGAGGGAGCAGTATCAGGGAGGTGAGTAGTATTGTTTGGGGTGAGCAGTGTCAGAGGGAGGGAGCAGTATTAGGGGGGGTGAGTAGTATTGTTTGGGGTGAGCAGTGTCAGAGGGAGGGAGCAGTATCAGGGAGGTGAGTAGTATTGTTTGGGGTGAGCAGTGTCAGAGGGGGGTGGGCAGTATCAGGGAGGTGAGTAGTATTGTTTGGGGTGAGCAGTGTCAGAGGGAGGGAGCAGTATCAGGGAGGTGAGTAGTATTGTTCAGGGTGAGCAGTGTCAGAGGGGGGTGGGCAGTATCAGGGAGGTGAGTAGTATTGTTCAGGGTGAGCAGTGTCAGAGGGAGGGAGCAGTGCGAGGGAGGTGAGTAGTATTGCTTGGGGTGAGCAGTGTCAGAGGGAGGGAGCAGTATCAGGGATGTGAGTAGTATTGTTTGGGGTGAGCAGTGTCAGAGGGAGGGAGCAGTATCAGGGAGGTGAGTAGTATTGTTCGGGGTGAGCAGTGTCAGAGGGGGGTGGACAGTATCAGGGAGGTGAGTAGTATTGTTTGGGGTGAGCAGTGTCAGAGGGGGGTGGGCAGTATCAGGGAGGTGAGTAGTATTGTTTGGGGTGAGCAGTGTCAGAGGGAGGGAGCAGTATCAGGGAGGTGAGTAGTATTGTTTGGGGTGAGCAGTGTCAGAGGGGGGTGGGCAGTATCAGGGAGGTGAGTAGTATTGTTTGGGGTGAGCAGTGTCAGAGGGAGGTGGGCCGTATCAGGGAGGTGAGTAGTATTGTTCAGGGTGAGCAGTGTCAGAGGGGGGTGGGCCGTATCAGGGAGGTGAGTAGTATTGTTCGGGGTGAGCAGTGTCAGAGGGGGTGAGCAGTATCAGGGAGGTGAGTAGTATTGTTCAGGGTGAGCAGTGTCAGAGGGAGGGAGCAGTATCAGGGAGGTGAGTAGTATTGTTCGGGTCTAGCAGTGTCAGAGGGGGGTGGACAGTATCAGGGAGGTGAGTAGTATTGTTTGGGGTGAGCAGTGTCAGAGGGGGGTGGGCAGTATCAGGGAGGTGAGTAGTATTGTTTGGGGTGAGCAGTGTCAGAGGTAGGGAGCAGTGCGAGGGAGGTGAGTAGTATTGTTTGGGGTGAGCAGTGTCAGAGGGGGGGTGGGCAGTACCAGGGAGGTGAGTAGTATTGTTTGGGGTGAGCAGTGTCAGAGGTAGGGAGCAGTGCGAGGGAGGTGAGTAGTATTGTTTGGGGTGAGCAGTGTCAGAGGGAGGGAGCAGTATCAGGGGGGGTGAGTAGTATTGTTTTGGGTGAGCAGTGTCAGAGGGTGGTGGGCAGTATTAGGTAGATGAGTAGTATTGTTCAGGGTGAGCAGTGTCAGAGGGAGGGAGCAGTATCAGGGGGGTGAGTAGTATTGTTTCGGTTGAGCAGTATCAGAGGGAGGGAGCAGTGCGAGGGCGGTGAGTAGTATTGTTTGGGGTGAGCAGTGTCAGAGGGGGGTGAGCAGTAACAGGGAGGTGAGTAGTATTATTTGGGGTGAGCAGTGTCAGAGGGAGGGAGCAGTATCAGGGAGGTGAGTAGTATTGTTTGGGGTGAGCAGTGTCAGAGGGAGGGAGCAGTATCAGGGAGGTGAGTAGTATTGTTTGGGGTGAGCAGTGTCAGAGGGAGGGAGCAGTATCAGGGAGGTGAGTAGTATTGTTTGGGGTGAGCAGTGTCAGAGGGGGGTGGGCAGTATCAGGGAGGTGAGTAGTATTGTTCAGGGTGAGCAGTGTCAGAGGGAGCGAGCAGTATCAGGGAAGTGAGTAGTATTGTTTGGGGTGAGCAGTGTCAGAGGGGGGTGGGCAGTATCAGGGAGGTGAGTAGTATTGTTTGGGGTGAGCAGTGTCAGAGGGAGAGAGCAGTATCAGGGAGGAGACTAGTATTGTTCAGGGTGAGCAGTGTCAGAGGGAGGGAGCAGTGCGAGGGAGGTGAGTAGTATTGTTTGGGGTGAGCAGTGTCAGAGGGAGGGAGCAGTATCAGGGAGGTGAGTAGTATTGTTTGGGGTGAGCAGTGTCAGAGGGAGGGAGCAGTATCAGGGAGGTGAGTAGTATTGTTTGGAGTGAGCAGTGTCAGAGGGAGGGAGCAGTGCGAGGGAGGTGAGTAGTATTGTTCAGGTTGAGCAGTGCCAGAGGGGGGGTGGGCAGTATCAGGGAGGTGAGTAGTATTGTTTGGGGTGAGCAGTGTCAGAGGGGGGTGGGCAGTATCAGGGAGGTGAGTAGTATTGTTTGGGGTGAGCAGTGTCAGAGGGAGGGAGCAGTATCAGGGAGGTGAGTAGTATTGTTTGGGTGAGCAGTGTCAGAGGGAGGGAGCAGTATCAGGGAGGTGAGTAGTATTGTTTGGGGTGAGCAGTGTCAGAGGGAGGGAGCAGTGCGAGGGAGGTGAGTAGTATTGTTTGGGGTGAGCAGTGTCAGAGGGGGGTGGGCAGTATCAGGGAGGTGAGTAGTATTGTTTGGGGTGAGCAGTGTCAGAGGGAGGGAGCAGTATCAGGGAGGTGAGTAGTATTGTTCAGGGTGAGCAGTGTCAGAGGGGGGTGGGCAGTATCAGGGAGGTGAGTAGTATTGTTCAGGGTGAGCAGTGTCGGAGGGGGGTGGGCACTATCAGGGAGGTGAGTAGTATTGTTGGGGTGAGCAGTGTCAGAGGGAGGGAGCAGTATCAGGGAGGTGAATAGTATTGTTCGGGGTGAGCAGTGTCAGAGGGAGGGAGCAGTATCAGGGAGGTGAGTAGTATTGTTTGGGGTGAGCAGTGTCAGAGGGAGGGAGCAGTATCAGGGAGGTGAGTAGTATTGTTTGGGGTGAGCAGTGTCAGAGGGAGGGAGCAGTATCAGGGGAGTGAGTAGTATTGTTTGGGGTGAGCAGTATCAGAGGGAGGGAGCAGTATCAGGGAGGTAAGTAGTATTGTTCAGGGTGAGCAGTGTCAGAGGGAGGAAGCAGTGCGAGGGAGGTGAGGAGTATTGTTTGGGGTGAGCAGTGTCAGAGGGAGCGAGCAGTGCGAGGGAGGTGAGTAGTATTGTTTGGGGTGAGCAGTGTCAGAGGGAGGGAGCAGTATCAGGGAGGTGAGTAGTATTGTTAGGGGTGAGCAGTGTCAGAGGGAGGGAGCAGTGCAAGGGAGGTGAGTAGTATTGTTCGGGGTGAGCAGTGTCGGAGGGGGGTGGGCAGCATCAGGGAGGTGAGTAGTATTGTTCGGGGTGAGCAGTGTCAGAGGGGGTGGGCAGTATCAGGGAGGTGAGTAGTATTGTTTGGGGTGAGCAGTGTCAGAGGGAGGGAGCAATGTCAGGGAGGTGAGTAGTATTGTTCGGGGTGAGCAGTGTCAGAGGGGGGTGGGCAGTATCAGGGAGGTGAGTAGTATTGTTCGGGGTGAGCAGTGTCAGAGGGAGGGAGCAGTATCAGGGAGGTGAGTAGTATTGTTCAGGGTGAGCAGTGTCAGCGGGAGGGAGCAGTATCAGGGAGGTGAGTAGTATTGTTCGGGGTGAGCAGTGTCAGAGGGGGGTGGGCAGCATCAGGGAGGTGAGTAGTATTGTTTGGGGTGAGCAGGGTCAGAGGGGGTTGGGCAGTATCAGGGAGGTGAGTAGTATTGTTTGGGGTGAGCAGTGTCAGAGGGAGGGAGCAGTATCAGGGAGGTGAGTAGTATTGTTTGGGGTGAGCAGTGTCAGAGGGAGGGAGCAGTATCAGGGAGGTGAGTAGTATTGTTTGGGGTGAGCAGTATCAGAGGGAGGGAGCAGTGCGAGGGAGGTGAGTAGTATTGTTTGGGGTGAGCAGTGTCAGAGGGAGGGAGCAGTATCAGGGGAGTGAGTAGTATTGTTTGGGGTGAGCAGTATCAGAGGGAGGGAGCAGTGCGAGGGAGGTGAGTAGTATTGTTTGGGGTCAGCAGTGTCAGAGGGGGTGAGCAGTATCAGGGAGGTGAGTAGTATTGTTTGGGGTGAGCAGTGTCAGAGGGAGGGAGCAGTATCAGGGAGGTGAGTAGTATTGTTTGGGGTGAGCAGTGTCAGAGGGAGGGAGCAGTATCAGGGAGGTGAGTAGTATTGTTCAGGGTGAGCAGTGTCAGAGGGGGGTGGGCAGTATCAGGGAGGTGAGTAGTATTGTTCAGGGTGAGCAGTGTCAGAGGGAGGGTGCAGTATCAGGGAAGTGAGTAGTATTGTTCGGGGTGAGCAGTGTCAGAGGGGGTGAGCAGTATCAGGGAGGTAAGTAGTATTGTTCAGGGTGAGCAGTGTCGGAGGGGGGTGGGCAGTATCAGGGAGGTGAGTAGTATTGTTTGGGGTGAGCAGTGTCAGTGGGAGGGAGCAGTATCAGGGAGGTGAGTAGTATTGTTCAGGGTGAGCAGTGTCAGAGGGAGGGAGCAATATCAGGGAGGTGAGTAGTATTGTTTGGGGTGAGCAGTATCAGAGGGTGGGAGCAGTATCAGGGAGGTGAGTAGTATTGTTCAGGGTGAGCAGTGTCGGAGGGGGGTGGGCAGTATCAGGGAGGTGAGTAGTATTGTTCGGGGTGAGCAGTGTCAGAGGGAGGGAGCAGTATCAGGGAGGTGAGTAGTATTGTTTGGGGTGAGCAGTGTCAGAGGGAGGGAGCAGTATCAGGGAGGTGAGTAGTATTGTTTGGGGTGAGCAGTGTCAGAGGGAGGGAGCAGTATCAGGGAGGTGAGTAGTATTGTTCAGGGTGAGCAGTGTCGGAGGGGGGTGGGCAGTATCAGGGAGGTGAGTAGTATTGTTCAGGGTGAGCAGTGTCAGAGGGGGGTGGGCAGTATCAGGGAGTTGAGTAGTATTGTTCAGGGTGAGCAGTGTCGGAGGGGGGTGGGCAGTATCAGGGAGGTGAGTAGTATTGTTCAGGGTGAGCAGTGTCGGAGGGGGGTGGGCAGTATCAGGGAGGTGAGTAGTATTGTTTGGGGTGAGCAGTGTCAGAGGGGGGTGTGCAGTATCAGGGAGGTGAGTAGTATTGTTTGGGGTGAGCAGTGTCAGAGGGAGGGAGCAGTATCAGGGAGGTGAGTAGTATTGTTCGGGGTGAGCAGTGTCAGAGGGAGGGAGCAGTATCAGGGAGGTGAGTAGTATTGTTCAGGGTGAGCAGTGTCAGAGGGGGGGAGCAGTATCAGGGAGGTGAGTAGTATTGTTCGGGGTGAGCAGTGTTAGAGGGGGGTGGGCAGTATCAGGGAGGTGAGTAGTATTGTTTGGGGTGAGCAGGGTCAGAGGGGGGTGGGCAGTATCAGGGAGGTGAGTAGTATTGTTTGGGGTGAGCAGTGTCAGAGGGAGGGAGCAGTATCAGGGAGGTGAGTAGTATTGTTTGGGGTGAGCAGTGTCAGAGCGAGGGAGCAGTATCAGGGAGGTGAGTAGTATTGTTTGGGGTGAGCAGTGTCAGAGGGAGGGAGCAGTATCAGGGGAGTGAGTAGTATTGTTTGGGGTGAGCAGTATCAGAGGGAGGGAGCAGTGCGAGGGAGGTGAGTAGTATTGTTTGGGGTGAGCAGTGTCAGAGGGAGGGAGCAGTATCAGGGAGGTGAGTAGTATTGTTCAGGGTGAGCAGTGTCGGAGGGGGGTGGGCAGTATCAGGGAGGTGAGTAGTATTGTTTGGGGTGAGCAGTGTCAGAGGGAGGGAGCAGTATCAGGGAGGTGAGTAGTATTGTTCAGGGTGAACAGTGTCGGAGGGGGGTGGGCAGTATCAGGGAGGTGAGTAGTATTGTTCAGGGTGAGCAGTGTCAGAGGGGGGTGGGCAGTATCAGGGAGGTGAGTAGTATTGTTCAGGGTGAGCAGTGTCGGAGGGGGGTGGGCAGTATCAGGGAGGTGAGTAGTATTGTTCAGGGTGAGCAGTGTCGGAGGGGGGTGGGCAGTATCAGGGAGGTGAGTAGTATTGTTTGGGGTGAGCAGTGTCAGTAGGGGGTTGGGCAGTATCAGGGAGGTGAGTAGTATTGTTTGGGGTGAGCAGTGTCAGAGGGAGGGAGCAGTATCAGGGAGGTGAGTAGTATTGTTTGGGGTGAGCAGTGTCAGAGGGAGGGAGCAGTATCAGGGAGGTGAGTAGTATTGTTTGGGGTGAGCAGTGTCAGAGGGAGGGAGCAGTATCAGGGAGGTGAGTAGTATTGTTTGGGGTGAGCAGTGTCAGAGGGAGGGAGTAGTGCGAGGGAGGTGAGTAGTATTGTTTGGGGTGAGCAGTGTCAGAGGGGGGTGGGCAGTATCAGGGAGGTGAGTAGTATTGTTTGGGGTGAGCAGTGTCAGAGGGAGGGAGCAATGTCAGGGAGGTGAGTTGTATTGTTTGGGGTGAGCAGTGTCAGAGGGGAGTGGGCAGTATCAGGGAGGTGAGTAGTATTGTTAAGGGTGAGCAGTGTCAGAGGGGGTGGGCAGTATCAGGGAGGTGAGTAGTATTGTTCGGGTTGAGCAGTGTCAGAGGGGGGTGGGCAGTATCAGGGAGGTGAGTAGTACTGTTCAGGGTGAGCAGTGTCAGAGGGATCATCAGCAGGCATCCCCGTGGACCCAATTCTGATGAACAGGGAGTTCGGTCTCCAGCTATTGAGGCTGTGATTTGTATTCATTGGTAATGTGGGTTTGCACTTGTCCAATTGTCTTTACAAAGGTAAGCATTTACCATTCTTACCACGTGATCCAGTCGC
Organism: Scyliorhinus canicula; assembly: GCF_902713615.1. NCBI lineage: Eukaryota > Metazoa > Chordata > Chondrichthyes > Carcharhiniformes > Scyliorhinidae > Scyliorhinus > Scyliorhinus canicula. Next base: position 84,835,171 of record NC_052158.1, on the reverse strand, counting down.
CAGCCCTTGTCACCCATATTCATGAGCTTGATGCAACGCGATCGGGTTTAAGTGGCTGGTTAAGGGGCTGGTTTAGCTCACTGGGCTAAATCGCTGGCTTTTAAAGCAGACCAAGCAGGCCAGCAGCACGGTTCGATTCCCGTACCAGCCTCCCCGGACAGGCGCCGGAATGTGGCGACTAGGGGCTTTTCACAGTAAGTTCATTGAAGCCTACTCGTGACAATAAGCGATTTTCATTTCATTTCATTTCATTTAGCTTTTTTCCATTAGCAAAAAATAATGATTGCTGGGAGTATCTCTTGGATTTCACGCTGACTTTCTGAGGTTTAATATTGGCAATAATTCATAAACCCAGATTTACATGGGTCTATTATGCTCTGCTGCCAGGAGGAGGGATCCAGATTTAGTCATGTAAATTCTAAAGGCTGGCACATGGATGCTAATTGCTTGGAATTTGTAATTAAAACTGTGGCAGTATAAAATAAGCAGTTTTCAAATCAAGCTACTGAGTAATCTGGATATGAAGTTTCCCGACTGATACAGAATGAACGCGTTTCCACAGAGGTTAATAATCCCTTGACATAAGGGTAGGTAAGGACTGCAGTTTGGGTTGAGCGGGTAATAGGCTGCTTATATTGGTAAGGTGGAACCTCAGTTCCACTTTTCAGAAGACAGCACTGTGCATTAGTAAAGAGTATGCATTTCCTTTGATGAAGGTTCACAAAGGGTAGAGTTCCAGTGATCTCATAAGTCAAAGTGTTGTACCCATTGTCATAGGGATGTATTTCTTCAAAATTATTGTGCACGCAGATCTCCACTCCCACAAATCACATTTAAATATTAAGGCAATATGGATGACAGTGTCCCATTGTCATTTTTCACCTTGAAATGAATTGCAGCTAGATTTAAAAAGCATGAAGAATTTTGAGGAGACACCCTTGGGCACTTTTTACACCTGGTTAGACATTGCACTCTGTGAAGTATAAAACTGAAGCAGTTTGAGATTATTCCCTCCAGGGAGCCTCGCCCCTCTCCAATGTCAGAATGGGACCTCACTCTGGATTTACAGCTGCTTCATGCTGACATGAAAGATGAAGTTAAAATGCCCTTTACATACAGCTTGGCAAAAGAGAATGGGCTGGATTTAGTCCTCCCACTGTCGTACCTGCCTGTTTGCCCTGAAGTCACCAGCAATCTGATGAGGGAAGGATACAGCCACTTAAACCCAATCGCGTTGCATCAAGCTCATGAATATGGGTGACAAGGGCTGGCGACTGGATCACGTGGTGGGAATGGTCTGACGTTGGGAAGCCCACTGTTTTCAACCCCACGAGCATCACAGGGAACCATCATTGATGTCCCGGTGGAACACGAGGAGTACGGGTTTCCCAGGTGGAGAACAGAGGCCACCCGCCAGGGGCTCAATATGTACTAATATTAAAGCCGACCCAAAGCAGGGCCTGGTGTGGTTCGTTCTCCCAACGAGGATTGTACTGGAAGTGATCTGCCGTTTTGAACAAAACTCTGTAAATAGTAAAGAAATTAATGTTCATTTACCATCGTGTGGTAGTCTGGTTAGAGGTATTACGGTACCTCGCAATGCTGGAACACCATTGGTGGATAATGCATGTTGTCTATTGGTCGAGACTGTATGGTAGCTCCGCCTTGCAAGGCGGGGTATAAGAGCCCGTGCCGCCCCAGCAGCTTCCTTTCTGTACCTGAGCTGCTTTGCGAAACATGTAGCTTATTAAAGCCTTCAGTTGTATTACAACCTCGCTTAGTAGTCATTGATTGTGCTTCAATTTAATAAGCTAGATTTAAAGAATGGAGCTCCGAATCAAGCCGGAGTGTCTGCAACTCAGCCCCCACACAGTAAACTCAGCGGTGACTTTCAAGCACTGGCTTGCGTGCTTCAACGGCTACCTCAGAACAGCAGAAAACACACCCACAAGAGAACAGAAATTGCAGATCCTGCACTCGAGGGTGAGCCCAGAAGTCTACACCCTCATCGAGGACGCAGACGACTTCAATGCCGCGATGGAGTTGCTGAAAGGGCATTACATTCGCCCTGTGAATCAGGTCTATGCCCGGCATCTACTAGCAACAAGGCGACAAATTCCTATTGAGTCACTAGAAGAATTCTACCGTGCGCTCCTAGTGTTGGGGAGAAACTGCAGCTGCTCACAAGTTTCAGCAAACGACCACACTGAACTGTTGATTCGGGACACTTTCGTTGCTGGTATGCTGTCCACTCAAATCCGCCAGCGTTTGCTGGAGAAAGAAACTCTAGGCCTCAAGGAGGCACGGGCCCTTGCCGGCTCCTTGGATGTGGACTCCCGAAACGCCCGCGCCTACGCCCCCGACCGCGCGGCAGCCCCCTGGGCAGCGTGGAACCCCTCTGCGGCCGAAACCGAGGCGATGCCCCACACTCCCCCAAAAGCATGCGCTGCAAGACGGCCCAGAAACCCAGGGGGGCCCCGCTGCTATTTTTGTGGGCATGCCAAACACCCCCGACAGCGCTGCCCAGCCCGTTCGTCCACCTGTAAAGGGTGCGGCAAAAAGGACCATTTTGTGGCAGTATGCCAGGCCCGGGTGGTCGCTGTGGTCTCCGGAAACGAATGCGGACCGCCATTACAACCCTCTCCACAGGCCCCGTGCGGCCAGCGAGCGCCGCCATCTTCCTCCTCCACGGCCACGTGTGACTTCCGGGCGCCGCAATCTTGATCCGCGGACGGCGCGTGCGAGGGATGGGCGCCACCATTTTGTGCACCCACAGCCATGTGCGACCAGTGGGCGCCGCCATCTTGGATGGACTCCCAGGACCCCAGTGCAGAGACCACACACTGCCCGACGAGAATACCCAGCTGCTGCCACGTTTAGCCTCTGTGACCCTGGACCAGTCTCGGCCTCGAACACTCTAACCTGCTACTACAACGGTGCTAATCAATGGACACATGACGTCCTGCTTAATCGACTCTGGAAGCATGGAGAGCTTCATACACCCCGACACGGTAAGGCGCTGTTCTCTCCCCGTCCACCCTGTTAATCAAAAAATCTCCCTGGCCTCTGGTTCTCACTCAGTAGAGATAAAGGGGTTCTGTGTTATCGGCTCTATGTCCTTCCCCACCTCTGCGCAGCCACACTCCTAGGGTTAGATTTCCAGTGCAACCTCCAAAGTCTAACTTTCAAATTCGGCGGCAGCACGGTGGCATTGTGGATAGCACAACTGCTTCACAGCTTCAGGGTCCCAGGTTCGATTCCGGCTTGAGTCACTGTCTGTGTGGAGTCTGCACATCCTCCCCATGTGCGCATGGGTTTCCTCCGGGTGCTCCGGTTTCCTCCCACAGTCCAAAGATGTGCAGGTTAGGTGGATTGGCCATGATAAATTGCCCTTAGTGTCCAAAATTGCCCTTGGTGTTGGGTAGGGTTACTGGGTTATGGGGATAGGGTGGCGGTGTTGTTCTTGGGTAGGGTGCTCTTTCCAAGAGCCGGTGAAGACTCAATGGGGCGAATGGCCTCCTTCTGCACTGTAAATTCCATGATTCTATGATACCCCCTCTCACTGTCTGCAGCCTCGCGAACCTCAAGGATGCTCCGCCTTCCCTGTTTGCGAACCACACCCCGGATTGCAAACCCGTCGCCACCAGGGGCAGACAGTACAGTGTCCAGGTCCGGACCTTTATTAGGTCCGGATACTGAGGGAAGGAGTCATTGAAGCTAGCAACAGTCCCTGGAGAGCTCAAGTAGTGGTGGTAAAGACCGGGGAGGAGAATAGGATTGTCATAGACTACAGTCAGACCATCAACAGGTTTACGCAGCGTACCATCTCCCCCGCATATCCGACCTGGTAAACAGGAATGCGCAATACAAGGTCTTCTCCACGGTGGACCTTATGTCCGCCTACCACCAGCTCCCCATCCGCACGAGTGACCGCAAGTACACTGCCTTCGAGGCAGATGGGCGGCTCTACCACTTTTTAAGGGTTCCTTTCAGTGTCACTAATGGGGTCTCGGTCTTCCAGTGAGAGATGGACCAAATGGTTGACCGATACGGTTTGCAGGCAACATTCCCGGATCTCGATAATGTCACCATCTGTGGCCACGGCCAGCAGGACCACGACACCAACCTCTGAAAATTCCTCCAGACAGCGAAAATCCTTAACCTTACGCATAACAAGGATAAATGCGTGTTTAGCACCGACCGCCTAGCCATCCTCAGCTCCGTAGTGCCAAATGAAGTTATAGGCCCCGACCCTGAACGCATGCTCCCCCTTATGGAGTTCCCCCACCTCACTGCTCCAAGGCCCTGAAGCGCTGCCAAGGTTTTTTTTCTTATTATGCCCAGTGGGTCCCCAACTATGCAGACAAGGCCCGTCCTCTGATCCAATCTACAGTCTTTCCCCTGTCAATAGAGGCCCGCCAGGCCTTCAGCCACATCAAAGCAGATATTGCAAAGGCCACGATGCAGGCCATCGACGAGTCCCTCCCCTTCCAGGTCGAGAGCGACGCATCCGACGTAGCTCTGGCGGCCACCCTCAACCAAGCGGGCAGACCCGTGGCCTTCTTCTCTAGTACCCTCCTTGCTTCCGAAATCTGCCACTCCTCAGTCGAAAAGGAGGCCCAAGCCATAGTAGAAGCTGTGCAACATTGGAGGCATTACCTGGCCGGCAGGAGATTCACTCTCCTCACTGACCAACGGTCGGTTGCCTTTATGTTCTATAATGCACAGAGGGGCAAGATAAAGAACAATAAGATCTTGCGGTGGAGGGTCGAACTCTCCACCTACAACTACGAGGTCTTGTATCGTCCCAGGAAGCTAAACAAGCCTCCTGATGCCCTGTCCCGCGGCACATGTGTCAACGCACAAGTGGACCGCCTCCGAGCCCTCCACAAGGACCTCTGCCACACGGGGGTCACTCGCTTCTTCCATTTTGTCAAGACCCGCAACCTGCCCTACTCCATCGAGGAGGTCAGGACACCCACCAGGAATTGCCAAATCTGTGCCGAGTGCAAGCCGCACTTCTACTGGCCAGAAAAAGCGTACCTGATCAAGACTTCCCGTCCCTTTGAACGCCTCAGCATGGACTTCAAAGGCCCCCTCCCCTCCACCGACCGCAACAGGTACTTCCTGAACGTGATTGACGAGTACTCCCGATTCTCATCCGCCATCCCCTGCCCCGACATGGCCGCAACCACTGTAATCAAAGCCCTCCATAGCATCTTTACACTGTTCGGGTTCCCCGCTTACATACATAGTGATAGGGGGTCCTCCTTTATGGGCGACGAACTGCGTCAATTCCTGCTCAGCATGGGCATTGCCTCAAGCAGTACGACCAGTTACAACCCCTGGGGTAACAGACAGGTAGAGAGGGAGAATGGAACGGTCTGGACGACCGTCCTACTGGCCCTAAGGTCTAGAAATCTCCCAGTCCCTCGCTGGCTGGAAGTCCTCCCAGACGCCCTCCACTCCATCCAGTCCCTGCTCTGCACCACGACCAACCAAACACCTCACAAAAGTCTCCTTGTTTTCCCCAGGAAGTCGTCCACTGGGACCTCGCTCCCAACCTGGCTGGCAGCCCCCAGACCCATCCTGCTCCGAAAACACGTGCGGGTGCACAAGTCGGACCCGTTGGTCGAGAGGGTCCATCTTCTCCACGCTAACCCTAGGCGTACCCCGACGGCCAACAAGACATGGTCTCCCTATGAGACCTGGTGCCCGCCAGACCCCCGCACACACCCCCCGCCACCAGTCCCACCCACCATCCTGCCGGGGCACTTTCAGCTGCCCCCTTCCCAGGAGGACTAGTTCTTCCGCCGGCCTGGTCCAGGCCCCCCCGCCCACCGACGCACCTCACAGACGCTCCCTTCCCAGGTCAATCAGCTCCCCCACCAGCGCCGTCTCAGGATGTTGAAGCTGCCACAGAGATCGAAGCCACGCTCCCGGAGTCACAGACGCCCAAACCTCCACCGGCGTCACCACCGAAGCTTCGACGATCACAGAGGACAACCAGGACCTCTGATCGACTGATTGCTTCACTGTAACATGTATATAGTTAATTGTAAAATTGTAAAATATTTTTTAAATAGTTATGATTATAAGTGAAACCGCTGAACGGAGGTATTATGGTACCTCCATAACCATAAGTCCTACCATGTTGCAAAGTTGTAATACCAGGCCACCACCCCCACCAGACTCTTTTTTAACAGGGGGTGAATGTGGTAGTTTGGTTAGAGGTATTACGGTACCTAGCAATGCTGGAACACCATTGGTGGATAATGTATGTTGTCTATTGGTCGAGACTGTATGGTAGCTCCGCCCTGTAAGGCGGGGTATAAGAGCCCGTGCCACCCCAGCAGCTTCCTTTCTGTACCTGAGCTGCCAGGGGAAACATCTAGCTTATTAAAGCCTTCAGTTGTACTACAACCTCGCTAAGTAGTCATTTATTGCGCATCACGTCAGCAGCTTCAAGTTACTAAAACATTGTCACCCAATTTCTGTGCAGGAAATGGCGCCACATTTAAAAGACAGGCAACCCTGTGTTACGGCTAAAGTCAGCAAGCACTGGTACTGTGCAACATGGTGTCCCTCTGCAGCGCTGGTCACCACTAGCGCCACAACCTTGCAAGCATTTTCAGATGGGAGGCAAATGATAGAGTCGCTGGCCCCCTCGGGGGGCGAAGGTACTAGCAGCGTTCATGAAGGAGATGGGTGGAATGGATCCATGCTGTTCTTTGCACCCTGGGGGACAGGGAATACTCCTTTTTCTCTCCAGTGCATAATGTGTATTCGCGCATAGACTTTTCTGCAATGGGGAAAGCCCTGTTGCCAGTGGTGAGGAATAATCCATTATATTGATATCAGATCATGTTCCGCATCTGGTGGATGTGGTTTCGGAGCCAGTCCAGAGGCTGGCGTGGAGTTTGGATGTGGGAGCTGTTGGTGGATTTGGGATTTTATGTGATGATAGCTCGGGTGATTGATGAATAATGGGGTTCAACAAGAACGGGGAAGTGTCGCCCTCAATATGTGGAAGGCCCTGAAGGGGAGATAAATCTGCACAAGGTACAGAAGGGTAGGGAGACAAGAGAGGAGCACCAGTGGTTGGTGAACGAGATATTGAAGGTGGATAGCAAGTATGCAAGTGATGCAACGCCAGAGTTTCTGGTTAATAGGAAGAGGTTGCAATCGCAATTTGATCTGCTATCCACGGAGAAGGCGGTATGGCAGTTGCCGCGCTCGAGGGGAGTGTACGGGTATGGGGAGAAGGCTAGTAGGCTTTTGGCTGGTCAGCTGAGGTGGCAGGTGGCTTCCCGGGAGATGGTATGGATTCGGGACTCAGATGGTAGGCTAGTGTCGGCACTGGCTCAAGTTAAAGGGGTGTTTGAAGTGTTCTATATGACTCTGTATAGGTTGGAGCCACCAGAGGAGGAGTCAGATATACTGAGGTTTTTGGATGGTTTGGAGCATCCCAAGGTGGAGGAGGATGATCAGGAAGAGATGGAAGGGCCACTGGGGGTGGATGAGGTTAGAACGGCAATTGGGCGATTGCAGATGGGTAAAGTGCTGTGGCAGGACAGCTTCTTGGTGGAGTTTTATAAAACATTTGCTGATTGACTGGTGCCGCTGCTGGTGGAGTTGTTTGAGGAGGCGAAGGCTCGGGGGTCTCTTCCGGAGACAATGATGCAATATAATCTCACTTCTGTTAAAGAAGGATGAGGACCCGATGGAGAGTGGGTTGTACCGCCCTATTTCTCTGTTGATGCTAAGATTCTGGCTGAGACATTAGCACTGAGGCTGGAGAGATATCTTCCACAGGTTACTGGGAAAGACCAGATGGAGTTTGTGAAGGGGAGGGGCTTGTTCTCAGTGGAAGGGAGGGAACAAGAGGTCATTGTGGCAGTGGACACTGAGAAGGCCTTTGAGATAGCAGAATTGGGATATTTGTTTGCAGTACTGGAACGGTTCGGGATAGGCCTGAAGTTTGTGGTGTGGGTTCCGTTATTATGTAAGGAGCCGAAGGCTAGTGTTCGGACAAACAATATGAGCTCAAGTTATTTCCAGTTGCACAGGGGAATGAGGAATGGTGCCCTATGTCCCCCCTCTTGTTTGCGCTGGCAATACAGCCTTTGACCATTGCCCTGAGAGCTTCAGATAGATGGAGAGGGAAAGTAAGTGGAGGGGCGGGTTGAGCATAGGGTGCCCTTGTACGCTGATCCAATCCCCACAATGAGTGGTAACATGGCACTGCTGAAATGATTTTGGGCTTTTTTGAGGTATAAATTTAATTGGGAGAAGACTGACTGTTTTCTTTTAACTCAGCCGGGGAGGGGGGCTAATTTGGGTGTTGTCATTCCGTCATTTGGATTCCCATTTTAGGGGTACACGCGGCCAGGGACTGAGACCGGCTTCGGAAATACCATTTTATGAGCCTGGTGCACTGGGAGAAGGTGGATTTACAGAGATGGGACAGCCTCCCTCTGTCCTTGGCAGGCAGAATTCAGTCGGTGAAAATGAATATCTCCTGGCGCGTTTTCTGTTTTTAATCCAATGACTGCCAGTGTTTTTGCCAAAATCCATTTTTAGGGGTATGGAGAGACTGATTTCAACATTTATCTGGGCAGGAAAAATAGCCAGGATTAGGAAGACGGTGCTTCAGAAGGATAGGCAGTCGGGGGGCTTGGCATATGATATATTATTATTGGGTGGTGAACACTGAGAAGGTGTTGGGCTGGTGTGGCGATCCGGAGGCATTATGGGTGCAGATGGAGTTGTGTTGGGGGCCGGGGTTGAAGGCGCTGGTCATGGCTTCTTTACCTTTTTCTCTGGGGAAGTACTCAGGGAATCTGGTGATGGCCATTGAAGATATGGAGGCAATTTCGGGTGAACTTTAAATTGGGGCGGTATCAAAGTTGCCAACACGATACTGTGGATGTGTCAACCACATGTTCAAGGTGGCGAGGTTGGATGCTAGGTTTAGGGATAGGTAGAGAAAGGGGATCGCTGTGATGTAGGTTTTTTTTTTGAAGGGCCGATTTACGAGCTTTGAGGAGTTGCTGGAGAAATTTGGACTCACACAGGCGGATGCATTTAGATATTTACAAGTGCACAACTTCGCAAAGAAGATCTTCCTGACATTCCTGGTGGCACCCCCTTCCTCGTTGTTGGAGATGGTTTTGTCAGCGGTGGGGATGGAGGAGGGGAGCACCTCGGGGGCTAATGGGAAACTTATAGTGGAGGAGGCTCCATCCTTGGAAGGGGTGAAGGCCAAGTGGGAGGAGGGGTTGGGGTCTGTATTGGAGGAAGGGCTGTGGTGTGTGATTCTGCGTGAACGCAACGTCATCCTGTGCAAGGTTAGGGCTGATACAGTTGAAGGTAGTGCATAGAGCCCATTTGATCAAGTCCAGGATGGAGCAGACAATTTGTGGATGTGTGTGATCCTTGTGGGAGGGGCTCAGCTAATCTTGTTCATATGTTCTGATCGTGGGTTTCTGGATCTCCTTCTTTGGCAATATGTCAATGATCCGACAAATTGAACTAAAGCTTTGTCCCCTTGGGGCCATATTCGGGATATTGGATCTGCCGGAGCTGCAGACTGAGGCAGGGACTGATGTTCTGGCCTTCGCCTCGCTGATTGCTTGAAGGTGGGTGCTGATGGGTTGGAGGTCAGCCTCTCCATCCAATGCGTCAGTATGACTTGGGGATCTTATGGAGTTTTTGTATCTTGAGAAAGTTAAGTACACCTTGAGGGGCGCAATCGAAGGGTTCTAACGAATATGGCAGCCATTTGTTTTATACTTGAAAGAGCCGGTCACCGTTAGTTATGGGGGGAGGGGATTTCTGGGTGTTTCTTTCAGGGGGTGGGTTGGGGGAGTTTGTTATTACCTGTTTTTGTTGTTGCTATGTATAAAATTTGAAAAAGCTGAATAAAAAGATATATTTTTTAAAATTTTAGACTGAATAATTTTGGTTGATGCACATACCCCCTAGTCTCAATCCCTCAGAATGAAGTTTCTGCACAGAGAGAGCTCCAAAAATAATTCACAGCCCTGCGACTCACTCTCCTGCACGTCAAAAACACCTCAGTGAGTCAAGCAGACCTTCAGACACATGTTTTCAGTGGATGGTTTATTAAAGGTGTGAGAGACCTGTGTCATTTTCATTTAACGGGAAGGCTGAATGAAATCAAATTCAAGTTAGATGTATGTGATCGATTGTGCATAAAGAGGTTCCTGCCACTATTGGATTATCTTCCACAATCTGTACTCCGCATGGTTCCCCTGCTTAGCCGCAGTCGTCGGCAACACAGTTAGTCCGGCAGGTTCTCGTGAGGCAGGCGCTGCTGGACACACGAGGGCTGATGTGATGCCTCCATCCCACCTCCTCCTCGGCTTGTTGGGCGACTGGTTCTCCATTGTCGCCGCTGGTCTCTACTCCTCTGGGGCAGGCTCCTGCTCTGCAGTGTCCTCCATGAGCAGCTCCTGCTCGTGCAACCACAGTGTGTCTGCCAGGGCTGCAGCGGTCAGGCATATGGCAATCACTCCTGGCTCAATACCAAAATTCATTCTCTGATGGAGGTAAAGGGCAGACATGTTAGCATGGGGGTACTGCCATATCCAACCAGGTCGGCTACATGGTGGCCCCTCAGTCACACCTCCACTGACGGCCGTTCCCCCCAACACTTTGCCCTCCACACCCCAGCCCCGTCGGTGCCTGGCACCGGGGGCCTTTAACCCCACTACCTGTCCATGCCGACAGTGTTACCGGTGGTTGGTGCTATAGGCGCCAGTGGTATGCTCTACAGCTGCTGTCCTGCTCCCTCTGTGGGGGTCTTCCTTGGTTGGGCCTTATGATACCTTGTCAGTAGGGTGGTACCAAGTTGTGGGGATATGGTGGGCGCAGTGCGCCACTGACTGCTACCATGCTTGGTTCCAGGCTTAAGGGCAGGGCCCAGAGGTGGGACTCAGCCAGGGGGGTTGGCACTCTTTAGGACTGTAGCTACGGTGTACTGTAGATCCATTGTGCGATGCACTAGTTGTGCCTACATGTTTTGGGGTAGGATGGATAGGGGAAGGGGAGCAACGGCCAGGCAGGGCTTTGTGACAGCTGGTGGTCATGCGGGGTGGGCTTGCTGAGGGTAACACTATCATGATGCCTGCCCTTTGATGGGCAGTGTGCCAGAGAGGATGTCAATGGCCACGGTACAGGCGTCCACCCAGTGGGGTGCATTCCACGGCTCCCCTGCTGTCCTTGCATTGGGGCATTGCCTCGGATGGATGCATTGGGATATGTCAACACCTGGTGGGCCACAGGCTGTGCCAGGCCATGCCTATCGCCTGGGGTCTGTGGGCTCCTAGGGGCATGGGCGTGGGTGGGGGTGGTTGCACCCAAATGGCCGATGGTGCTCTGCACATCGATGGGACCCACTGGACAGTCAGTAGAGTGTGCAGCCAGATTGCTGACTTGCAGGCCGCTGCAATGGCAGTCTGCGCCTAGACACCCCGGTCCTGGGGATTTACCCCGATCCCACTCCCTAATCTCCCGCTGCTATTCCCCTTGGCCCTGGCAGCCGCCTCCTGGCCAGTGGCACAACTGGCAGCCCATTGTCGTGCCTTTAGCAAATTGGCTTACGTCCTCTCACTCCCTCGTTGGTCACGGTGCCTGTTTCCCTATTTTAAATACTAAAGTGAACTGCGCCGTCGTCACTTCGGCTTGGCAGAGGAGCATCGCGGGAGGCCGGAGTATATCAGGTTGGGCACGTTAATGACACACTGTCAGCCTGTACAAGTTGCATGCCCATGCCGGTGCATAGCATTCCGTTGGTGCCCGGTGCCTATCCCAATTATATGCTGACGCACAATTCTCTGCCCGATCAAGATTCACAATTCCGGTGTCGCTGGAGAATCCGGCCCATGAATTCAATTTCTCCCTCTGCAGGTGCTACGAACCAGCTTAGTATTTCCAGCCGTTTCTGATGTTGGACATTTTTTAAACAACGCGTTGAAAATTCTGAATTTGGTGAAATTTTTCATTTAAAATATTGAATTAATTGTAGCAGCCAATACCAGTCCAGGGGAGGGGTTTCCCTTCCACACTGTTTGGCGTACCAGCACAGGCCCTGATTTCTAATTGGATGCTGGACAACCCAGTGAGTGTACCTCCATGTTGAGACTCTCTCGCAGTCCCTGGCATGCCATCAGTCGTGCCCACCTCTCTGGGTGAGGCTGCTGAGGTTGCAGAGAGCTCTCAGACCTCTGCCTGTGGTCCTGCCACATCTGGGTCCTGCCCACCACCCTCAAGCGGGCGGTGAGCTCAGTGGCGACCAATCAGGATTGTGCAGCTGGGTTCTCACTCCCAGCAGGTGTGGGCACGGGATGCTCATTCAGAACTGACATTGGGGTCCTGAAATCTGTGGCAGAGTCTAGCCCATGATGTCAGGTTCCGCTTGCGTGCTGGTGGTACCTACTTCTACCTTATCACTGCCTCTCTCAGCCTCTCCAGTACCTCTGTTTTGTCAGACGACTTGTAGATGAACTACAATTTCCTCCAATTAGATATGAGGAAACTAAAATCATTGGGCGGGATTCTCCGCTGCCCGACGCCGATATCTTAATCAGCGATCGGGCGGAAAATCCCTATTTACGAGCAAATCGGGGGCAGGCGTCTGTTTTCAGATGCTCCCCCCCCTCCAAAACGGCGTAATTGAGGGGTACGCCACACGGTGTTGGGACCGCCTCAGAACGTTAGCTGAAGGCCCTCCCCCAATGCTCCGCATGGGCCGAGTTCCCGACGGCGCGCGACACGTGTGCTCTCAGTTTTCATGGTCCTGGCGTGACGGCTGCGGACTGTGTCCAGCGCTGCCACAGTCGGTGGAGGGAGGGGCGGGGGAGTCATGCTGCTGGCTGGGGGGGCTTCAGCGGGGGCTGGGGGACTGGTGGGGGGTGGCCAGGGTATGGCAAGGGGGTGTCCAGGGGGGCATTATCTGGCAGGTCGGATCCGCAAGTGGCCGGTGCCATGTTGTATGGTCCGACCACTGCAGGTCGTCGCCGTGCACGTGCGCGGCCACGGACCCGGAAATTCTGCAGCCATTTATATCGAGAACGTTGTGCGTTTTATGTGGCATGGCTTCTAGCCCCTCACCAGTTGTAGGATCTGCAAAAATAAGCAGTCTTGTGATGGAAGGTATATGACTATATAAGCTCAACTTAGGATCAGATAGGATACATAAAGTTGCAAACAGTATAGTCTGTGACATTCACTAGGGAGGCTGACAGACTCTGTATCCCCATAATGGGGACTATGCTAGAGGCCCGTGACAATGGGCTGGATTGGCGGACTTCCGGTTGCGGCTATGACCAGCTAAGTCGCACATTTGGCAGCTCCTGCGACAAAGGTGTTTAAGGGCCGATTGGAGGGCCCCGACGGTACTGTAAAGACGAATCCCGGTGGGGGAAGGCTCCCTGAGGAGAGTGAGACCAACCTTATGGTCGGTACTCGGAGAGGGGCGACAAAAAAAGCGGCAGCAGCTCCCCAAAAAAAGCGGGGGAAGAGGACCAAAATGGCGGCCGGTGGCGCACTAGAAGATTGGAGAAAATGGGCGGAGGAGCAGCAGGCCGCTCTCCTCCGGTGTTTTACGGAGCTGAAAGTGGAACTCTTAGAGTCCATGAACGCGACGACCACAAGGCTGATGGGGGCCCAGGCGACCCAAGAGGCGTCGATAAGAGAGCTGCAGCAGGAGATGGCGGTGAGGGAGGAGGAAGCCACGTTCCTCGTGGGAAAGGTGGAGGTGCACGAGGCACTCCACCTGAAATGGCAGAGCCGCTTTGAGGAGCTGGACACGCGAATGAGGCGGAAGAACTTGAGGATCCTGGGCCTAGCAGAAGGCCTGGAGGGGCCTGATCTCCCGAAATATGTAGCGGAGATGTTGAGCTCCCTGATGGGAGAGGGGGCCGGTCCATCGCCCCTGGAGCTGGAAGAAGCATATCGGGTCATGGCTAGGCGGCCTAGGGCAAACGAGCCCCCGAGGGCGGTGCTGGTGCGGTTCCAGCGTTTCTGCGATCGGGAGAAAGTGCTGAGGTGGGCCAAGAGGGAGAAAAGCAGCAAATGGGAGAATTCGACGGTGCGGATATATCAGGACTGGAGTGCGGAGGTGGCAAAGCGGCGGGCCCGGTTTAACCGAACGAAGGCGGTGCTGCACGCAAAAAGGATCAAGTTTGGAATGCTGCAGCCAGCGCGCTTGTGGGTCACCTACAAGGACCAGCACCATTACTTTGAGACCCCAGAGGAGGCATGGACTTTTGTTCGGGAGGAAAAGCTGGACCTGAACTAGAACTTGGGAACGCCGGCGGTCGAGGCCGCCCGAGTACCCTTGACTGATCAAGTGGCCCATGTCTTTCTTAGGCCAGGTCGGAACTTGGTTAAAGTTGATGGATCGTTTGGTTTCTTTGAAACTTGTGTTATGGGGGGTTTCTTTGTTCCTTTTTGTGTGTCTCTTCCCGTTGCCAACTTCCCTAAATTATTGTTGTTGTAGGGGGGGCTTTTTTACTGTTTTTTGATCTGTTCTTTAAGGGTTATGGTTACTGTTGGTTAAGTACGTTATTATTGGGTAGTTATTTAGTTATTTAGTTATGCAGGCATAGTTATGTATTTATGTATTTATTTGCGATTTGTTATTTATATTGTTATATTGTTAAGTTGGGGAGGTGGGACGGGGGGGGAGCAAGTGGGTTATGCGTGTTTTCTTTTTCTCTTTTTTCTTCCTCTCGTTTTAAGGGGGCTTTGTTATCGGTGTGGATGGGGACGGGGGTGGAATTGAAGATGGCGGGGTAGGGTGTGGCCGGGCGAAAGCGCGGGCTCTCCCCTGTTTCCCGCGCGCGGGACGGAGGAAGGGGGAGGAGAGAAGAGTGGGGTGTGGCCAGCAATGGCGGCTTTTCCCGCGCTGAAGCGGAGTCAGAGAGGGATGGCAAGGGGGGGGGAGGCCCCTCCCCCCCCACATCGGGAGGAGTCGGAGTGTGGCAGGGGCAGCCGGGTCAGCGAAAACCAGCTGACTCTCGGGAGTACGATGGTGGATACACTGCGGCTAGGAGGGGTCCTAGCCAGGGGGGGGGGGGGGGGGGGGGGGGGGGGGGAGGGGGGGTTAGGGGGGGATACCGGGTTGCTGCTGGAAAGGCTGAGGACGGGAAGGGAAGAACAGGAGGAGAGAGGGGGGGGGGGGCCATCGCCATGGGGAACGGGTCAGAAGGGGAGGGTCGACCCGGGGCGAACAGGGGACAGAACATGGCTAATAGACAGGGGAAAGGGACGGGTCGCTCCGCGACCCGGTTGATTACTTGGAATGTGAGGGGGCTGAACGGACCGGTCAAGAGATCAAGGGTTTTTTCACACCTAAAGGGACTGCAGGCGGATGTGGCAATGTTGCAGGAGACTCACTTGAGAGTAGTAGACCAGGTGCGCCTGAGAAGGGGGTGGGTGGGACAGGTGTTCCACTCAGGCTTGGACGCAAAGAACCGGGGGGGTGGCGATTTTGGTGGGAAAGAGGGTGTCGTTCGTGGCGGCGCAGGTGGTAGCAGATAAGGAGGGTAGGTACGTGATGGTGAAGGGTAGGCTGCAGGGAGAGAATGTGGTGCTGGTAAATGTATATGCCCCGAATTGGGATGACGCAGGTTTTATGAGGCGCCTGTTGGGCCTCATTCCGGGTCTGGAGGCAGGAGGCCTGATCATGGGGGGGGACTTCAACACAGTGCTCGAACCTGGGCTGGACAGATCGAGTTCCAGGACGAATAGGAGGCCGGCAGCGGCGGAGGTACTAAGGGGGTTCATGGAGCAGATGGGGGGGGTAGACCCTTGGAGATTTGGCAGGCCAAGGGCGAGGGAGTATTCTTTTTTCTCCCACGTCCACAGGGTGTACTCCAGAATAGACTTTTTTGTACTGAGCAGGGGGCTGATTTCGAGAGTGCAGGACACGGAGTACTCGGCCATTGCGATTTCGGACCATGCACCACACTGGGTAGAGGTAGAACTGGGGGAAGCACGGGACCAGCGCCCGCTGTGGCGCCTGGATGTGGGGCTGCTGGCGGACGATGAGGTGTGCGGAAGGGTCCGGAAGGGCATTGAGAGATATCTGGGCACGAACGACACGGGCGAGGTGAAGGTGGGGGTAGTCTGGGAGGCCCTGAAAGCAGTGATCAGAGGAGAGCTGATCTCCATAAGGGCACACAGAGAAAGGAAGGAGAGGCAGGAGAGGGAGAGACTGGTGGGGGAACTTATAGAAGTGGACAGGAGATATGCGGAGACACCAGAGGAGGGGCTGTTGAGGGAGCGGCGCAGTTTACAGGCCCAGTTTGACCTACTGACCACTAGGAAGGCGGAGACGCAATGGAGAAGGGCACAGGGTGCGGTCTATGAGTACGGGGAAAAGGCGAGCAGGATGCTAGCACACCAGCTGCGCAAGCGAGATGCAGCCAGAGAGATTGGGGGAGTGAGAGAGAAGGGAGGGAACGTAGTGCAGAAGGGGCAAGAGGTGAACGGGGTCTTCAGGGATTTCTACAGGGAATTGTACCGGTCTGAGCCGCCCAGGAGGAGGGGGGGAATGGAGAACTTCCTCGATAGATTGAGGTTCCCAAAGGTCCAGGAGGAACGGGTGGAGGGGCTGGGGGCGCCGATAGAGCTGCAGGAACTAGTTAAAGGGATAGGCCAGATGCAGGCGGGGAAGGCGCCGGGGCCGGATGGGTTCCCGGTGGAATTTTATAAGAAGTATGTGGACTTGGTGGGTCCAGTGCTGGTGCGAGCCTTCAATGAGGCGCGAGAGGGGGGGGGCTCTGCCCCCGACAATGTCACAGGCCCTGATCTCCTTGATCCTGAAGCGGGACAAAGACCCTGTACAGTGCGGGTCCTATAGGCCTATCTCCCTCTTGAATGTAGATGCCAAACTGTTGGCAAAGGTCCTGGCAACCAGAATAGAGGATTGTGTGCCAGGGGTAATCCATGAGGACCAGACGAGTTTCGTAAAGGGACGACAACTTAATACAAATGTCCGGAGGCTGTTGAATGTAATTATGATGCCAGCAGTGGAGGGGGAGGCTGAGATAGTGGTAGCACTGGATGCGGAGAAGGCATTCGATAGGGTGGAGTGGGAATACCTGTGGGAGACGCTGGAACGGTTTGGGTTTGGGGAGGGATTTATCAAGTGGGTGAAGCTGCTGTATTCGGCCCCGATGGCGAGTGTGGTTACAAACGGGAGGAGGTCGGAGTATTTTGGGCTCCATCGAGGGTACCAGGCAGGGATGCCCCCTATCCCCCTTACTATTTGCATTAGCGATCGAACCGTTGGCGATGGCACTGAGGGGTTCAGGGGGTTGGAGAGGACTGACAAGGGGAGGGGAGGAGCATCGGGTATCACTCTATGCGGATGATTTGTTGTTGTATGTGGCGGATCCGGAAGGGGGAATGCCGGAGGTAATGGAAATACTAGCGGAGTTTGGGGACTTTTCAGGATATAAATTAAATGTGGGTAAAAGTGAGGTCTTTGTGATACACCCGGGAGATCAGGGGGAGGGAATTGGGCGGCTCCCCTTTAGGAGAGCAGTAAAGAGCTTCAGGTACTTGGGGGTGCAGGTGGCAAGGAACTGGGGGACCCTCCACAAGCTGAACTTTTCAAGGCTGGTGGAGCAGATGGAGGAGGAGTTCAAGAGGTGGGACATGGTACCGCTGTCGCTAGCAGGGAGGGTGCAGTCAGTCAAAATGACGGTCCTCCCGAGGTTCTTGTTTCTGTTCCAGTGCTTGCCCATCTTCCTCCCCAGGGCCTTCTTCAAGAAGGTAACTAGCAGCATTATGGGCTATGTGTGGGCGCATGGCACCCCTAGAGTGAGAAGGATTTTCTTGGAACGGAGTAGGGACAGTGGAGGATTAGCGCTACCCAATCTTTCCGGATACTACTGGGCGGCGAACGCATCGATGGTGCGCAAGTGGGTGATGGAGGGGGAGGGGGCAGCTTGGAAACGTATGGAGAGGGCGTCCTGCGGCAATACAAGCCTGGGGGCGCTAGTAACGGCACCATGGCCGCTCCCCCCCACAAGGTATACCACGAGTCCGGTAGTGGCGGCCACCCTTAAATCTGGGGGCAGTGGAGGCGACACAGGGGGGAAGTGGGGGGTCTGATGGCGGCGCCACTGAGAGGGAACCACAGATTTGTCCCGGGGAACACTGGCGGGGGATTCCAGAGCTGGCACAGGGCGGGCATCAGGCAACTGAGGGACATGTTCATAGAGGGGAGGTTTGCGAGCCTGGGAGAGCTGGAGGAGAGGTTTGAGCTCCCCCCGGGGAACACGTTTAGATACCTGCAGGTGAAGGCATTTGCCAGACGACAGGTGGAAGGATTCCCCTTGCTTCCCGATGGAGGGGCGAGTGATAGAGTGCTGTCAGGGGCCTGGGTCGGAGAAGGGAAGGTCTCGGACATCTACAAAATAATGCAGGAGGTGGAGGAGGTACCGATAGAGGAGCTGAAAGACAAGTGGGAAGCGGAGCTGGGAGAGCAGATAGAAGATGGGACATGGGCGGATGCCCTAGAGAGGGTCAATTCGTCGTCGTCGTGCGCAAGGTTGGGCCTCATCCAATTTAAGGTGCTGCACAGAGCCCATATGACGGGGACTAGGATGAGTCGGTTCTTCGGGGGGGAGGACAGGTGTGTTAGGTGTTCGGGAAGCCCTGCGAACCATGTACATATGTTCTGGATGTGTCCGGCACTGGAAGAGTTCTGGGAGGGGGTGGCGGGGACGGTATCGAGAGTGGTGGGAACCAGGGTCAAACCAGGGTGGGGGCTAGCGATTTTTGGGGTTGGGGTGGAGCCAGGAGTACAGGAGGCAAGGGAGGCCGGAATATTGGCCTTTGCGTCCTTGGTAGCTCGGAGAAGGATCTTGATTCAGTGGAGGGACACAAGGCCACCAAGCGTTAACACCTGGTTAAACGACATGGCAAGCTTCATCCAATTGGAAAGAATCAAATTCGCCCTGAGAGGGTCGGTACAGGGGTTCTTCCGGCGGTGGCAGCCCTTCCTTGACTTTCTGGATCAGAGATAGGAACCGGAGGCCGGAACAGCAGCAACCCGGGGAGAAAAGGGGGGGGGGGGGAAGGGAGGGGGGGGGGGGATAGCAACGAAGGGAGCACGTCAGCGGGGGGCCGCGGGCAATGACTGCCCGAGGCCATCGGCAGAAAGGGAAAAAAACGGTTTGGTTGCTAGACTGATAGCGCGGGGGGGGGGGGGGGGGGGGGGGGGGGGAGGGAGGGTGGGGGGGTGCGCGCGGGGGAGGGCGTGGGGAGGTTTTTCCAGGGGGGACTTGTGGTGTTATAATTTAAATGTAATAGGGGTAAATGTTTGTATCGAAAAATTTCAATAAAAATTATTTTTAAAAAAAAGACAATGGGCTGGATTCTTCCATTTTGAGGCTATGTCCGGAGGAAGTGTAGGATCGGTGCTGGGGCCTCGCCGATTATTTTGACGTAAAACTAGACACTTCCTCCGAAAGTTCAACGGCTAACAGGCTGGCTCTGTTGTAAGTATATTAAAACCGCTATTCTAATCCTACAAGCACGTGTCTGTAGAATTGTTGGTTCCAACAATTTAATATACTTACGAAACAGTCGAAGTAAATCATGGAAGCAGCCCTCAAGCCCGGACGCCTAGAACTCGACCCGCAGGATGCAGAGGCTAAGGAAATTTTTTCCCACTGGCTGAGATGTTTTAAGGCCTACCTGGCAGAAGCCAGCACCGCCGGAACAACGGAGGAACAAAAACTCAGCCTACTGCACGCAAGGGTAAGCCACAGAATCTCCACACAGCTGAATCCGGCCGGTTCTTACACCGCAGCGCTGGCAATACTGGACAAAATGTACGTTAGTCCTATTAACGAGGTTGATGCACACCACGTGTTTACGACTCGCCGTCAGCGGCCTACAGAAACGCTAGCCGAGTTTGTACGGGAACTGAACAATCTTTCCAATGACTGTAATTATTAAGCTATTACCACGGCTGAACATAGGGAGCTTGCTGTGCGGGACGTTTTCGTAGTGGGCCTTAGATCTAACTATGTGCGCCAAAGACTGCTAAAAAAGGGGCCCCAAGACTTAGATACTACTGTGGAGGCTGCTACCACTATGGAAGTCTCCTTCCGCAGCCTCACGTCGTTTCCCGCGGACCCCGCGACCTCATCGTGGACCCCTGACCAAAAATCCCCCCAGGCCTGTGCCGCACGGCCCCCCCAGCTACCGCGCTGCCAAAGCCAGTTACTCTGCTGCCCCAGCCAGCTACTCAGCTGCTCCAGCCAGCTACTCAGATGCCCCAGCCTGCCATTTCTGTGGCCAAAGCCAGCATCTGCGGCAGCACTGCCCAGCCCGATCCGCAACCTGCAGCAGCTGCGGGAAGAAAGGCCACTATGCCAGAGTGTGCCTCGCGAAAAGAGCCCCAGTTTTTAACTCCCCAGTAGAGAGAACAAATCGCTCGCAACACCAGCAGGCCCGCGGGGCCTGAAACGCTGCGGCCTATGCCCCGACTCCGCCTCCCCCAGCCACCTGCGATCCATGGGGGCTGCCATCTTGGCAAATCCCCACCATGCGGCCGGCTACGTGCGACTCATGGGGGACGCCATCTTCCTCGCCGCTCACCACGTGCGATCCACGGGCCCCATCTGCATCGGCATGCTCAGAAAGCTCATCTGAAGACTACGACTTCCCCGTGCACCCATCACGCGGCCCGCAACTCAGCGCAGCGATCCTGCATCAAGTTCGCCAGAACGTACCGGCATCTACTTGACCGGACGCCCACTCGGAAGACTACGACCTTCCCGGGCACTCATCACGCGGCCCGCAACTCAACGCGGTCACCCTAGATCAATCCCGCCCCAAGCACCTACGAAGTTCGATGGCGGAGGTCCAGATCAACGGGTACAGCATGCCATGCCTCTTTGACTCCGGGAGCACCGAGAGCTTTATACACCCAGAGCTGGTAAGACGCTGTTCGCTTCCTATTTTTCCTGTGAGCCAAACTATCGCCCTCGTTTCGGGCTCCCACACAGTCCAAATCCAAGGACGCACCGTCGCTACGTTCACAATTCGAGGCGCTAGTTATTCAAAATTTAAACTTTATGTCCTGCCTGACCTCTGTGCGCCACTCTTATTAGGCCTGGAATTCCAGTGCAACCTCAAGAGCCTCACCCTCAGCTTCGGCGGGCCCCTGCCCCCACTCACAGCTATCTGCAGCCTAGTCACGCTGCGCATTGCCCCCCCTCCTCTCTTCACCAATCTCACTCCAGATTGCAAACCAGTAGTTACTGGCAGAAGGCGATACAGCCTACAGGATAGGGTCTTTATCCGATCGGAGGTCCGACGGCTGCTCAAAGAGGGGATCATAGAGGCCAGTAATAGTCCCTGGAGAGCTCAGGTAGTGGTCGTCAAGACCGGGGAAAGATTTTGCATGGTCGTCGACTATAGCCAGACCATAAATCGCTTTACGCTCCTAGACGCGTACCCCCTCCCCAGAATTGCAGACATGGTTAATCAGATCGCCCAATATCGGCTATTTTCCACGGTGGATCTGAAGTCTGCATACCACCAGCTCCCAATTCGCCCGGAGGACCGCCACTACACGGCGTTCGAGGCCGATGGCCGCCTCTTCCATTTCCTCCGGGTTCCCTCCGGCGTCACTAACGGGGTTTCGGTGTTCCAGCGAGCAATGGACCGAATGGGAGACCAGTACGGGCTGCGGGCCACGTTTCCGTATCTGGACAATGTTACCATCCGCGGCTATGACCAGCAGGTCAATGACGCCAACCTCCAACGTTTTCTCCAGACGGCACAGAAATTAAACCTCACTTATAACAAGGAGAAATGCGTTTTCCGCACAAACAGACTGGCCATCCTCGGCTACGTCGTGGAGAACGGAGTCCTGGGCCCAAACCCGGACCGCATGTGCCCCTTCTTAGAACTCCCCCTCCCTCGTTGCCCCAAGGCCCTCAAACGGTGCTTGGGGTTCTTTTCATACTACTCCCAGTGGGTCCCCCAATATGCGGACAAAGCCCGCCCACTCTTTAAGGCCACACGATTTCCCCTGTCTGCTGAGGCGCGCCAGGTCTTCAGCTGCATCAAGGAGGACATCGCCAAAGCAGCCATGCGGGCAGTGGATGAATCCACTCCCTTTCAGGTTGAGAGCGACGCCTCAGAGGTAGCTCTAGCAGCCACTTTAAATCAGGCAGGGATTTTTCTCCCGTACCCTATCCGCTTCAGAACTCCGACACTCCTCTGTCGAGAAGGAAGTGCAAGCCATCGTGGAGGCTATTCGTTACTGGAGGCACTACCTCGCAGGTAGGAGGTTCACCCTCATCACCGACCAACGATCGGTTGCCTTTATGTTTGACAACTCGCAAAGGGGCAAAATAAAAAATGATAAAATCCTTCGGTGGAGGATCAAACTCTCAAACCTATAGTTATGATATTAAATATCGACCGGGGAAGCTCAACGAGCCCTCGGATGCCCTATCCCACGGGACATGCGCCAGCGCGCAGATCAGCCATCTGAAAGCCATCCACGTTGATCTCTGCCATCCAGGGGTCACCCGGCTCGCCCACTACATCAGAGCCCAAAACCTGCCTTTCTCCAACGAGGAGGTAAAAGCGGTCACCAGGGACTGCCCGATCTGTGCAGAGTGCAAACCGCACTTCTATAGACCAGACAGGGCACACCTGGTCAAACCTTCTAGGCCCTTTGAACGCCTTGCGATCGATTTCAAAGGGCCACTCCCCTCCACTAACAAAAACATTTATTTCCTCAACATCATTGATGAGTTCTCCCGATTCCGTTTTGCCATTCCATGTCCCGATATGACCTCCCACACAGTCATTAGGGCCCTGCATAGTGTTTTCACCCTGTTCGGTTTCCCCAGCTACGTGCACAGCGACCGGGGTTCATCCTTTATGAGCGACGAGCAGCGTCAGTACCTGCTCGACAAGGGCATCGCCTCAAGCAGGACTACCAGCTACAACCCCAGGGGGAACGGGCAGATGGAGAGGGAGAACGCGACAGTCTGGAAGATCGTCCTACTGACCCTCTGGTCTAGAAAACTCCAAGTCTCCCAATGGCAAGAAGTCCTCCCAGACGCGCTACACGCAATTAGATCCCTCCTCTGTACAGCGACAAATCAAACCCCTCACGGGCGGCTCTTCATTTTTTCTAGGAGCACTACCACGGGGGTCTCACTTCCGGCGTGGCTGCCCCCTTGTTGAAAAGGTGCGCCTCCTCCATTCCAACCCCCAGTACGCATTCGTGGAGTTCCCGGACGGTCGCCAGGACACAGTATCCCTTCGGGACCTGGCACCCGCTGGATTCAGCCCCCCCCCACCCCCACTGAGGAACCCCTTACCCCGTTCCCTATGCTGCCGCCCCCTCGCCCCCTCGATTCCGCAAGCTCGCCCCACTGGCTGCACGCGCCAGCACCAGCCCGCCCCCAGTGCCCCCAGTCTCCAGTCGAGCCAGAGGTGTATGAAGTTTGGACGAGACCCGCCCCGGAGTCTGCCATTGTACCCCAGCTCTCAACACCCACACAGCCACCGCAAGAGGCTGCAGCCCCGGTGCTCCGCAGATCGAAACGAACAATCCGTCCACCGGACTGACTAACTCTGTGAGCCACCACCCCTGCCGGACCCAATTTTTTTCACAGGGGGTGAATGTGGTGAATGAGATTCACATGGTATTATAATCTGTATATATATGTATCAATATTGTAAGTGCAGTTGCACTACCTGACCACCGGGGGAGTAGCTCTGGGAGTACTCGAGAGTTTGTACTGGGCTCCTCCCTTGGCTCCGCCTAGGACTCCTCCCCCTGGAGCTGCTGTATAAAGATCCGTGCCACAGGGTCAGCCAGCCAGTTCACCTAAAGTTCAACGGCTAACAGGCTGGCTCTGTTGTAAGTATATTAAAACCGCTATTCTAATCCTACAAGCACGTGTCCGTAGAATTGTTGGTTCCAACACAGCCAACTTTCCTCCTGTGGACAGCAACTTCCCCCCCCCCTCCCCTTTCCCCCTTGCTTGGTAACCACTTTCCTCCCCACCTGGCAACAACTCTCCCCCTTCCCTTCGCCTTTCAGTTACTCTCCCCCCTGCCTGGTAACCACTCTCCCTCTACCGCAACCACTCTCCCCCACCCACCTGGCAACCACTCTCCCCATACCTGCAACCACTCTCACCCTGCCCGCAACCACTCTCCCCCTGCCCGCAACCACTCTCCCTCTGACTGCAACCACTCCCCCCTGCCCGCAGCCACTCTCCCCCTGCCCGCAACCTCTCTACCCCGCCCGCAACAACTCTCCCCTGCCCACAACCACTCTCTCCATACCTGCAACCACTCTCACCCTGCCCGCAACCACTCTCCCCCCTGCCCGCAACCACTCTCCCTCTGACCGCAACCACTCCCCCTGCCCACAACCACTCTCCCCTGCCCGCAACCACTCTCCCCTGCCCGCAACCACTCTCCCCTGCCCGCAACCACTCTCCCTCTGACTGCAACCACTCCCCCCGCCCGCAGCCACTCTCCCCCTGCCCGCAACCACTCTCCCTCTGACTGCAACCACTCCCCACTGCCTACAACCACTCTCCCCCTGCCCACAACCATTCTCTCCCTGCCCGCAACCACTCTCCCCCTGCCCGCAACCACTCTCCCCCTGCCCGCAACCACTCTCCCCCTGCCTGCAACCACTCTCCCCCTGCCCGCAACCACTCCCCCTGCCTACAACCACTCTCCCCCTGCCCGCAACCATTTTCCCCCTGCCCGCAACCACTCTACCCCTGCCTGCAACCACTCTCCCCCTGCCCGCAACCACTCTCCCCCTGCCCGCAACCACTCTCCCCCTGCCCGCAGCCACTCTCCCCATGCCTGCAACCACTCCCCCTGCCCGCAGCCACTTTCTCCCTGCCCGCAACCACTCTCCCCTGCCCGCAACCACTCTCCCTCTGACTGCAACCACTCCCCCCGGCCGCAGCCACTCTCCCCCTGCCCGCAACCACTCTCCCTCTGACTGCAACCACTCCCCACTGCCTACAACCACTCTCCCCCTGCCCACAACCATTCTCTCCCTGCCCGCAACCACTCTCCCCCTGCCCGCAACCACTCTCCCCCTGCCCGCAACCACTCTCCCCCTGCCTGCAACCACTCTCCCCCTGCCCGCAACCACTCCCCCTGCCTACAACCACTCTCCCCCTGCCCGCAACCATTTTCCCCCTGCCCGCAACCACTCTACCCCTGCCTGCAACCACTCTCCCCCTGCCCGCAACCAGTCTCCCCCTGCCCGCAACCACTCTCCCCCTGCCCGCAGCCACTCTCCCCATGCCTGCAACCACTCCCCCTGCCCGCAGCCACTTTCTCCCTGCCCGCAACCACTCTCCCCTGCCCACAACCACTCTCCCCTGCCTGCAACCACTCTCCCCTGCCCACAACCATTCTCTCCCTGCCTGCAACCACTCTCCCCCGCCTGCAACCATTCTCCCACGCCCGCAACACCTCTCCCCCTGCCCGCAACCACTCTCCCCTGCCCGCAACCACTCTCCCCCTGCCCGCAACCACTCTCCCCCGCCTGCAACCACTCTCCCTCTGACTGCAACCACTCTCCCCTGCCTGCAACCACTCTCCCCCTGCCCGTAACCATTCTCTCCCTGCCCGCAACCATTCTCTCCCTGCCCACAACCAATCCCCCTGCCCGCAACCACTCTCCCCCTGCCCACAACCTCTCTCCCCTGCCCGCAACCCCTCTCCCCCTGCCCGCAACCACTCTCCCCCTGCCCGCAACCACTCTCCCCTGCCCGCAACCACTCTCCCCCTGCCCGCAACCATTTTCCCCCTGCCCGCAACCACTCTACCCCTGCCTGCAACCACTCTCCCCCTGCCCGCAACCACTTTCCCCCTGCCCGCAACCACTCTCCCCCTGCCCGCAGCCACCCTCCCCATGCCTGCAACCACTCCCCCTGCCCGCAGCCACTTTCTCCCTGCCCGCAACCACTCTCCCCTGCCCACAACCACTCTCCCCCTGCCTGCAACCACTCTCCCCTGCCCACAACCATTCTCTCCCTGCCTGCAACCACTCTCCCCCGCCTGCAACCATTCTCCCCCGCCCGCAACACCTCTCCCCCTGCCCGCAACCACTCTCCCCTGCCCGCAACCACTCTCCCCCTGCCCGCAACCGCTCTCCCCCGCCTGCAACCACTCTCCCTCTGACTGCAACCACTCTCCCCTGCCTGCAACCACTCTCCCCCTGCCCGTAACCATTCTCTCCCTGCCCGCAACCATTCTCTCCCTGCCCACAACCAATCCCCCTGCCCGCAACCACTCTCCCCCTGCCCACAACCTCTCTCCCCCTGCCCGCAACCCCTCTCCCCCTGCCCGCAACCACTCTCCCCCGCCTGCAACCACTCTCCCTCTGACTGCAACCACTCTCCCTGCCTGCAACCACTCTCCCCCTGCCCGTAACCATTCTCTCCCTGCCCGCAACCATTCTCTCCCTGCCCACAACCAATCCCCCTGCCCGCAACCACTCTCCCCCTGCCCACAACCTCTCTCCCCCTGCCCACAACCCCTCTCCCCCTGCCCGCAACCACTCTCCCCCTGCCCGCAACCACTCTCCCCTGCCCGCAACCACTCTCCCCCTGCCTGCAACCACTCTCCCCTGCCCACAACTACTCTCCCCCTGCCCGCAACCACTCTCCCTCTGACCGCAACCACTCTCCCCCTGCCTGCAACCACTCTCCCCCTGCCCGCAACCACTCTCCCCGCCCACAACCACTCTCCCCCTGCCCGCAACCACTCTCCCTCTGACCGCAACCACTCTCCCCCTGCCTGCAACCACTCTCCCCCTGCCCGCAACCACTCTCCCCCTGCCCGCAACCACTCTCCCCTGCCTATAACCACTCTCCCCTGCCCGCAACCTCTCTCCCCCTGCCCGCAACCACTCTCCCCTGCCCGCAACCACTCTCCCCTGCCCGCAACCACTCTCCCCTGCCCGCAACCACTCTCCCCCGCCTGCAACCACTCTCCCCCTGCCCGGAACCACTCTCCCCTTGCCCACACCCACTTTCCCCCTGCCCACAACCGCTCTCCCCCCACCTGCAACCACTCTCCCCTGCCCGCAACCACTCTCCCCTTGCCCGCACCCACTTTCCCCCTGCCCACAACCGCTCTTCCCCTGCCCGCAACCACTCTCCCCTGCCCGCAACCTCTCTCCCCCTGCCCGCAACCACTCTCCCCCTGCCCGCAACCACTCTCCCCCACCTGCAACCACTCTCCCTCTGACTGCAAACACTCTCCCCCGCCTGCAACCACTCTCCCCCTGCCCGTAACCATTCTCTCCCTGCCCGCAACCATTCTCTCCCTGCCCACAACCAATCCCCCTGCCCGCAACCACTCTCCCCTGCCTACAACCACTCTCCCCCTGCCCGCAAGCACTGTCCCCCTGCCCGCAACCACTCTCCCCCGCCTGCAACCACTCTCCCTCTGACTGCAACTACTCTCCCCCGCCTGCAACCACTCTCCCCCTGCCCGTAACCATTCTCTCCCTGCCCGCAACCATTCTCTCCCTGCCCACAACCGCTCTCCCCCTGCCCGCAACCACTCTCCCCTGCCCGCAATCACTCTCCCCTGCCCGCAACCACTCTCCCCTGCCCGCAACCACTCTCCCCCGCCTGCAACCACTCTCCCTCTGACTGCAACCACTCTCCCCCGCCTGCAACCACTCTCCCCCTGCCCGTAACCATTCTCTCCCTGCCCACAACCATTCTCTCCCTGGCCACAACCAATCCCCCTGCCCGCAACCACTCTCCCCCTGCCCACAACCTCTCTCCCCCTGCCCGCAACCCCTCTCCCCCTGCCCGCAACCACTCTCCCCCTGCCCGCAACCACTCTCCCCCTGCCTGCAACCACTCTCCCCTGCCCACAACTACTCTCCCCCTGCCCGCAACCACTCTCCCTCTGACCGCAACCACTCTCCCCCTGCCTGCAACCACTCTCCCCCTGCCCGCAACCACTCTCCCCTGCCCACAACCACTCTCCCCCTGCCCGCAACCACTCTCCCTCTGACCGCAACCACTCTCCCCCTGCCTGCAACCACTCTCCCCCTGCCCGCAACCACTCTCCCCCTGCCCGCAACCACTCTCCCCTGCCTACAACCACTCTCCCCCTGCCCGCAACCACTCTCCCCCGCCTGCAACCACTCTCCCCCTGCCCGTAACCATTCTCTCCCTGCCCGCAACCATTCTCTCCCTGCCCACAACCGCTCTCCCCCTGCCCGCAACCACTCTCCCCTGCCCGCAACCACTCTCCCGCTGCCCGCAACCACTCTCCCCTGCCCGCAACCTCTCTCCCCCTGCCCGCAACCACTCTCCCCCTGCCCGCAACCACTCTCCCCTGCCCGCAACCACTCTCCCCTGCCCGCAACCACTCTCCCCCGCCTGCAACCACTCTCCCCCTGCCCGCAACCACTCTCCCCTTGCCCGCACCCACTTTCCCCCTGCCCACAACCGCTCTCCCCCCACCTGCAACCACTCTCCCCTGCCCGCAACCACTCTCCCCTTGCCCGCACCCACTTTCCCCCTGCCCACAACCGCTCTCCCCCTGCCCGCAACCACTCTCCCCTGCCCGCAACCTCTCTCCCCTGCCTGCAACCACTCTCCCCTGCCCGCAACCACTCTCCCCCTGCCTGCAACCATTCTCTCCCTGCCTGCAACCACTCTCCCCCTGCCTGCAACCATTCTCTCCCTGCCCACAACCACTCTCCCCCTGCCTGCAACCACTCTCCCCCGCCCCCCTGCCCACAACCACTCTCCCCTTGCCTGCAACCATTCTCTCCCTGCCTGCAACCACTCTCCCCCTGCCTGCAACCATTCTCTCCCTGCCCGCAACCACTCTCCCCCTGCCCCCCTGCCCGCAACCACTCTCCCCCCCTGACTAGCAATGACTCTCCTCTGTCTGGCAACAACTCTCTACTCCCCGTCCCTGTTTGGCATCTACTTTCCCCTTGCTTGGCAGAAACTGTGACTCTTCCCCTCAACTCTGAAAACCTCCCTCCCTCCCCAGAAGTCTCATCGCTGCTGTTGCACCATATCTTCTGGTATCAGACTGAAGAAAGCAGGTCCCCAATCAGAGACAGGCTCTCACTCACATTTGCTGCTGATGTGATTTGAGGAACAGTTCTTTGAAGAATCTTCAAATTCACCTCCAGATATTGTGAACACAGTGGGCTGGATTCTCTGATTGTGTGGCTATGTCCTCACGCCGGTGTGGGAACGGTGGCATATTAAGCCTGAAAATTCGGCGTAAAACGGCCACCGATCCTCCGTTTGGCTGGGGGCCAGCTTGCCGGCAGTGTAGAGCTGCCGATATGGCCTGGAGAAATGCCATGGCTGTGCCGTGCAACATGGCGCTGGTCAAGCACGGACCCGGCCTGCTAAATAGTGCCCCCCCCCCCGTTTGGCCGTCTCGCGAGCCCCGGACCACCCCCCAACTAGCCCCTGAGAAAGTCCCCCCTGCCCACAGATCGGCCATGGCGGCACTGGACTGAGTCCGGAGCTGCCACACTGAGTTCCCGATAGATGATAAAACACGCGACCGACGCCATCGTCGGGAACTCGGCCGGTCAGGGGCGGAACATCAGGGGGTGGTCATCAGGCAACGTCCTGAGGCTGGCGATATAGCACGTGGCATACTCTCTTTGTATGACTCCAGCTAGTGGAGGGTTTTCCCACTAATTCTCTCTGACGTCAGGTTTGCTAGGGCTTCTTGATGTAATACTCAGTCAAACGCTGCCTTCACATCAAGGGAAATCACTCTCACCTCACCTCTTTTGACTATGTTTGAACCGGCTGTGATTAAGTCAGGAGCTCAGTCGCCCTGGTGAAATCAAACGTTCCAACAGTGAGTAGGTTATTGTTGAGTAAGTGCTGCTTGATAGCACTGCTGATGATACCTTTTTTCACTCTGTTGATGATTGAAAATAAATGGAACAGTAATTGGCCGGTTTGGATTTGTCCTGCTTTTTGTGGCCGGGACATACCTGGACAATGTTCCACACTGCTGGGTAGATGCCAGTGTTGCAGCATCCTGGAACAGCTCTGGCTGTTAATTAAAAAATTCATAATGCCAAAGTACAAAGGGATCTGGGAGTGCTAGTCGAGGATTCCCTAAAGGTAAACATGCAGGTTGAATCCGTGATTAAGAAAGCGAATGCTATGTTGTCATTTATCTCAAGAGGGTTGGAATATAAAAGCAGCGATGTGCTACTGAGCCTTTATAAGGCTCTGGTTAGGCCCCATTTGGAGTACTGTGTCCAGTTTTGGGCCCCACATCTCAGGAAGGACGTACTGGCACTGGAGCGTGTCCAGCGGAGATTCACACGGATGATCCCTGGAATGGCGGGTCTAGCATATGAGGAACGGCTGGCGTTCCTGGGATTGTATTCATTGGAGTTCAGAAGGTTAAGGGGAGATCTAATAGAAACTTACAAGATAATACATGGCTTAGAAAGGATGGACGCAAAGAAACTGTTTCCGTTAGGCGAGGAGTCGAGGACCCGTGGGCACAGCCTTAGAATTAGAGGGGGTAAATTCAAAACAGAAATGCGGAGACATTTCTTCAGCCAGAGAGTGGTGGGCCTGTGGAATTCATTGCCGCAGAGTGCAGTGGAGGCCGGGACGCTAAATGGCTTCAAGGCAGAGATAGATAAATTCTTGATGTCGCGAGGAATTAAGGGCTATGGGGAGAATGCTGGGAGGTGGAGTTGAAATGCCCATCAGCCATGATTGAATGGCGGAGTGGACTCGATGGGCCGAATGGCCTTACTTCCACTCCTATGTCTTATGGTCTTATGGTCTTATGGCTGTTAAGGGGCTGTTAAGGGGCTGGTTTAGCACACTGGGCTAAATCGCTGGCTTTTAAAGCAGACCAAGGCAGGCCAGCAGCATGGTTCAATTCCCGTACCAGCCTCCCCGAACAGGCGCTGGAATGTGGCGACTCGGGGCTTTTCCCAGTAACTTAATTGAAGCTTACTCGTGACAATAAGCGATTTTCATTTTAATTTTTTCATTTCATTTTCAGCTTGCCTTGGAGCGCAAACTAGTTCTGGAACATGAGTCTTCAGTAGTATTGTTGGAATGGTTTTGGACCTAGAGCCTTTGCAGTATCCAGTGCCTTCAGCTGTTTCTTGATATCACGTGGAGCAAATTGATTGGCTTTAGACTGCCATCTGTGATGCTGAGGAGCTCCGGAGCAGCCTGAGATGGATCATCCACAGCACTTCTGGCTGAAGATTATTTATTGTGAACGCTTCAGTGTTGTCTTTTCCAATGGTATGCTGAGCTACTCCACCATTGAGGATGGGGCTATTTTTGGAGCCTCCTGCTGGAGTTAGTTATCTAATTGTCCAGCACCATTCACAACTGAATGTGGCAGGACTGCAGAGCATAGATCGGATCGGTTGGTTGTGAAATTGCTTAGCTCGGTCTATCAATTGCTCCTTATGTTAGCACACAAGTAGTCTTGTGTCGTAGTTTCATCAGGTTGACACCTCATTTTTAAGTATGCCTGGTGCTGCTCCTAGAAAGCCCTCCTCAACTCTTCATTCCGCTTGTCACTGCCTTCAGTCATCAGAGCCCTGGAATTCCATTGGCAAACCTCTCCGTCTCTCTCTTTCCTCCTTTAAGAATTTAGTCATTGTCCTAATATTCTTCTTTGGCTATGTTTACGGTAGCAGAGTGGTTAGCATTGTTTCTTCACAGCGCCAGGATCGCAGGTTCAATTCCCGGCTAAGGTCACTGTCTGCGCGGAGTCTGCATGTTCTCCATGTGTCTGCATGGGTTTCCTCCGAATGCTCTGCTTTCCTCCTTCAAGTCCCTAAAGACATGTTGTTAGGTGAATGGGACATTCTGAATTCTCCCTCGGTGTACCCGAACACGCGCCAGAATGTGGCGACTAGGGGATTTTCACAGTAACTTAATTGCAGTGTTAATGTAAGCCAACTTGTGACACTAATAAAGATTATTATTATTAATTTGTCTGATTGCACTCCCATGAAGGCCTTTTGACGTTTCACTGTTATAATGGCGCCACAATAAATGTTGGCGTCTTCGCCCTGTCTTTAGTGTCATGTGAGAGTACCCTTTAAGAAATGGGTGTTTAAGAAATGTACCTTTAAGAAATGGAGCTGCTCATGTTACTGCAGTGATATCAGAGTGTGGGTGGAGCTGAGCTCTACTTCTGCTTTCTGAGTTTCAGTTTGAGAAAGAGCTTGGGTGTGTCTGTTTTTGAGTGAGCTGAACCTGAAGTTAAAGTGAGCTGCACTGCTGTGATCTCTGCCATCCAAAGACTATCTATGGATCATTTGGTGAATTCAGAATTATAAATGTTTTCAGTCTTGAATGTAAACCTTAAAGTGCTCCTGTTTGAAGGTTTGTTAAGTCTTTTGGATGTTTAAAGGACAGCATACATATTACTTAGTGTTGTATTCTTTGGGGGTGTATTTGATTTTCTGGTTGCTAAGATATTCACTGTTTTAAAAAGGTCAACTTGAGTTCATAGAATAAACATTGTTTCGTTTTAAAAAATCACTGGTCCATTTTCTGCTGTACCATACCTGTAGAGTGGGCCGTGTGCTCCCCTTTCCACAATCTATTAAAAGTTGTGGGTCAGGTGAACTCCATGATACACTTTGGGGTTCTCTAAACCCTGGCCCATAACATCAGAGAAGTCAACTTTAATTATTTCCTCACGTTGCAAAGATTGACTGAGGGACAGTGCTTATTATAAACTCTCAATCGGAACAAATGCCTGTTTACAGCCGGGTATGCAGCAATACAGGTGCCAACGTTTATTAAACTTCAAAGTTGCATCTGCAGAGAAAGGGCAATTAGAGCAATTAAGTGTGGTGTCAGGTTTGACTGGGGTGGGGAGGGGGCGTTATTGCAGAGTGCAAGGTGAGTGGGAGAAGTGAGAGGAATGAGGAGGCAACCCCAGTCCAGGATGGCTGTCAATAAGAAGGCACCAAGTGCCCCTCCACTGGGGAGTTGGGAACTCGGATGTTGGCAATGAATATGTATGAAGCTCCAGCTCTCCGTGACGTCGCTGTGGTCCCGGGCTGCGCTAATCTCCTCTCTCTTTCTCTCTCTGCCTTTAATGCGGCGAGTACTGACCGGAGCGGAGTTGCAGAATAACGCCCGTTTTCCTCTCGCCACGCTCTCCAAGAAGGATCCCGGAGGAAAAGTGGAGGGGCGGCGGTGGGAGGAGGAGGAGGAAATAAAAACAGCAACCCCGGTGGGAACGCGTGGCCGTCATGCAGCTGAGATTATCGTGCGCCCAGAAAAGCGCTTTGATTCTGCTGAGCGGCTGGCTTTGCAGCGCCCTGGCTGACAGAGGTGGGTTCAGGAGAGCTGGCGGGGGACTGTGCAGTGAAGAGGTGACCCTCACTCACAGCGTCCTCAGCCAAGGCGGAGTGCACCGCAATCTTGCAAATGTCGATTTGCAAATGCTGGGATTCTATGTGTGTGTATATATATATATATATATATAAGTGAGTGTGTGTGTGTGGTCTGTGGGGATTGAGCCCAGACACACTTTAGATTCGTTTCATTGTTATTGCTGGATGAGTCCCACATTTTAACAGGAAACTCCAGTAGAACTGACCCAGGTGCTGGCTGCAAACGTCCAAACTTACAGAACGCGCGATTCAAAAGAAAATCTTTTTCAGTGCACTGTGACATTTGTAATGAATCCTCCTGTGAACTCTTGTTCAGGGAGCTGTTATAATATTAGCGCATTTCAGGGTATCGGGCTCAGTCCCCTGGTACAAGAGAATGATCTGAACAACTTCAACCTTTCCTAAGCTTTGTCCCCTTAAAATCAATTAAAAGAATAATGTAACGGCGGGTTAATTGGGTGTAGAGTAAATATTCAGGACATAACGAAAGATTCAAATCACTGCACAAATCTGCCGCACGAACTATTTAGAACTTGTGAAATCGGCTCGCTAGAAATCCCATGGATTTGGAGACAAATGTTGGAGCGACTCCCAGTGCCGGCGTGCTGGATATTGAAGCCCCTTTCCATACAACTCCATGCTGGTGTGAGCTGGGGGGAAAGCTCCTGACCACATGTGACCATAGAGTAAGGTTCACCTCGTCCCCACGCAATAGTACAAAATGGTCCATCAGACGTGGAAAAATCTCCACTCATGAACTATTAAATTAATTGCCAAAATATGTTAGAGTTTAGTTTTCTGTCTGCACTTCAGGCATTCAACATCTTTGAGTCAGGGGCAAAGCTTAATCCAAATCGGCTGCTGACGATCCCCAGATTGGAGGTGGGAGTGGGAGATTTCTTGTTGAACTGGCGGTTTTTCCTGTCTAAGTCCAGCTCTGGGGCTAAATATTTCTCGGGCGGTGGCGCAAAACGGGCGCAATCGGATTGACCTCCCCGTTGTACTATATTCACTTACAGTGCAGGCTCTCTCTCTCATCTCCATTGTAAAGGTGGGAGACAGTGTTGGTGTTAAACTTGATGGTCTCGACGTTAATGGGATTTGTATAAAGTTAAATGGTCGGATCTAGCGGATGCGGGCAGGTTGGGGAAAATTGCGCGGCACATCCACAAATGAGTTCCCACACACGTGAACCTGGAACCGATAAGGAGCCATTCGGAGTTCCTGTAAGGAGCAAACGTGCCAATCAATAGCTCCCAGCGCAAAACCGCTGTAACACTAATGCTGCCCATGCTGGAAATCTGAAAATTAAACACAGCAAATGTTGGGAATACTCAGCAGGTCTGGCAGCTTCTGTGGGGAAAGAGAGGGAGAAACAAGAGGGAACGTTTCAGCACAGGGAGAGAAACAGGACAGAGCTCTCTGATCAGAAGCTGAGGAGTGGTCACTGTCCAAGTATTGATAACTCATCGGATCTTCACCTCTGACGAGAACAGGGATATAGGGAGGGGGGTGAATTTTAGAAAAATCTGCCTTTGCAAGTTTAGGGTTTTTTGTTTGCTTGCGATTCTTGAAGGGATGTAGCAAAATGCAAAAGGATGTGGTTCTTGGTGTCCAAAAGATGAAGGAGCCCTGTTTAGTTCAGCATCTGTCTGAGCGAGATGGTTCAATTTGCTATGTGTGTGTGTGTACAGCACAGTCCTGGCAGCAATCAGCATTGCGCGCATTCAGTGGCACAACCTATTGTATTTGAAACTCGAAACTAAAATATTTCTGCTTGATGGCTGTAATTGAATTGTGTTTAGACTGGCAGAAACATCTGGCGGGTTGACATCGGTGAGGTGGCAGATGTGGGAGTTTAACAGATGAACAAGTGCAAAGGGATGAGCCGAACTTGTCTCGATTGCATCGGGTTTAACAATGGACACTGAGAGTGACCGCAGAACCACGTTTGGCGGTTGGAATAACAGCTTTGATGTGCCATGCTGTTTCAGCCGATTTAATGGTGCATGATTTATGGGGAGCCTTTGAAAATTGCTGCATTATCGAAAAGGCACATAAATCGTCCCTTAAGGGAGCGGAGTTCCACCATGCGGTTTTAGTGGGAGAAATACGATGGGGTCATTCGCTTTTATGTCTCGAAGTTTTATTTCGCTCCGCGGTAAAGGTGACAGATTTTGTGGGATGGGGGGGGGGGGGGGGGGGAGGGGAGGACGGGGGGGGGGGGGGGGAGTTTTCTTCCCATGGAGAAATGAAGGGTCAATGGAAATGCGAATCCCCATAGGGACAGAGGGAGCGAATCCTCACAGGATGGGTATTTGGTCTGTGGGACCAAAATGATCAGTTCCTTATCCAACACACCACCACCCATTCTTTCGGACTGAACAATGATATTCTCCACCCGTTTCCACCCACACCACCAATACAGAAGTTTCAACACTGGACAGTTTGAGTTTGGTAACTGGGGTGTAAAATCAGCATAATAATAAAAGCAGAATGCCGTGGGTGCTGGAAATCTGACACAAAAAACCCCCCAGAAAAACTCAGCAGGTCTGGCAGCATCTGTAGAGATAGAACATTACTGTTCATGGGGAATCCTTGTCCTCACGTTTCACACCCACCAGCTTCCACATTCAAAGGTTCATCCTTAGCCATTTACGGCAACTCCAGCATGATGCCACCATCAAAGACATCTTCGCCCCTTCCCTGGCAGTATTACAGAGGGACCATTCCCTTTGTGATGCCCTGACCCACTCCTTTATCATCCTCCCCTCCCTAACACCTCATCCTCTTCCCAAGGCACCTTCCCATGTCATTGCAGGAGGTGTAGCACCTGCCCCTTTACCGCCTCCTGCCTGGCCATCCAAGGCTCCAGACACTCCCTTCAGGTGAAGCAATGTTTCACTTGCACTTTCAATTCAGCCTGCTGTATTTGCTGATCATAATATAGTCTCCTGCATATTGGGGAGACTGAATGCAGTCTGGGTGACCACTTTGCAGAACATCTTCACTCAGTCCACAAGTGTGACCCCAACCTTCCTGTCGCTTGCCATTTCCATTCACCACCTTGCTCTCACATATCCAGCCTTGGCCTGCTGCAGTGTTCCAGTGAAGCCCAATACAAACTGGATCTCACCTTCAGTTTAGCACTTTAGAGCCTTCTGGACTCAACCTTAGTTCAACAGCTTCAAACCATGAATTATCTCTTCTATTTCTATAGTTTTTTCCTAATCCTCCCCCCACCCCGCCCCCAATTAGGGCCAGTCTGCAACTTGTTCTGTTGTTTTGCTTTCAGAGCATTAACCATTGTCCTGCTGCTAACACATTCTGCTATCTGGCCCTTAAGCATATTAGCTTTAATTTTTAACACTGTCACTTACCATTTCCTTTCTCTTGTGTCAGATCTCCTCTGAACTCCAACCTACCCCTGACCTCGTTCTCTCTATCCCCTCTCTTACAGCAGTGTGAACCCATTACATTTCTACCTCTCTTCAACTCTGATGAAGAGTCATAAGGACTCCAAATGTTAACTGTTTGTCTCTCCACAGATGTTGCCAGACCTGCTGAGTTTTTCCAGCATTTTCTGTTTTTTTAATACATAAAATCAGCAACTGGGAATCTGAACGTGGATTGCAAATTCAGGTCTTATTTTCCACTGTGGGATAGTTGACATGGATTATATTTTAGAAGGTGGAATATGCTTTACCTTTTTAAGTAAAAGGGTGCTGATAACTGACAAAAACAAACTAATCATCTGAGCAATCTTGACATTCACGCTGGAGAAAATTGTCAATTTGATATTCCATACTTGTTGGGGGAAAGGGTGCAAAATCTCAGAATAGTTTTTGTCCTTTGTATTGGATATCTGTGAATGACTAAAGATCTGACCTACGATCTACCTCCATTGCGACCCCAGTGAATGTTGCTGTCCAGCTGGTTTGGGCTTACTCAATATTATTATAACGTCCATACGGGCCTGTTTCCTCAGATCGGCATGAGCAAAACAAAGATCTTGATCTGAGAGCCAAGTTGAACTAAAAGACAAAGAACAATACAGCATAGGAACAGGCCCTTTGGCCTTCCAAGCCTGTACCGGGCATGATACCAACCTTGGCCCAAACCCTCAGCACTTCCTTGTGCCATATCCCTCTATACTGTAAACTTCTGTAAAATTACCCACACCACTCCAAATGGCAGCATTGTCTGCATCCTACCATTTATTGATTATGAAACATTTTCATCAATCACTTTTAAGTATGACAATAGCTGTCTGGTCATATTTAAATCAGATTTTTAGCCACACATTATTTGACTGATGTTGGCTTTTAGTGAATCTCATTAAGAAGAGTTTCAGTCATTTTTAGTTTCCCCCATCCTCTGCTTATAAAGGTCTTCAATGTACCAATTTGACAGAATTTCAATGTCATTTGACAATTGTCAATGACATTCAGTGTTGAGTAGAGCTACCTCCAAAGGATTCTCTGAGGAGCTTTATATACACGACTCTAGAAACCTAGAACTGGGGTGAAACCCGACCAGTCAAAGATGCAGGACGGCCCCTGGCAATTGAGGAACAATCCATGTAAAGGTGGTTGGCACTTCATAGTTCCTGCATTTAAGTATTCCAGACTTATCCCATTATTGCAAGCAGATTTCTGGGTTGGAGCACTTTTTTCATTTCTCTGTGCTACCTTATCTGGTTGGGAATTAGTCACCAGATCCAGTGGGAGCAGAAAAATTAAAGGTTTGGTCAGTCCAATCTATAAACCTTTGATCATTTCACTAAAGTGTGCAGGAATCTCTTTGTGCAGTTTTTGTAACAAGGTGTGCAATATAGCTGATTCAGAATTGGATTTGTTACCTGCATGGTAACTTGCACCAAGTTCCGTTCACCCATCAGCCTGTGCACACTGATTTATATAGGCTTCCAGTCTGCCAACATCTCAAGTTTAAAATTCTCATCCTTGTTTTCAGATCCCTCCATGGCTTCATCGCTACTAATCTCTAAACTTCCAAATATCTGTCCACCTCCAACTCCGGTGTATTGAGCATTCCCTGTTTTAATCACATTACTGTTGGCAGCTATGCTATGAGATGCCTAATCCCTTAACTTTGGAATTTCCTATCAAATCACTCTCTCCTTTTGAAATAAAACTAAAAATGTATCCCTTGAGAAAGCTTTGGTCATCGCACCTAACATCTCATTATGAGGCTGGGTGTCAAATTTCCTTTTGTTAACACACTTATATTGTGCCTTAAGATATTATACAATATTTAAGATGCTAATTAAATGCAAGTATTGTTTTTTTTCATCCTGCAGCTTAGTTTCTTAAATATTGTTGACCTAATACATATGCCCAATAAATAACATGCATCACATGTTCATAGAATCCTTGCAGTGCAGAAGGAGGTCATTCGGCCCATCGAGTCTGCACTGGCGCTTGAAAAGAGCACTCTACTTAAGCCCACACTTCCACTCCATCCCCGTAACCCAATAACCTCACCTGACCTTTTGACATTAAGGGGCAATTTAGCACAGCCAATCCACCTAACCTGCACATCTTTGGACTGTGGGAGAAAATCAGAGCACCCAGAGGAAAACCACGCAGACATGGGGAGAAAGTGCAAACTCCACACAGACTGTCACCCGAGGCTGGAATTGAACCGGGGACCCTGGAGCTGTGAGGCAGCAGTGCTAACCAGTTATATGCCAATGCTATATGCATTGCTGTAATGTCAAGTACTCTTTCTGTCCTGATCTGAAATTAAAGCAAGTAAATTCACATCACATAGGCGACACATTTAAAGTCAAAGCAGCTATAAATGTTGAATGAGTAATTACTGGGAACCACATTATAATATACCTGGGTATTTATAGAATGTCATAAGCTGGGCGCAACCAACCATTTTGTCTTCATATGCAAGATAGCTGCTTACCACAGAACTCCAGAGAGTAGATCACAGGGAATGGACAGTTGAATCAATGTCACTTGTTTGCCCAAAGTGAAAATAACTGCCAAGGAGTTTAAAGCCATGTTTATGTTATTATGCATTTGTCTCAAATTGCTGATAGTAACAGATCTTGGATGAATCCTAATATCACTGAACCACATTCCTTTTGATGAGGAACAACCTTTTCCATACCTCCAAGACTGAACAAGATAAACCAGAAACATAAGGCAAGTGGAGCTGAATTACTTCAATGACCTGATTATTAGAGCTCAGGAGCTTTATATATCCCCAAGTCCACACGATGAACAACCTTGCTATAAACCATTTACAAAGTTCACACTAAAATGCCATTGTGCCCTTATCATATGATTATTAGGACAGCACGGTGGCACAGTAGTTAGCATTGCTGCCTACGGCGCTGAGGACCCGGGTTCGAATCCCAGCCCTGGGTCACTGTCTGTGAGGAGTTTGCACATTCTCCCCGTGTCTGCGTGGGTTTCACCCCCACAACCCAAAAGATGTGTAGGATAGGTAGATTGGCCACGCTAAATTGCCCCTTAATTGGAAAAAATAATTGGATACTCTAAATTTATTTAAAAAATCAAAAAAAAAAATCATATGATTATTTATTGGATGCAATTAATAATTGAAGTGATAAGCATTTGCTTTCCCTTCTTATGGATTAACATTTTTATTCAACAAGCCTACGTGCACTATTTTATTGAATTATAAGCTCAGGCAAATTGTGAATTTTTGATTTTCCACTTGGAATGGTTCCAATGTTTTCCAGAATAATTAACTTTTTTGCTTTGTCAAGTTTAATGGGTGTTTGCATTTCTACAACATTTCCCACTATTTACACCTTGCTTGTGTTTGTTTACACTTATTCATCAGAAACCTGCTCACTGATGCCAGGGCCATTCAGCTTTTGGCCTCTGATCCCAACATAGGCAAAAGAGCTCGGCTGGGTGGATACGTGGGCTTGAGTAGGGTGATCATTGCTCGGCACAACATCGAGGGCTGAAGGGCCTGTTCTGTGCTGTACTGTTCTATGTTCTATGTTCAGGTGAGCTGAGAGTGACTGCCCTTGACATCAAAGCAGTATTTGACTGACTGTGGCTTCAAGGAGCGCTCAAAATTAGTCTATGGGAATTGGAGGGGGGGGGGGGGGGGGGGGGGGGGCAGGGAGGGAGGAGTCCTCTGCTGGTTGCTGTCATACCAAGCACAAAAGTAGAAGTTTATGGTTATTGAAGGTCAATCACCTCAGTTGCAGGACATCACGGCAGGTGTTCCGTAGGGTAGTTTCCCTGGGCCAACCATCTTTGGCTGCTTCATCAATGATCTTTCCTCTATCATAAGATCAGAAGTGGGGATGTTCATGGATAATTTCACCTGTCGCGACCCTTCAGATACTGAAGCAGTCTGTGTTCATATGCAGCAACACTTGGATAACATTCAGGCTTGGGCTGGTGTGTGGTGCAAAAGTTACTTGAAGTGTCAGGCAATGACCATTTCCAACAAGAGGAAATTGAGCTATCTCCCCTTGACATTCAATGGCATTACCATTGCTGTATCCCCACTGTCACCATCCCGGATGTTATCATTGGACTAGCTATATAAATACAGTAGCAGATCGGAGGCTATGAATCCTATGGTGAGTAACTCAACTGTGACTCTCAAAAACCTGTTCATCTACAAGTCACTAGTCAGGAGTGTGATGGAATACTCTCTCCTTGCCTGGATAAATGCAGCTCCAACAACGCAAGAAGCTGAACACCATTGAACACAAAGCAGTCCGCTTGATTGCCATCCAATCCATCACATTAAACATTCACTCCCTCTAACGCCAGTGCACACTGGCAACAGTGTGTGCCATCTACATGATGCACTGTAGCAATTCACCACGGCTTTTTTGTCAGCAGCTTCAAACCCGTGATCTCTGCCAACTAGAAGAACAAGAACAGCAGATCCCTCCAAAGCCACTCACCATCCTGACTCAGACTATATTGTTCCTTAACTGTTGCTTCTCAAAATCCTGGAATACCCTGATTGTACTATGGGTGGAATTGCACCACAAGGATGGCAGCAGTTCAAGAAGGTGGCTTACCACCACCTTGTCGAGGGCCTTTCAGGATGGACAAAATATTTTGGCTTAACCAGCAACCTCTACTTCCCATGAAAGATTTTTAAAAGTTTTGAGCGTTAGCCCTAGTCCATTGCGTTGACATCTGGGCTGGTGAAAATCAAGCCAATTTAGCCTCCTGTGTTTTATTTAATTTTTTTAAGTCTTAGAAATGTGATTATTTGCTCATTTCTACTGCTTGATTATTCAGTAATGGAATTATACATGACAGCAGTATATTGATCGAAGATGTGTAAAGGTTAACAGTAAATCTTGCAAAGACGCTCATAGATCTTGCAAAAAAATGATTGCTACTGGAGTTACATACGGCATTTGTAAGTTAAATAAGGGTCTTTTTGCTGCAGTCTTTGTTCGTTGGAATGTTTGTCACTATTTCGAGGTGATATACAGCCAAAACTAATTTATGGTCAAATGAGATTTTGCATTTGTTGCAGAGGTTCGCAATCTATTTTTATGCTTAAGCTATGAATGCATTTTGTTTCTCCCCTTGTTTTGTGTTATGTTGGAATTTATATTGCACTTAGACAATTATTTGTTATTTTCATCCATGGAGCATCAGTGCACTTCTTCAAAAATAGCGATGGGTCACTCAAACTATGGTGATGCCTACCAGGTTCTTTGATGCTCATTTACATCAAAGTTTAGAGTTTTGGATCTTCCTGAATGCATATGTATAGAAGCTGATTAGGCATTCGCCTCTGTGAGATGAATGATCATACCTTCAAAATATAACGTGTATTTTCAGTTTGTAATACAGATTCCTTCAAGACTTAAACACATTTGAATTGCCACATAATTCCGAAACATTTAAAGTGGGTATTGATGCATCTAATTTCACTGTCCTTGTACTCAAATCCCTAATCAGAGGCAGCTGGGGAGTAGACGTTTTGTGAACTATCTTGTGCTTCAGTATGTCATAAATTGTGGCGGGAGTTTCATCAGTCCATTTCAGTGCAAATTCACTGTCTCTGAAGAGTGAGTCATCAACATACTATGCGCTTGTGCTATCTCTAATCTGTAGCATTTTAAGCTTAAACCATAAGAATAACAAACAACCTAGGCACCAAATGTACATATTTCCCAATAAAATTGTGGAAAACATTAACTGAATGTGTCACTCCACCTTAAATCTTGGTGGTGTAATTTTATATAAAATATTTACTAGTCAATTACAATTATCACAGCTTATAATGGTTTTAATTGGGGCATAAAATATGGAGACTATTAGCAAGTGTGAGGACCATCTGTTCTGTAAATGTTGTGATCTACTACACCTGAAATTTTACTTTGCAAATGAAGAGTAGCCAAATACTTATGCATAAAAGTAACCTTAATTTATTGCAGTGAATGAGCAGCTATATTTTTTGTCTGCGATAGGTTTAATTAAGTAAATATATTGTAACAATTACAATTATTTTTGTGTTTCTCGAATTAGCTGGGGCTAATTTAATCATATAACTAGTACAATCTTGACAAAACCTAGTATTCATGAAGCTGGATGAATTTTTAAATGGAGAAGGGAAAGACTAGTCTCAGCCTCCATTATGAATAAGGTTGCTTCTGTAGAACATTAAGTTGTCTCCTGAAGGCTGGAATCTTTACTGTCCATTGGTATTCAATCACCTGTTTCTATAGTGACTTTTGATGGCCGAAAACTTAACAGAATACCTTGGCATGTGACTGTGAACGTGAGTCATGACCATAAAATAGTTACATAGCTGAAATCAATTTGAGCAAAGTACAGATATAACTGCATTCTTTAAATTTTTGAAGAGATGTATTGACAATTTGTATTTTGATGTGTAGCTCAGTAATACTTTCAGAGAACAAACCTGCATTTATACAGCATCTTCTCACATTTTAAGGCCTTACCAATGCCTCTCACAATGCCATACCTTTTAGGAAGTGTATTGCTCACTGTTGTTATCTTGAAAATCCATGGCAGTCAGTTTATGCACACTATAATCGCAACAAAAAAGCAATTATTATAAGATTCAAACGAACACACAAATTATGAGTAAGCCATTTGGCACACCTTGGGCTGGATTCTCTTCTCCCCGACGCCAAAATCGAGTCTGACGTCGGGGCGGAGAATCCGTTTTGGTGCCAAAATCGGGAACGGCGGCAGTTTTTGAAAGAGTACGCCACGCCAATCATCCACCTCCTCAGGCCATTGCCTGAGGCCCGCTCCACGATGCTCCGTCCCCGACCCGGCGAGTTCCCGATGGCGTGGGACTCTCATGGTCCCAGCCATTCGGGAACCTCGCGTGGCGGCTGCGGACTCAGTCCAGGGCCGCCACAGTCAGGGCCAATCCGCGGGCAGGGGAGGAGGGGAGGGGGGGGGCTTCATTCGGGGCTGGGGGAACTTTGGGCAGGCGGTCTGGGGTGCGCGATCGGTCAGGGGGGCACTACTTTAGCGGTCCAGGTCCGCGGCTGAGTCCGCCATGTAGCACGGTGCGGAGGTGCCGGGGGCCGTATCGACAGCTAGTGCCGCGAGCTCTATGTTGCCTCCCTGCTCGCCCCCAGCAAAATGGAAAATTGATGTCATTGTACGTCAGCAAACCACCGTTTAAATGGAGAACCCAGCCCCTTGAGTCTGCTCCGTGATTCGATAAGATCATAGCTGATCTGACTGTGGCCTCAACTCCACGTTCCGCTACTTTTGATAACCTTTGACTCAATCTCCCTCTGTCTCAAAAATACTCATTGAAGCTGCCTTCACTGTTCTTTGGTGAAAAGAGTTCCAAAGATTCAGAAACCTCAGAGAAAAATACATTTCTTCTCCTTCATCGGTGGAAGACCCCTTATTTTTAAACCATTTCCCCTAGTTCCAGTCTATGCCACAAGGGGAAACAACCTTTCAGCATCCACCCTGTCAAGTTCCCTCAGGATCTTTTTATGTTTCAATAAGATCACCTGTCAACTCCTAAACTCGAATGATACGAGCCCAGCCTGCCAACCTTTCTTCATAATATAACGCTCCCATCCCAGGCATCAATTGAGTGAACCTTCTCTGAACTGCTTCTAATTTGTTTATATCCTTTCTCAAACTAGAGACCAAGATTGTACCCTACTTGGCCTTAACAGCAAGTTAATTTCTCTATTGTGCGCACTGTCTGAAACATATGTAATCTTTTGTTAAAAGTGGTGTCATTATGAACTGTTGCAAATTAAATTTAGTGAGGGGCACACCTA
Source organism: Scyliorhinus canicula (assembly GCF_902713615.1). Taxonomy (NCBI): domain Eukaryota; kingdom Metazoa; phylum Chordata; class Chondrichthyes; order Carcharhiniformes; family Scyliorhinidae; genus Scyliorhinus; species Scyliorhinus canicula. Next base: position 84,790,391 of record NC_052158.1, on the reverse strand, counting down.
CTGAGTAAGTGAACTATTCTGAGGGGTTCTGCAGTCTTGTGTACGTGTTAATGCCTTTTGATGAATGGTGTCCTAAGAACACTGCATACTCTGAATTAATTAATATTTAATTGTCTCACCACAAACTGTCGATCACCTTTTTATAGAGTAATGAGGACAGGACCTGCGCTCCAGTCTCTGAAGTTTAATGAAATTAGGCAGTGGAAAAATTATTATTAAATACTAAGTAAAACTCATTTAAAAAAAGAAACCTGTTCTTGAGATCTGCAATAACTGGAAAATATGAGTTAAAGATTGGAATTCCTCCTTTCGAAAATTAGAAATCCCCCACTGCAGGAACCTTTTCTAGAAATTTAAATTGCTTTTGGAAACCTACATCCAACCTCTGTTTTTTTTTTCTATTTTCTACTTGCTTTAGTGTGACAATTCCAAATTTGCTAATACTTCACTCAATGTCAGACTGACTTATTCCATCTCACTAGGTCTGTCTGACAGATCAGTGGCCTTTTTGATGCTGTAAGCCTATGATGGAATCTTGTGAAACTGCACTTGATAATGTTTCTGCTATGTATTAGCATTAATTCTGAACTCTAGTGAAGCTCAGTTGTATTAATGTATTCACAAGAAGTGATATCATAAGATTGAGCGCGGGAAACGCATAAGAGAAGAACAACCATGTAAGAGGTTACACATTGTAAATAAAGCTCTATTGCTTTTAACCGCTCTGCTCCCCACTATTACACCTCCAAAACACAACAGTTCCCATTTCTATTGTTATTTGGTATGGACCTTTTCATGCGTTTTTAGTACCTTTTATACATTTGACTGTATCCTTACTTGCACCGTTCGCCTATCTCTCCTGTGACCACCAACTTACATTTGTCTCCTGGTCCAGCAGCGTCTCAGTTTTAAATTTCACGGGCGGGATTCTCCGATCTCCGACGACAAAATCGGGTACGGCGGGCGACCGGCCGGAGAATCCATGTTGGCGCCGGAATCAGGGGCGGCGCTGCTTTTGCGATACGCCACCCCCTCCAGAACAGCGTACTCCAGCCCCACATATACTGTTGAAATCATTCTCTGGCCCTGCTCCTCACTATCTCTGGATCTTCCTCTCGCCCTATAATATCCAACCATTCTACTTTCCTCCAACTCTGACCTATTTAACATCCCTGGTTCCCTTCCTTCAGCATTGGTGGTCATGCTCTGAGCTACTTATGTCCCAAGCTCTGGAATTGCCTTCCTAATGCGCACTTCCTCCCTGACGGCACTCCTTTCAAACTTTAACCCTTGACCTGGTCACCTATGCTGTGCAGCTCAGAGTTAAATTTGGTTTTATAATACTTTCTAGAAGTGCTGTTAGATGTTTTTATTTTTTTGTGCTTTCAAGGTTAGTGTTTATAGATCACCAATTATTTCCCACCTCTAATTGCCCTGGGAAAGGTTGTGTCGAATCATTGCTTTGAACTACTACAGTTCATGTGGTGTGGGCACTCCCACAGTATTGTTAGAGGGGGAGTTGCAGGATTTTGAGCTAGTGGCGGTGAAGGAATGGTGATATATTTGTCAGTCAGGATGTCGTAATACTCGACAGGTGGTCCCATGTGCCGGCTCCCTTTATTTCAAGACGCTGTAAATTATAAGGTGTCGTTGAAAGGAATTTACAAAAATGTTCAAGGTGACTTGATTAAAAGAAATAAGATCCTGAGGGGTCTTGACAGGGTGGATGTGGAGAGGATGCTTCCTCACGTCAGAAAATCTACAACGAGAGGCGGCTGTTTAAAACAAAGGCTCGGCCATTTAAAACTGAGATTAGGCGAGGGGGCGATTCAGCAGCCTCGTTGCTCTCGACTTGGTGTCGGAACGAGGTTGTTAAATCTCATGAGAGGCCTGGATCGTGATTGTAGCACTTGATACATCTCATGAAATTCAACAGAATCTCACAATGCGACGTGATATGGATCTGGTTCTCGCCCAGCGAGAACCAGGCGCACATATTAAATATACGCTCGCCTAATTCATCCGGAGCCCAAGATTCCTGGCCCCGCCGGCAAGGCCTCACTAGGCGCCGTTTGGTACTGCTTTACAAGAGTTGTGAGCCAGTCGTGATGGCATCAGGCGGGGTCTCACAGGGGAGATGAGACCCCCGGGTGCCGGGATAGGGCAGGGTGGTACCCTGACATTCCCCTGGCATCTGGATACCTTGGAACTTCTAACCGAGCACCCAGACAGTGCCAACCAGGATGGCAGTGCCAGGGTTTTCAGATGCCAGGTCGACCATGCCAGCAATCAGACCGGGGTCGGCCTTGCTCATAAGAGGTGGGTGAGGGGGTTGGGGGGGCTCGAGGACCCTGCAAGAGGTAAGTTGGATGAAGTGTAGGGGGTGTCCTGAGGGCACGGTGGAGGGCAGATGGGCGTCGGAAAATTGGGGCTGCCTTTAAAAAGTGGCATAGAAAGGGAGCTCCTTGCCAAAGCCAAAAATTGATGACAGTGCCGTTGAATAGCGGGGTCTTTCCCGGTGCTGCAGATACCGAGAAACAACCCGCCAAATGCGCCGAACAGTGAATTTTAACTTGAGTCTGCTGAATCGCGCTCGAGGCAGAATTTTTTCTCTTGAGGGTTGTGAGTCTTTGGAACTCTCTTCCTGAAAAGATGGTGGATGCAGAGTTTTTGATTACTTTTTGAGACAGAGGCGGATAAATTCTTGGTAAGCAAGGGGGGGGGGGGGGGGGTTGTAGAGGGTAGGTGGCGCACAGATTTGAGGTTGCTATCAGGTCAGTCATGATCTGATTAAATTGTGGAGTGGTCACGAGGGCATGAACGGTCTACTCCTTATCCTTATTCGTATGTTTATTGGAACCTTGAAGATGGGCAAATAATCAGTAATGAAAATGCATCATTGGATGCATTCTGAAGCAAAGGTTGTTGTTGGTTGCCTTCTCTCAGCCAGTGAATAAAGAATTACAATTATTCCTTTTTAAAATCATAGTCTATGTGTATCCCAATTCAGAAAGCTAGGTTAACCTGGCACAACAGCATTCAGGAGCAAGAGAATTCTAGCTTTATGTTCATTGAAAGACAACATACACAGAGCATTGTGAGCACCGTCACATAAAATGCACCCATGCAGAGTAGAAGAGCTTCTGCTATGATAACTTTACAATGGTGACACCCTTGCCCTTGCCAGTGTGTAATACTGCATACCAATCTGATGAAGCATTTAATGTTCTCTTCTGCTTTGTTGAATGTTTCACCTAAAACTGATTCAACTAATTGAGCACTCTACAATTAATTCACTGTGGTTCTGTCGACGTAAATAATTAGTCAGCTGGAATCCATATCTCTTAATTTTAAACAGATGTCAAATGTGACCCCCTGATGTTTGCTCTTGACAATTGATGTGACTAGCCTGTGTTATCACTAAATTACAGCTGGTATAAGTGAGTTTTAAATATTTAGAATCTCATTCAATCATTACATTTTGTTCTTTCGAACCATCTGGACAGCAGGGGGGAAAACAGTGCCACATACAACGTAGGTCACTGTCTGTTGAGCTTGTGGCTTGGTAGAACATTCGTTCATGAGAATTATAGTAGTTTATTGGCACAACCTACTCAATGATGACAATTTGTGTAATATTCAAGCATTAAATTAACATGGTTAATTAAAAACAAATGTTACCTAAAATATGATGGATGCCGCTTATAAAGCAAGTTGGATTATATATGTTAACGATTTGGAATAGGGTATACAGGACATACTTTCAGATACAAAACTTAGACAGATAAGCAATGATGAAATGCAAATTTAATCATCTTTTATTGGCACAAGTCTGCTTACATTAACACTGCAATCAAGTTACTGTGAAAAGCCCCGAGTCGCCACATTCCGGTGCCTGTTCAGGTACACAGAGGGAGAATTCGGAACGTCCAATTCACCTAACAGCACGTCTTTCAGGACTTGTGGGAGGAAACCCACGCAGACTCATGGAGAACGTGCAGACTCCGTACAGAGAGTGACACAAGCCGGGAATGGAACCTGGGACCCTGGTGCTGTGAAGCCACAGTGCTAACTAGTGTGCTACCGTGCCGCCCGTGATAAAGCAATGAAAATGAAAAGATGGACTGGTAAAATGGGTAGACACAGGGATGATGAGATTTAATGCTGAGAGTTAAAGTGTTACGTTTTGGTAGGACAAATGAGGAGAGGCAATTCAATTTAAATTGTACTATTTAAAAAATGTTGCAGGATAAGAGAGACTGGGGAAAATGTACACAAATCATTGAAGGTAGCTGGGCAAGCTGAGAGCCAGGATTTTCCAGCTCCGCGATGCCAGGATCTACCTTTGGGGGTGCAGTGGGTCAGCCAAGAGTCCATCGACGTTTGATAGGAGCAAAAGGTCCCTTCAGCGGGTGGCGTTGGAAGATCCCACCCTGTGTTTTTTAACAGAGGCAGAGAGTGCAAAAATGAGGAAATTATGCTAAACCGTTATAAAATGTTGTTTAGGCATCAGCTTTATATTTGGTGTTCTCTTCTGGACACCACACTCCAAACAGGGTGTGCCAAAGCCTTGGAGAGTATGCAGAAGAGATATTTACTGGAATGGTTCAGCCTCCTCTGGCGTACTGCGTCCAGCTCTGGGCGCCATACTTGAGGAAGCATTAGATAGAGTCCACAGGAGATTCACGAGAATTATCCCAGAGATAAAAGAACTGTAACAATAAACACAGATTAGAGGGGTTGGGACTGTTTTCTTTGGCGAAAAGAAGGCTGAGAGGAGACTTGATAGAGGGATTCAAGATCCTAAGAGATATGGACAGGGTAAGCAGTAAGAAGCTGTTCCCACTTATGAGCATCAAGAACTAGAGGGTACAGGTTCAAAATAATTGGCAAAAGCAGTAAAAGTGATGTGAGGAAAAATTTGCTCAGCCCAAATCTGGAACAAACTGTTTGATCAAGGTATTCAAAAGGGAATTGGTTTGCGATCTGAAAAGAGAGTATGTGCAAAATTATGGGGAAAGTGCAAGGTAGGTGGGGTTAGGTAGAATGCACTTTCTGAGGGCCAGTGCAGACCCGATGGGCTGAATTGCCTCCTGCACTGCAAAGGCTCTGTATAAGGAAAGTGCAGACAACAGAGAAGTTGGGGATGTTCTACTTTACAGCCAAGTAAACGATGAGGCGATTTGTTAGAGGTGTTCAAAAAACAGCAATGGGAGAAGGGTTGGTCATTAGTGGACAAGTTTAAGATGATTGGCAAAAGAAGCAGAGGTGAGATGAGGGAGCAGTTTTGCACACAGCAAGTTGATATGACCTGGAACATACTGTCTTTTATTAAATCAATTTTTTCCGGGATGTGGGCTTCGCTGGCTCGGCCATCCCTAATTGCCCTTGAGAAGGTGGTGTTGAGCTGCCTTCTTGAACTGCTGAAGTCCTGTGGCGTAGGTACACCCATGTGCTATAAGGAGGGAGTTCCAAGATTTTGTCCCAGCAACAGTGAAGGAGCGGCGATATATTTCCAAGTCAGGATGGTGAGTGACTTGGAGGGCAACCTCCAGGTTGTGGTGCTTCAAGGTATCTGCTGCCCTTGTTCTTCGAGATGGTAGTGGTCATGGGTTTGTAAGGTGCTGCCTCAGGAGCCTCTTTGAGTTCCTGCAGTGCATCTTGTAGACAGTACACATTTTTACTGTGGGTCGATGGTGGAGGGAGTGGATGCTTGTGGAAGGAATGCCAATCAAGTGGGCTGATTTGTCTTGGATAGTGTTGAGCTTCTTGAATGTTGTTAGTTGTTAGAGCTGCACTCACCAGGCAAGTATAGAGTATTCAATCACACTCCTGACTTCTGCCTTCTAGGTAGTGGACAGGCTTTGGGAAGTCAGGAGGTGAGTTTTTCACCACAGAACCTGCTTTTGTAGCCACAGTATTTATATGGCTAGTCAATTCAGTTTGTGGTCAATGGTAACCACAAGGATGTTGATAGTGGGGGGATTTCAGTGATGCTAATGCCATTGAATGTCAAGGGGCGATGGTTTGATTCTCTCTTATTGGTGATGGTCATTGCCTGGCCCTTGTGTGGCGCAATTGTAACTTGCCACTTGTCAGCCCAAGCCAAGATATTGTCCAAGAATTTGCATGTGGACTGCTTCAGTGTCTGAGGAGTCACGAATAGTGCTGAACATTATGCAAGCATCAGCCAACATCCCCATATCTGACCTTAGGTTGGATGGGAGGTCATCGATGAAGCTGCTGAAGATGATTGGGCCTAGGGCTACTCTGAGAGGTCAGTGGAAGTGACCTCTCAATAGTGACATTGAAAAGAGAATGCAAATTTCCTCCCTTGAAGGATTGAACCAAGGCTGTTGGTAAACAGCAGGGGAGTGGGATTAAAGGGACAGTACCACTAAAGTACATGATTGGATTGGATTTGTTTATTGTCACGTGCACCGAGGTACAGTGAAAAGTATTTTTCTGCGAGCAGCTCAACACATCATTAATGCATGGGAAGAAAAGGGAATAAAAGAAAATACATTATATGGCAACACAAGGTACACAATGTAACTACATAAGCACCAACACCGGATGAAGCATACAGGGGTGCCGTGTTAATGAGGTCAGTCCATAAAAGGGTCATTTAGGAATCTAGTAACAGCGGGGAAGAAGCTGTTTTTGAGTCTGTTCGTGCGTGTTCTCAGACTTCTGTATCTCCTGCCCGATGGAAGAAATTGGAAGAGTGAGTAAACCGGGTGGGAGGGGTCTTTGATTATGCTGCATGCTTTCCCTAGGCAGCGGGAGTTGTGTAGATGGAGTCAATGGATGGGAGGCAGGTTCGTGCGATGGACTGGACTGTGTTCACGACTCTCTGATTGGCTAAATTGCCTCTGTAATGCATGATTCCACAACAAAGGAGAAGAGTGCAGGGAACATTCTGAATTCACTCTCAATATTTGCAAATTGGGTGGCATGGAGTTGCTCTGAAATGTCTGTCTGTAAGAGAAAATTAGGCCTTTCATGATTATCAAATATCCTGTGGAATAGTGAAGTGATTACTGGGCCTGCAGTCAAATTAAAAGAGTTTCATGACTTTGCAAAGCTGGAACAGCTTAAAAATGTCATTTGAACCTCCGTATTGGATTACTGCCTTAAAATCACTCCTGCATGTATTAATAGTAATAATATATATGCACGTATTTTAATTTCACCTGAGTGATTCTGTTCAGTTGGAGATCTTTAGCGAAGTACCATCCATCAGTGCAGAGAGTAACTGTCATGGGATTCATGTCCTTGATAGTGGTTGATAATCTTACTGAAACTACTGTGAAGGTTTCTCAAGAAACCGAAACAATGTGCTGCTGATTACAGAGATATTCTATGTCAGTGTGCAATATAATATATCATATTAAGGTAACTACAAATTTCAATGGATTTAATTAAGATGGTTCTACATTTTGTTTTGCGAATGAAGATGATTTCAAGTGTTTTGGAGACTGCTGAATAATATACATTATGAAAATGGAAAGTAATTGTTGAATGGTTTTAATCAAACATTGAATGTTTTTTGTGTTTCAAGAATAAGGCAGCAGAAAGATAAATTTTAATGGGATAGAGGAGAAAAGGTATCTGATGACAGTGATTCACAAATTGCTGGTAGCAACAGCAGAGAGGGTATCTTGAACAGGTATTGAACCTTTGTCTTAATTACACTGAGAATACTTTGCACATTTCTGGTCTGTGACAAAGCAATTCCATATTACAACTGCATCGGAGAAGGTTCAAAGGGAATTAAAAGGATAGTGCCAGAACTGAATGTTATAACTACCTGAAGAGGTGGGCCTGCGACTCTTTTCTCTCAGATAAACCAGAAGGTGATCTGATAGAGGTCTTTAAAATTATGAAAGGGTTTAACGGGGTAGTGATGGACCCTATACTTGGCGTAAGCAATTCTAGCCTTTATTCCGGGTATCAGTGGCAGACACAACCTGGGGCAGAATTTACGACGAGGCTGAAAAATGCAGTGGTCCATTAACGAATTACAATCCCAGTGTAAAATCCTGCCCCGGCTATTGCTAAATGTGGAACACCTTTATTAAATAATTAATCAGACAGCACGGTTACACAGTGGTTAGCACTGCTGTCTCACGGTGCTGAGGATCCTGGTTCGATCCCGACACCGGGTCACTGTCCATGTGGAGTTTGCACATTCTCCCCGTGTTGTGTGGATCTCACCCCCACAACCCAAAAAAATGTGCAGGGTAGGTGAATTGGCGCTGCTAAATTGCATCTTATTTGGGAAAAAAAGAATTGGGTACGCTAAATTTAAAAAATAAATTAAATCACTAAGCAATAGTACACACTCGCGCTAACACCAGTTGCTCAGTGGCACTGTAGGCAGGACTCTGTCTTGGTAGACAATCCACCAATGAGTCCTTCCTGCATGATTCTGTGCTTGACTGATTGGGTTACCCTATCCACTGTAGCAACAAGGGGCTGGATTCTCCCAAAATGGGGCTATGTCCCCACGCCGGCGTAAATAGCGTTGGCGTTTCACTCCCCAGTTTCCTTCAAAAAATAAAAGGCTTCACTTACCTTCAGGGGGCTAGCAGGGACCTGGGGAGCTTCACCCAGCTTTGGCTGCAGATACGGGCCCCAGGACTTCCGGTTCCGAGTCCGCGCATGTGCACGGCGATAGCCTCCAGCGGCTGCGTTGAGTGCTAGGGCAGACTTGGACTGCGGATCAACACACACAACCTCGGCTCCCCCAGATCGGCTGCGCGCCGTTGCATCGGATCGTTGCCCGGCTGCCCATAATGCCTCTCCCAGTGCTCGATTCCCCTGCCCCCCACCAGCGCGGGTGCGGACTGAGTCCACAGCTGCCGCGCGAGTGTTCCGACTGGCCATACCACATTAGTTCCACGCGGTCGGGAACTCAGTCAGTCGGGAGCGGAGTATCGCTGGGGGGGCATCTGGCAATGGCCCCCCAGCCGCGCAGCGTAATTCACGGACAAGCGATTCTCCTGGGCCCGGAGAATCGCTGGAATGGCGCTGGGCCCGATTCGGTTGGGAACTTCGATTCTCTGCCCCCAAGCCAAACGTGATTTTGGCGCGGGGCTGTGGAAAATCCATCCCAAGATCTCTGTGTGCTCTTTAGACTGTTTTTGTGACTCTGGCCTTGTGCTGTGAACAGTAAAAACTGTTTTGACCCCATTGAATTGGTCTCAAATTACCTCATTGTCCTTGCACAGCTTTGACAAAGAGTCATCCAGACTTGAAATGTTAGCTCCCTTCTCTCTCCACAGGTGCTATGAGACCTGCTGAGATTGTCCAGAGCTTCCGGTTTTTGTTTCAGATTCCAGCATGCGCAGTAAATTACTTTTAACCTGACTGTCCTTCCCAATATAAGACACTGAGTTCACAGTTACTTCTCCGGATGTCCTCTGACGTAGGCCCCTTGCAGGAATCCCAAGGCCACGCTTGAAGTAACAAAGCCAGCTTGACTCTGCTTTGTTGTCTCTAATACTTATCAATTTCCAAAGCTGTTAAAAGGAGATATGTGTATTGGCCTTAACGAGTGGAAGTCTGTATCCTTTTCCTTGCACTGGCTGATATGTTTTGCAGGATGCTTGGCTCCAGCAAACCTGTAACTTTGGTAAAATTAACCATCATGGCTTTCTGTGCCCACACTGCGAAATATTTTCTGGCAATATTTACTGCGAAATATTTTCAAAATCCTGACCTCAAACTCTTTAACCTCTGGATAAAAGCAAATTACTGCAAAGCTTTGTCAAAGCTTTGACAAAGAGTCATCGGACTCGAAACGTTACCTCTTCTTTAACCTCAATGACCCATCTACCACCATTGACAATTGCTTACATAGGGCTACATCACAAATAGTTTACTCACACAATTGTAATAGTAATTCTATGGTTCATAGAGTCAGTACAATGCAGAAGGAGGTCATTTGGTCCATCGAGTCTGCACCTACCTTCCGGAAGATCACCCTACCTAGGTTTATGCCCCCACCTGTCCCCGTAACTCAGTAAGCACACCTAACCTTTTGGACACTAAGGGGCAATTTAACATGGCCAATCCACCTAACCTGTACATTTTTGGACTGTTGGAGGAAACTGGAGCACCCGGAGGAAACCCACGCAGATGCAGGGAGACCATGAAAACTCCACACGGGTAAGATCGGAATCAAACCAAGGTTGCTGGCGCGATGAGGAACAGTGCTAGTCACTGTGCTGCCCTTCAAATAGGCTAAAAATAGAAGTAGTTAATAATATGTTCTTTGATACATTGGCTTACCGTAAACATTGAGAACGAGTTCCCGCTGCTGGGTGTGCAAAACTAGAGATTATAAATATAAGGTAATCACTAATAAATCCAATAGGGAATTTGGGATAAATGTCTTTACTTTCAAGTGGTTAGAATGTGGAACCTGCTATCGCATGCATAATTTGAGATGAATAAAATCAATATGTTTTTATTCTTCCATGGGATTGAGGTCACTGACTAGGCGAGCATTTTTATTGTTCTTCTCTAAATGCCTTTGAGAAGGTGATGGTTAGTTGCGATCTTGAACCGTTGTAGTCATGTGGTGTGGGTACGCTCACAGTTCTATGAGGGAGAGAGTTCCTGGATTTTGACCCAGCGACAATGAAGGTATGACAAAACTGTTCCAAATCGGGATAGTGTGTGGCTTGGAGATAGAACTTGTTGGTGATGATATTCCCATGCATCTGTTGCCTTTGTCCTTCCCGGTGGGAGATAAGGGGAAACTAGATGTGTACATGACGGAGTATAACTCTGAGAAAAGCATCCTCAACATTTTTCTGAAACCATTCATCGACCTAACCTTTGGAGAATGTTACGGATGTGTAATTTCATGTTTAATGTGTTGTAAGAATATAACTTTTAGTTTGGGAATTGACATTTTCAAACACAAGTGAGTGAATAAGCCGAAAGTAAATGCAATTCCAAGTGTTGCAAACATGTGAGGAATAGTGAAATGACTCCCCTGTTCATGATTCCATGTTTGACCGTAGCATGGTTTTCTTTTGAATTTAGAGATAACTCTTTGCTAACTCTTCATTATTTATGCTTTTGAGATTGCAAAGAATTGTTCAGCCAGGTTTTCTTAGGTTAAATAAACAACAAGAACACGTTTATCAAAACCATTTCCCAAGCTCCAGGTTTGTCTGAATCCACACATGCACACTAGTTCAAATGGCAGAGTAAGGAGGATAGGCTTGTAGCATTGTTTTTACAGTCTACGAAAAATAAAAGAGGCATACATGGTTAGCAGATCCTTGGCTGGTCTCAATGCAGTGGTTCCACATTACAGCCATTTTGTTTAGCTGCCTTCCTGGATTTGGTTACATGGAATAGATTTCCACATATATTTCCCAAAACGATCATGGGTCACAGTAGATTTCTATTCTTGGAATTGCTATTTTGCAAATCGGGCACTTTTTAGAAACAGGCAGACAGAGACAGCACATGTTTCAATCCACCTGTATTCAGTATTGTCTTCGGTCACCTCACCCGATTTGTAAAGGGGTCATTAAAATACTTTGCCAGGTACATATTCCAGAGACAATCTATTTGTTCAGGTCTGCTGCAGTTATTGTTTCAGAACAAGCAAAGCATTTTGTTGTCTCACCTCAGAAACATTTGAAAAGCCTCACTATGGTGTGAATCACCAGAGGATGTGGTCTTCCAAGTCCTCTCGGGGGTTGAGTGTCTTTTCTTCGTCCCACCTGGTGGAATATGAAAATGTATGTGTTCCAGCAGCCTGGGCAGTTTTGTCATGGTCTGTAGAAGGTGTCTGTGTGTTTATAAAAAAAATACAGAAAAAATAATAGAAATTGTACCTTGAAAAAGACCATTCTTGTAACAAAATGGTGACCTGTGTTTAAAGGTTAGAATTGGAATAGGGAAAACATGAAACTTTCTGAGTTTCTTGGTGGATATGTGGTGCAGAATTGCAAGTGAAATGAAATGAAACGAAATGAAAATCGCTTATTGTCACGAGTAGGCTTCAAATGAAGTTACTGTGAAAGGCCCCTAGTTGCCACATTCCGGCATGTTCGGGGAGGCTGTCATAATGGGTTTACATTGTTCATGTGATTTCCCAGAACAAAGCGAAGGTTCAGGAAGTGTTGATGAATAGTTTGTATCCCAGGGATTTCCCAAATGTGCCATGTTGCCATGGGGATAGTTTACAGGGAGATCTTTTTTGGTTGAGTTTCATGTGTGTGATTTCTCACTGAAGCATTCAGCTGGAGCCTTGGAGTAGCTTTGAGACCTGCAGAGAAAGAGAGAGAGAGAAGTGGCAGGGTGGCACATGTGGTTGGCACTGCTGCCTCACAGCACCAGGAACTCGGGTTCAATTTCAGCCTCAAGTTACTGTCTGTGTGGAGCATGCTCTTTCTCCCTGTGTCTGTGCGTGTTTCCTCCGGCTCCGCTGGTTTTCTCCCACAGTCCAAAGATGTGTGGGTTAGGTGGATTGGCCATGCTAAATTGCCCCATAGTGTCCATGGATGAGTAGGTTAGGTGGGGTTATGTGGTTACATGGAAAGGTGGGTGGCGAAGGGGGCCTAGATATGGTGCTTTTTCAGAGGCTCAGTGCAGACTTGACGGGCCAAATGGCCTCCTTCTGCACTGTAGGAATTCTAATTCCAAATCTGGCAGCGACTGTTGTTCTGATTTTGGAATCACTGAGTCATTGAGCAAGAAAGCAGTGAGGTTCAGGCTTGACCTGAGGCGTCCACAGTAGTCAGGTACTTGAGGAGAATTGGAGGGTTACCTTGCCAGATGCTGAGGAAGGACCAAAAGTAAACTCTTAACTTTGAGAATAGCAGGGACACTGAGGAGAATCTGTGAATTCCTGAGAGCTGTGACACACCTTAGTTTAGTCTCCGAAGAAGTGAAGGAACTCTCCAGATACTGTAAAGCACAGGGGAACTCTTAGGTTGAAATAACAGCAGAACTGTAAGTGTTCTGTTGAGATTTTTGGGCTTACAAAATAAGCATTTAACAAACATAGTGCAAAGTTCATTGTACTTACTTTGTTCAACTCTTATGTAGTAAAAGTATTTTCTTCATTAAAACATGAAACCTTGTGGTGTAATTCTTTCTGCTAATAACTTGAGTTCAAATTTCATTTTCTAAGCTATTAGTCTCCTTTGATTATAAGAGCACAATGGACTGTATTATGGTCCCTGTGTCAATTATGCTGAGAATGATGAGAGCCATGCTACAGAGTGCAGTCATTTGATACAGGTGTCCAGACGCTTCTCTCTTGGGACTTAAACTAGAAGTAGGTGGAAACCTAATCCAATCAATATATTTGCATCCTTCCAAAGATGGAAGCTCTGTCCCTCCCAATTGCACTTTTAAATGGTTAAGTGGGCCTTAATATTTCTTCTCTTTCCTGTGATCTTCCAGAAAATTATTCCCAAATTAAACCAACTGCTGACTGCGAGAAGAAAATTTGTGTTAAGATTATCTATTAACTTCATACTGAACACAAGAATCATCCTGAAACTGTAATCTTTGCCACTACAAGTGTAAATAAACCAACTTTAAATATATTTTTATACAGCCAACTGGGTGACAACCTATTAATAACAGAAGTATGGAAACGGCATTATGAATGACTCTTTTTGATCTTAGCAGTTGTTAATTATTTCCTGTGAGGTAAACGTGTTTCAAGGCTGGCCTGTTGTGAAAAGACAGAAAGATGCTGTACTATGTCTATTATTATTATTAGTAGTCGGAGGAGACTGTTTAAGAAGCATGTGATTTATACTGAAACAGGGCCAATTCATCCATTCCAAACTTCACACAAGAGCATTGCCCTCATATCCATTGCATGCTTTATGATTCCTGATAGGTATTTGGAGATGTTTATAATTTATCAAATTATGCAGTCACTGTTTTTCTATCCCCTCTGGTACTTTGCTGTGCTATGTTATATTCTAATATCAGAGAGTATTGCGTACGTAGATTTTTTTATCCTTGTGTTTCAACAGGGCACTTAGGTCCTTGACTAAATATATTCTGACATAATAGGCATGTGTCTTTGTGTATATAGTTAGGGGAGTTTTTTTCAAGGGAAACAAATGTATGACAGGGTTTATGTCCTGAAAAAGGAGCATTGACATTTGGAATTTCTGGTTTGCCTTACCAAGAGCATTGGAATTCAGGGTATCCAATATGGCAGGTCAGTTACCATTTTTATAGTCATTGAATTATTTTGAATATTTGACTTACTTTTCAGTAGTTGTGGAAATAATCGAGTCTGCACCGGCTCTTGGAAAGAGCACCCTACCCAAGGTTAACACCTCCACCCTATCCCCATAACCCAGTAACCCCACCCAACACTAATTTTGGACACTAAGGGCAATTTATCATGGCCAATCCACCTAACCTGCACATCTTTGGATTGTGGGAGGAAACCGGAGCATCGGAGGAAACCCACGCACACACGGGGAGGATGTGCAGACTCCGCACAGACAGTGACCCAAGCTGGAATCGAACCTGGGACCCTGGAGCTGTGAAGCGATTGTGCTATCCACAATGCTACCGTGCTGCCCCGTGCGACCAGATTCAACAGCGGTTTTGATGTGCCTAACTGGGGTCACAGCTACATGGAGCATCTTAATTTATTAATTAGTAAATTTTTCTTAGTCAAAATTTTTAAGTCATGCGTGATGGGTTAAAGATCAAGTCTAATCTGTGTGTGTATGCGTGTGATTAATTCAGACTCGGTGAACAAAGTAAGCCGACGATATGGATTTTGTTTTTTAAAAATGCTGTTCACTTGCTCTGGCAAATTGAAATCTGTATCCATTCAATTCCCCTTTGTATTTAATTCAAGCGTTTATCGCTCTTTTTATGCAAACATTGTGACATCCAATTTGTCCATTTGTAGATTAGCAGTTTCATTTGAAGAGCAGTGGCACTTGGCAAGAGCTTTCTGTCAGTCTATACTTAAAATCAAGGTAAATGCCAAGAGCATATTTACTCCTCCAGCATTCATTTATTTAATGACATGTTAGGAGGTGTCTGGCAAAACGCAAAGTTCATAGAAATAACCAGGGAATAGAAATCTTTATTATTCTCAAAAGTAGGCTTACATTAAGACGGCAATGAAGTTACTGTGAAAAGCACCTAGTCATCACATTCCAGCGCCTGTTCGGGTACACAGAGGGAGAATTCAGAATGTCCAATTCACGTAACAGCACGTCTTTCAGGACTTGGCAGAGGAAACCAGAGCACCCGGCGAAACCCACGCAGACGCGGGAAGAATGTGCAGACTCCGCCCACCGGGAATCGAACCTGGGACCCTGCGCTGTGAAGCAACAGTGCTAACCACTGTGCTACCATGCTGCACATATAACGAATATACCAAAAGTGGAAAGTGCCACGATGCACACTTTTACTTGTAGTATTGCTGAATTAGAAAACTACTGGGTAATAATGGGCTTGTTTATCCACTGTATCGGGAACTCCGCTAGTGGCAGCACAGAATCCAGTATCGGGCAGAAAAGACGTAGATCCGGTTCCGATGCTCCAGTTCCCCGCTGGAGTTGAGATAGAGTTTCGCGCCCCGCAGCAGCGGGAGGATGCAAATGGGTAATTCAGACGCATTTGCACTCTGTTAATCGCTGGGCACCATAATCTCTGGGCCATTGTGATTCTCCGGCTCTCGCTCTCTGTGCCGGGAATTGCGTGGGCAAGAATTGGAGCAAAATTTGGTAAGCGTGGCCCTGACACGTTGGACCTCGGTGGGCCAAGGGGGTAACGCTTTAAGGGAGTTTCCACCAAAGTTCAGGTCACCTCCCCCCTCCCCCACCAGCCCCCACAATCTAAAACCTGCCCACCTCACTGCCTCCCCCCACACCAGAGACCCCTCCCCCATAAGAGTGACCTGTCTGGAAGCTGGAGAGCAATCCAGACAGAAGCAATTAAAAAAACTCACTGCTTTAGAACTAATCTGGGAAATGCACCTACTGGCTCAGGCACAGGAAACAGCACCTGTCAATTCTGGAAAGAGAATCCAGTCAGCTGGATTCAAACCCCTTCAGATCTTTGATCTGCAAGCCATTCATTAATTTCTCTGTGACATTGATTTTACTAGGCTGTGACTGGCAGCTTCCACACATATATATAGCTGTCTGCATTGTTTCATTCATCTCCCTTCATGCTTGTGTGAGTTTGTAGTAGTCAGCTGTGAAACTAACTCCAATCTTTCTAAACATCAAGGTATGATCGACAGCTCCTGGACCACATCAAATAAAGTTAAGTGCTTTCTGTTAGTCTCAAACTGACTACTTCAAAGCCACTCAAGCTTGATGGGAGATGAATGAAACAATGTAGACAGCTGGGTTGGAGTGGGTACTGAACTGCGTTGCGGGTGGCCCAGGCTCTAGACCTTGCTATTGGGCTGCCCACTCAAAATGGTAGTCCGATAGTGGGATGCCCTGGGAATCTCTCGCAGTCCCTGCCATGCATAAGTTTGCATCGTTTATGATTTGGAATAGCTTCCTGAGTTATAACACGCATTTCAGTTTCGGTGGGAGAACATAGGGTGGGATTCTCCACTTGATGAATCCAAAATTGCGTTTGGCAATTGGCCAGAGAATCCATTTTTACCCAGAAATCGGGAGCGACACCATTTTTCGGATGCTTCGACCCCTCAAAAACGGCATAATCACCGAGTATGCCGTTGGGACGACCCCAGGATGTCACCTGAGGCTCTCCCTGATGCTCCGCCCCCGATTGGCCAACTTCCCGACGGCGTTGGTCGCGTGTGCTCACAGTTTCTGGGGACCCTGCGTGGTGGCTGCGGACTGAGTCCAGCGCCGCCACAGTTGGGTGGGGGAGGGGAGCCATTCCGCTTGGCTGGGTGGGGCTTCGGCGGGGTCTGGGTGGCAATGGGGATTACAGGGGGACACTATCTGGCAGGCCGGTTCCTTGCGTGGCCAGCGCCACGTTGTATGGTGCGGCCGCCGCAGTTCGCCACTGCGCGCCTGCGCGGCCACGGATTCGGCAATACTCCATCCGTATCTGCTGGTGAAGCGGGGGCTTTACATGGCACGGTTGCTAGTCCCCCCCTCCCCCCAAATCAGTGCAGTTGAGTGGGGGCGCCTCCGACATTTTGGTCGTAAGACTAGACAAATGCTCCGGACACAGCCTCAAAATAGGAGAATCCATCCCAGTCTGCTAAACGGAGAATAACCACCGTGTGCTGTGAAGACTGACATTAGATCTTGAGTAATCTAATACTGGGAATTATAAAAAATTCAAATGAGAGTATGTAATATCTTGAATTATGTTAATAGGAGTACCCATTAGATGATATGTGTGAAATTGTTCCAAAATATCGATCAGCCGGAATTCTCCGACCGTTGCGATTCACTTTTCTCGTTGGCAGCGCCCCCCAGCAGCGTCGGACGGTTTTATTGGGAAATTCCATTGACAAGCGGCAGGAAGATAGAATCCCGCTGACCGTGAGTGGCGCACGGCTGAGAAACATGCGGCTGGAGAACCGGAGAATTAATTCTGCCTTTGACCTTTGCTTTTAGACTGTTGTGATTGCATGATTTATGCTTGAATGATAAGTTAGAAGACAGGCCCCAGGCTGAGAGAATCCCGCCCCACATATTTGTGACCCTATAAAGCTGTGTTTTGTTAACTGTTATCCAAAGAGCTGCTGATTTAACCTGTTCCCTTGGCTAGATGGTTTTAAAAAAGGTAGCATCTGATCGTGACTGACGGAATGAAAATTGCCATCCTCCACCACCTTCCCGCAAAACCTATTGTCACGTACACGACAAAAGATAACCAGGTATATTTGATATTACTAAAATTAAAAGAAGATGAAACCTGGAAAAGATAATGTCAGTGTGTCTGATTGGTATACATTAATTGCAATTGTTACTTTCCCGCGATTGAATCAGCCTTCCTGCCATGTATGTCATTACAGGAATTCTTGGAAGATTGCCAGACGTTCAGGGATTTAAGGTTTAAAATTCCTTCTACTGTAAAATGGGAGAATTCTTGTTTTTCTCTAACTCCATAACACTATTGTGGGAAGATGTATCTTTGAGGTACATTTTCTGTGAAGTCAAATGTTTTTAATGGGTTAATTTTGGAGAAAAATAGACATTGGCCTTTTCTTTGAATATATATTTCCCCTTCCCACAGCCTTATCCCTGGTAAGCTGCTTTGGATGTATAGAGGAGCAGTTTTAATATGTGAAGAGCTTCATTCAATGCAAATTGTGAACATTCAAAACACTTGAGTCTTTCAGGTTACTTTAAATAATAAAAACAGTTTTACCATAAACTAAGGATAGCAGGGCTTTGGGAGAATTACACTAAATCTGATATTGGCACAGTTCAAATTGATCGCAAAAGAACTTGGGCGGGATTCTCCCTACCCGGCGTGACGGAGGGTCCCAGCGTAGGGGAGTGGCGCCAACCACTCAGGGGTCGGGCCTCCCAAAAGGTGGGGAATTCTCCCCACCTTTGGGGGCCAGCCCCGCGCCGGAGCGGTTTGCACCAGAAGACTGGTGCAAAAAACCGGCGCCCCCGGCAGCGGGGCTGGCCGAAAGGCTTTCGCCGGTCGCCGCTGCCGCTGACGTCACCACCGGCGCATGCGCGATGTGGGTTTCTCTTCCGCTTCCACCATGGCGGAAGGAGAAAGGAGAAAGAGTGCACCCAGGGCACTGGCCCGGAGTCTGAGCGGGGGGCCCCGATCGCAGGCCAGGCTACCGTGGGGGCACCCCCCGGGGTTCGATTGCCCCCCCCCCCCCCCAGGACCCCGGGGCCCGCTCGCGCCGCTGATCCCACCGTTACAGAGGTGGTTCAAACCTCGGCGGCGGGAGAGGCCTCCCAGCGGCGGGACTTCGGCCCGTCCGGGCCGGAGAATCACCGCAGGGGCCTCGCCGATCGGAGTGGCGAGATTCCTGCCGCCGCCACTTCCCGGGTGGCGGAGAATCTCTGCCACGGCGGGGGCGGGATTTTCGGCGGCCCCAGGCGATTCTCCGACCCTGCTGGGGGTCGGAGAATTTCGCCCCTTATCTCTGTTACTATACCTTGTGTGGAATTTTGAATACTTGTTTCTTCCAGATATTAAATATAATATGTATGCCACCACTTCACCTACCAACCCTGCTGCTACACATAGCCAATGTAGTCTTCTGATTGGATTGGCGTCTGTCACTATTCTGCTTTGCAACCCTTTATTTGAAACCCTTGTTTAATGGTCTTCAGTGCTGCCTCCGAAGACCTTTAGCGGGTAGAAATTTTATTTATTGATCTTCATACTCCAATCTATTTATTTTAAATTGGTTAATGTCTGTACCAAGTGACATAAGAACATGTTAGCATTTGTACATGGGGACTGCCACTTGGAAACACTGACCCACAACTGCCCCCTTTATTGGAGCCATAGTTTTGCGTGCGGGACAAGATTTAAGCCAACTCTAAGTAGCTCTGTTACCCGTAGAGGTGGAAAGAGGGGCCTTTTTTAAAAAAAAAATAGTGTTTGCTGGGCCAGGTGAAAGAGTTTGGAAGTGATGGTGCAGGTACATTCGGTTGAATGGCCTCCTATTTTATCATATCATTCTAGAATTATTGGGCTGGATTGGAAGGATTATTTGCACCAGCTTCAAATGTTGCAACAGATAATGCATAAAATATGAGTCAGTGCCCCACAGGCTGCTAATAGGATTACTCACTACTTCTCCTTTATCCCCCCCCCACTCCAATTTCATTGGCCTTAATGAAATAGCACAGGCAACCAACATATGGCACCCACTGTTCCTTGTTAGGATCGAATGGCCTCAAGTTTCCCAAAAAGTGCCATTTTGACACTCTTGGGCTGCTGAATGAGTCTTCTTCAAAGAAAAAACTTTTCCACACTGGGTCTGCTCTCCCAATTTGTGCAGCAGTCGGAAAGGCACATCCGGTTGATCCTCGTCGCCAAATGTAGTATTTTGAAAAAACCGGCATCCACCAAGTAGATTAATGAATAAATGGCTTAGAAGGTAAGTAACTATTTACAGGGAGTGAGATTAAGGCTACCGTACTCCTCGACTCCAGACTCCAAATTGTCTACGAAAACCCGCACTCAGTCCCAGGATCCGCGCACTCTGGCACGATTGGCCAGATGGATCACATGACCCTCTGAGAACCCGCCCCTTAAATGGCCAACCTACCACCCAGATCAAGGACTGGATGCCTAGAGAAGAGAAAAGCCCAATTTGAAACAAAGCAATTGGGGAGAAGAGGACACATTTTGAGCGGTTGGCTCTTTTATACCTCACAACATTTTTAAGCTCTCTTGATCTAAATGGATGATAAAATCAAAGGAGTGGTGTAGAAAACAGGTATCTGACCCAAACCTGCACCGTTCCAAACAAGTTTAAAATTGGGGTTCAAGTGTGTAAAGGTGATCCATTTAACCCTTTCTCTAGCTCCCTATCTATTTGCCTTGTTGTCTTCAGCTATTTATGGGGGGTTTTCTGTCCTGTAAATGTCTTTTATTTCTTGGATTTCTCTTACCAAGTCTCGTATGCAAATATCATTTGAAACCACTTAACCAGCTTTTGTTGTCAGTTTAAAAATGTTGATCCTTTCTACCTTTCATAGATTTACAGTGCAGAAGGAGGCCATTCAGCACCGGCTCCTGGAAAGAGCACCCTACCAAAGGTTAACACCTCCACCCTATCCCCATAACCCAGTCACCCCACCCAACACTAATTTTGGACACTAAGGGCAATTTATCATAATCAATCCACCTAACCTGCACATCTTTGGATTGTGGGAGGAAACCGAAGCACCCGGAGGAAACCCACGCACACACAGGGAGGATGTGCAGACTCCGCACAGACAGTGACCCAAGCCGGAATCGAACCAGGGATCCTGGAGCTGTGAAGCGATTGTGCTATCCACATTGCTACCGTGCTGCCCTGCTTTCCTTTTGTTCTAAAGTGCTGTTAATTTGTAATGTATTCTGAGTTTGACAATGGGACTGCTCTGAAACATAGAAAATAGGGGCTGAAGGAGGCCATTTGGCCCTTAGAGCCTGCTCCGCCATTCATTATGATTGTGGCTGATAATCCAACTCAATAGCCTAATCCCACTTTCCCCCCAATATCCTTTGATCCCCCTTCGCCCTAAGCGCTATATCTAACTGCTTCTTGAAAACATACACGGCGGGATTCTCCATTTCAGAGACTAAGTGCCGAAGCTGGGACAGAATTGGTGGACATCAACGACAGCAAAACTGGCACAGC
This sequence comes from Scyliorhinus canicula, assembly GCF_902713615.1. Classification (NCBI taxonomy): domain Eukaryota; kingdom Metazoa; phylum Chordata; class Chondrichthyes; order Carcharhiniformes; family Scyliorhinidae; genus Scyliorhinus; species Scyliorhinus canicula. Next base: position 84,769,084 of record NC_052158.1, on the reverse strand, counting down.
TCCCAGAGCAATTCAGGAACCGTTAATGGGCTAGCACCAGCGCCACGTAGAACACGACCGATTCCAATGAAAAACGGTGCCAGATTCGCCGGGGTTGGGATTGTCACTCGAGAGGGTGACAAGCTGCAGCTGCATATTAGCACTCCACTCCCCACACGCACTCATCCCAGCAGACAAGATGGCACTGGCTGCGCTGAAGTGCAGCCATCCCATTGATGGGGACAGATGCAGTGGCCTGAGAGGGGGTGGCCTGGGGGACACCCATATGGCCCATGGCACTAAGTTCACAGTGGGCAGTTAACGGTGTGCGCAGCGCCTTGCGTGCTGCAGAGATGGTGTTCTATGCCCATCCACCCGACCCCATGGTCCAGCTCCTAGCCACACCCTGCTTTTGCCCCCATCCCTGTTGCTGGCAAGTTCAGTGTCTGATTTAGTGAATGCTTGTATCCACAAAGAGACTAAATAGCCATAGTGTGAGTATTGTTTTCTAATTTTCTTCACTTGCTGCTCACTCAGCACTGGATCGGCAAATATAAGTCCTGCACCAGTTTAAACACCAAAACAAAAATCAATGATTGTAGATCGCTGCTTTTCTTTCTGATTAAGAAATGAACAAATTTGAAGGATTATTGACACAGTGATCACTAATCATTCAGCTAGATTGATTTCCTAAAGCCTTTGTCCTTTTAGAGACTCCATACTCTAATGAGTGCCCTGTGAAATGTACCAATGGATTGCAATTGTATCTTTTATTGTAACAGTTCTACTTTACACTACCTGTGTCATTTGAGGATGTAAAAATTTGCTGAACATGTGCTACAACTTCCCCATTTAGTCAAATGGCTATATGCTCAGCTGTTGTATTGTGCTCTGTCACATCTTTCAGCACCTGCTATGTGATACATGACGCATGTTCCTTGAGCTCTACTAATATTTATACATGATTCTGAGATGAAACAAAAGGTTGGCAGCTGCTAAACTCCCTCGTGGGTGAATATCTCACAATTCTTTTGAGTAAATGGTGCATTTTGTACAATCGCCATTATATTAAAAACTACAGAAAAATGCTAGATGTGGTCAGGTTTGGGCAAACCAAATTAGGATTATAAAGAAACCCATCGTGTAATAATCGTATGTTGACTCCATTTTGTTGGAGCTAGTACCTGAAATGAGTTAAATCTTTTGACTGCAGAAGCCCATTATTTCTGGAACTTGATAACTGATGGTTTCCATACGGGTGCACCTGTATTAGGGGATGTACAGTAGGACCTACACTACAGGTTTGCCAGTAGCCCCCGCCGGCTAGCTCCGCCCACAAGGAGCCGTATAAATAGGCATGACTCCTCCTGATCAGCCATTCTGCCAGCTGCAGTAGGAGGCCACGCATCTGACTGTAATAAAGCCACAGTTGTATCAATCTGAGTCTTTCGTGCAATTGATAGTGCATCAGTTCAGCTACAGAACGAACCAACTGCATACGTTGTGGGACTTGGGTGTGCTTTAACAGTGTACACAAAAAGTTAGCATGCAGGCATAGCAAGCATTCAGGAAAGCCTGTGACTTGTTGGCCTTTATTGGAGTACAAGGCAAAATAAGTCTTGCTACAATTTTAGAGGGCGTAAGTGAGACTACACCTAGAATACCGTGTTCTGCGTTGAATTCCATATTTGTGGAAGGATACACTTGTATTGGAGACAGAGCTGTGAAGCTTCACGAGTTTGGTCCATGGGATGAGAGAGCTGTACTAAGGTGAGAGTCTGAGTAAACTGGGTTTATATTCTCTGGAGCTTAGAAGAATGAGAGGTGATCTGGTGGAATCCATGATATACTGTTACTTAGCAAGGGACATGAGTTAGTGTGGAATCCTGATATCCTGTTCCTTAGCGAAGCACATAAGTTAGTATGAAACCCATATCCTGTTTCTCAGTAAGTGATGAAAGTCTGTGGAGACAGGACGATGGAGGGAGCCTTCTCTCAGGAATGCACTTCTCTGTAAACTACTGTAATCTCCAAGGGCAAAGGGGAGATGATTACGTAAAAGAGATTGAAAGACCTTGCTCTTCTATTGGTCAGTTTTCCCTGTCTGCTATTGGCTTGAATTATTGTCCTCTCATTGGCCTAAAATGAAAGTTTAACTGTGATATTATTGGTGTGTGTGACATGCAAATGAATGTTTAGACTGCAACTGTGATTCTATTGGTTAATCAAACTATAAATGTTTCTGCTTCGCTGGACTCGGGTAGAGTGATGCAGTCAACTTCACTGTGTTGCTCTCTGTGTGCACATGTCACTAAGGATTGATCAAAGAGTGCTCCTGTGTCTGCCTTGTAATACTTAGACAATCTCATTGAAACATACAAGATTCTGAAGAGCCTCGATGGAGTACACACCGATACGCTGTTCCCCATGGCTGGGGAATCAAAAACCTTGGGGGGGGGGGGGGGGGGGGGGTCACTGTCTCTGGATAAGGGGCCAATCATTTACGACAGAGATGAGGAGAGATTTTGTCACCTAAAATGTTATGAAGCTTTGGAATTCACCATTCCCCAGGGTTTTGAATGTGCAATCATTGGATATATTCAATGCAGAGATAAATGGATTTCTGGTATCTCAAGGAATTGAGGACTACTGGGAGTGGTAGAAAAAGTGGCTTTGAAGTGGAAGATCAGCCATGATTATCCACAAATCTTTTACGTAATCATCTCCCCTTTGCCCTTGGAGATTACGGTAGTTTACAGAGAAGTGCATTCCTGAGAGAAGGCTCCCTCCATCGTCCTGTCTCCACAGACTTTCATCACTTACTGAGAAACAGGATATGGGTTTCATACTAATTATGTCCTTCGCTAAGGAACAGGATATCAGGATTCCACACTAACTTGTGTCCCTTGCTAAGGGACATGATTATCCCTTGCTCCTATTTTTTATATTCATATTATCTTCAGCCATAAGGATGGTGTAGGAAATTCTGGTGTATGAAGTGTTGAGAAGACTTGAATTGCTTCTGGCTGTGTTATACATGAATTAGACATACTTAATGCTGACATTGAATATTAAAATTGGAAATATTTTTCCATTCTGCACCATCCTGAGGTACAAAGATGCATTAATTTTCAAAGAGTCGCGTTCATGTCACTTTTCAATAAGGTATAATGAAGAATCAAATCGGCAAAATAAATCCCTCAGTCAATTTAGCTGTCAATTTACTCAGTCATTAAATGTGTGAATGATTGACCTTTCAAAGTACGTTATATTCTGGGTTCATTTAATGCATACATTACATGATGAACCAGTTTGGTTCCTTTGCACCAAATTTGTGCTGGCAGTAAATGTGAGGGACTTCTGCCTCCTCTCCTCTTTTCAGTTGAAGTGGGTCAGCTTTCGGTCCAAGCCCTGGAAAAAGTGGGACTGTGAACCAGTGCACTTGTCTTTATTCTACACTGACAATGGTTTATCTTTTCCCCATTTGGTGCAAATGCACACTGATTGATTCCATTATTTTTCATAAACCTTCTTAAATGCTGAAAAACCAACTGCGTAGAACCTTCATTTATTTAATTATCAATGAACCCATCCATCTGTCACAACTCCAGACGCAAACATTCCTCTCAACAAATTATTTTGACGTTGATGGCAAGTTTTACTGCTGATTTAAAAATAAAAAGCCCTTTAAGTATAATTTTAAATCAATGTGGATTTATGCAGGTTATTTTTATTTAGCCATCAGCTTTGGAAATGAATGTATCTGTAATGGGCTAGCTATCAAGGTTCTGTGTTAATGCTAGACATACCAGCTTCTGAACTGTCAAGGTTCACAATTCTATGTCAGACTGGGTCAGTGAGGGTCAATTGACACATCCTCTGTTCTTTAAGTCAGAATTATTACCATTCATTTTGATGATTTATTCAGATTGACAGCATAAGGAGAAGGAGCAGTCAGAGCAGTGACTTTTATACAAGGATTTATGGGTAACTCAAAAGAACAAGGGTGATATCTAAGGCATAAGGCACCAACTTGCCTGGAACATGGAACATGGAGGAAAGATTAAACAATACAGTCAGCTTGTCGGAAGTGGAACAGTTGCCTAGCCCAGCTATGGAAACTGCTGTCACAGGGTTTGGGCATCACTGGCTAGGCAGCATTTATTACCATCCTGTGGTAGTGTGGCCCCTTTAAGGGGGTGAGCTCCATGGACCGCGTGACTGGCTCAGGGCCAATTGTGTGCAGGTGGATCCTGGCCAAGATGGTGTTTGTGGGAGGCCCTGGGAGCAGGACCTAATGCAGTGTGGCCCAGTGAGCTGAAGTGTAAAGGCCTGTTATCTAACTGCCTTTGAAAATGAAAATCGCTTATTGTCACGAGTAGGCTTCAATGAAGTTACTGTGAAAAGCCCCTAGTCGCCACATTCCGGCGCCTGTCCGGGGAGGCTGGTACGGGATCATCAATAAACTCTTTGTTAACCATTGGAAGCCTCCAGTGTATGTCTTGAGTCACCACATTGGTAACAAATTAAATGTTTTCAATCGCAGCCGACCATCGTCGTGGATCGAAGGAAGAAGGAAGGAACAGTTGAGAAAGTAGAGAAGCTCCAGCAAGAGTTGGAATAATTTAAGCAGTGAGTGGAAATGCATACCACTTGGAAACAAAACCCATTTGAACAAAGGGTTGAGTAATGTAGTCAGTACATCAAATGGCTCTGTTCCTTCTTTACCGCAAATGAGACCACAGGCAAGAACAAGCTGAAGATAATACTTCTGATAGTTTGTGGGTCCCAAATGTACAATTAGATGAGGATGCTCACATCCCAGGAGGCACCTGACTCAAAGATCTGTGACCAGATAGTGAAATTGGTTGAAGAATATTAAAACCCAAGGCCCTCCATTATCTTCCAATGTTATAAGTGCACCTCTGCTGTGAAGGACCATGAAGAGTCTGCCTCAGCCTTCCTAGGCAGACTTTACCAGTTTGCTGAGTACTGAATATTTGGGACAGTGCTTAGTGACATGTTGTGCCATTGGCTGATTTGTGGGATCCATATCCTTAATATCCAGAAGAAGCTTCTGGAGGATACCACAATTACGTTGGAAAAAGCGATCGAGGTAGCTCGGGCGATTAAGTGCGGAGAAAAAGGTGCCACTGGGCTTCAAAGCATGTCTGAAGGGGAGGTTAACCAATTATGTGGTGGTACAGTCGTGAGGGATGCGGAAGGATCAACAGGCAAAGCTCAAGAGCCAGACATGGCCCTTGGGACAGGACCAGAACACGAGGAGTGGGATGGAATCGGGGCGTTAAACCGAATCCGAAGTGGACTGCTATTGTTGTAGGGGGGAACCATCCCCAGGTGGCCTGTCATGTGTGGCAGTTTGTGTGCTTCCGCTGCAACTGAAGGGGAACATTCAAGCATGTTGCTGTACAAGGCAAAACACACCAGGGCAAAAAACAACAACAGCAGCAGTCCACAGTGCCACTGAAGGTAGTGGAGAAGAGCTCTGGAGAAGAGCATGCAATGCATTGGTTAAATGCAGTCTAGCTGACGGCTCTAATTGAAGTTGTCTTAAGGTTAAATTATAAACCCTTTAAAATGGAAGTTGACACTGGGGCTTCTGTGACCGTAGTGGGTGAGCAGACGTTCCAGTACCTTCGTGCAGGAACACAGTCTTTAAACTTGAAGAGTACTACAGCCAAACTTTCAACATACTTCAGGGACATTTTGAAGATCCTTGGAATAGCTAATATCCGGGTGGCCTACCGAGGGCAGCAGGCCAATCTGCCTATGGTTGCCATGAAAAGACATAGACCCAGTCTGTTGAGGAGAGACTGACCTCATCTGTTCAAAATTGGACCTTAGTCACGTCTATCTGCAACTAGAGTCGAATGAGATGTCTCGAGGTTTGCTACAATCAAACCCCACAATGGGCTCTTCCAGTATACCAGACTGCAGTTTGGCATTGCTTCACCCTGCGACATCTTCCAGCATGCAATGGAAAATCTCCTCCGAAGAATTCCTACGGTGATGGTTTACCTTGATGACGTGCTCGTCACTGGTACTACCCTAGAAAAACACATGGCCAGTCTAAAGGGAATATTAAAGAGGATTTGTGATGCAGGGGGCTGCTTAAAACATAAAAAAATTACTTTTCAGGCCTCAGAAGTGATGTAATTAGGATTTTGCATTGATGCGTCACGTTTGCACCCATTGGAAGAAAAGATCAAGGTCATACAAGATGTCCCTTGCATCCAAAAGTGCTAGAGAGCTTCAGTCTTTCCTTGGTATGGTCAATTACTATGGAAGGTTTATTTCAAATCTAGCCACAACAAAGAACAAAGAAGAACAAAGAACAATACAGCACAGGAACAGGCCCTCCAGTCCTCCAAGTCAACGCCAATCATGATGCCTGTCTAAACTAAAGCTTTCTGCAGTTCCGGGGTCTGTACCCCTCTATTCCCATCTTATTCATGTTTTTGTCAAGATGCCTCTTAAACATTGCTATTGTATCACCTTCCACCACCTCCCCAGTATGGGGCTGGTTTAGCTCACTCGGCTAAATCGCTGGCTTTTAAAGCAGACCAAGCAGGCCAGCAGCACGGTTCGATTCCCGTACCAGCCTCCCCGGACAGGCGCCGGAATGTGGCGACTAGGGGCTTTTCACAGTAACTTAATTGAAGCCTACTCGTGACAATAAGCGATTTTCATTTCATTTCATTTCAGTAGCGAGTTCCAGGCATTCACCACTCTCTGCATAAAAGATTTGCCTCGCACAACTCCTCTAAATTTTGCCCCTCACAACTTCAACCCATGTCCCATAGTAATTGACTTTTCCATCCTGGAAAAAAGTTTTTGACTATCCACTCTGTCCATGCCATTCATAATTGTGTAAACTTCTATCAGGTCGCCCCCTCAATCTCTGTCATTCCAGTGAAAAAATCCTTGCTCTCCTCATAGCTAATACCCTCCAAACCAGTTAACATCCTGGTAAACCTCTTCTGTGCCCTCTCCAAAGCCTCCACATCCTTCTGGTAATGCAGTGAATAGAATTATACACAATAACTTCATTGTAGTGTTAATGGAAGCCTACTTGTGACAATAAAGATTATTGTTATTATAATATTCCAAGTGTGGCCGAACTAAGATTCTGTGCAGCTGCAGAATGACTCAATGCCCCGACCGATGAAGGCAAGCGTGCCATAAGCCTTCTTGACTACCTTATCCACCTGCGTTGCCACTTTCAGTGATCTGCGGCCCTGTATGCCCAGATCCCTCTGCCGGTCAATACTCCTAAGGTTTCTGCCATGTATACTTCCCACCTGTATTAGACCTTCCAAAATGCATGACCTCATTTTTGTCCAGGATAAACTTCATCTTCCATCTCTCTACCCAAGTCTCCAACCGACCCATATACTGCTGTATCCTCGGACAGTCCTCATCACTATCCACAACTCCACCACCCTTTGTGTCGTCCGCAAACTTACCAATCAGTGCAGTTACATTTTCCTCCAAATTATTTATATATACTATAAACAGCAAAGATCTCAGCACTGAACCCTACAGAGGCACCATTACACCAGCTATTAAGGAAGAATCAGTAGTGGCAATGGAGAGAACCTCAAGAGGAACCCTTCCGAGTTGTGAAGCAAACATTACAGTTGTCAAACCGCCTGGTACGTTTTGATCTGGGGTAACTAATCATACTGACATGTGACATGTCTCCTTACCGTGGTTTTATCCCACAAAAATGGTAGATGGCTCAAACGCCCTATTGCCTTTGCTTCAAGGACCGTTTCCAAAGCAAACCAATTTTCAAGGCCGATGACATACAAAATCAACACCACAAGACCAGGTCAAACAACAAAAGTAGTTCAACCATTCAAACACCTGATGACGACTTGTTGGCACTTCAGAAGTAATGATGACATGCTCAAAGCAATCAAGATATCATCATCACCTCCTCGCCAACTCAGAAGATTGATGAGACGCAGGAAGAAACCAAATAGACTGAACTTATAAAATATTAACTGTTATTTGTATGATCAATATTTGTTTTGTATAGATACATATATCAGGTTTATTACATTATAGTTATACATTTTTCTTTGCTACACCTCAAAAAATATGTAAAACACACAAAAAGTGAATGTAGTGATATGTATATGTGCTGGCTGTCATGGGAATGTCACTTTAAGAAATGCTTGTCTGCTCAAGTGGCTGCGGTGATGTCAGAGTATGGGTGGAGCTGAGCTCTGGCTCTGCATTTTAGTTTCGCCTTGAGGAAAAGCTTGGGTGTGTCTGTTTTTTAGTTTTGTTTTAGTTTTGGAGAAGCTGCAATTACAGTAGGATGTGTGTGAACCTCTGCAAGCTTAGGAATGTCCATTTGGTGATTTCAACGTGGTAACTGTTCTTAGTAGTGAAGTTAAACCTGATGTCTTTCTGTACACAGTTCTGTTGTCTTATGGATGTTAAAAGGAGGTTTAAGGATTAATTAGAGTGTTGTATTCTTTGGGGGTTGTATTTGAATTGATGGTTGCTAAGATGTTCACTGTATGTTTTAAAAAGATTAACTGAGTTCATAGAATAAACATTGTTTTGCTTTAAAAATTACGTTTAAATTTCTGCTGCACCACACCTGTAGAGTGGGCTGTGTGCATCCCATACCACAATCTAGTAAAAGTAATGGGTCAGGTGAACTTAATGATACACTTTTTGGGATTCTCTAAACCCTGGCCCATAGCATGGTATATAAAGAGTTAACAACTACATCATAGTTTACGACAACCACTAGATGGCAGCACTAGATCCATGTATAAATATGTGAACTCAGAGGATCTAGCTCTCTTCGAACCAGGAGTGACCAGACAGCAGTGTTAGAGGGACATAGCATAGCATAGTTAGCATGTGTTGTTAAATGTAATTAATACCTCTTCTGATTTAGTTTATCATCAGTTTTCGTTCTGTAAGAGTGAACAAATGCATTAGTATTTAATTCGTTATTCATTAAATGTATTTTGCTTTGAATTGAAGATTGGTCGTTTCATTGAAATCTAACCATCAGACCATTCTGGAAGTAAAGCAAAGAGTAACAACATATTACGACAACGTAATGTAACAATAGTCTGGCCTTTGAATGTCAAGGGGCGATGGTTACATTGCTCCTTTGTTGGAAATGGTCATTGCTCTGCACTTATGTGGTACGAGGTGTGTCCATCCCCGTCCCAGATCCAATCAGAATTGGAAGGCTGACCAGGAAATTGTAGGGGATTCTTATTAATTTGGATAAGACGGTGGTGTTAATTGGGATAATGATGTATTTTATGAAAGGATGAAAATTAGTTGGCTTAAGGTGAGATTTGATTGCTACTGTTACTTTATGTGCACATAGCATTTGTAGCCCATCCATTGGAAAATTGGAGAAGGATGCATGAGTACGTGAAAATCACAGACCCAGTTCAGATCAAAGGGGGAGTCATTTTGCTCCATCTCCACGCTTGTATGATAAGATCTTGATGCACTCCTGAACGTAAAATGCTTGGATTTCTTGTGGCCAGAGCAACCGAGGAGAACATTCAACACTGACCTGAAATCTCTAACAGTGCTTTCACCTCGCCCGTGCCCTCAAAAAGAAAACTCGGCCATGTGCCAGCTGAGTTTGAAAAACAATGGATTATAGACAGGTTTAAAAAAAAATTCTATTGATGAAGTGGATTGAAGCTATTTAAACTTGATTCACTTGGGACAAGCTGCTGAAATGGAGTTGCCTCATCAAACTGAATTGAAATTAGGTGAGGCTATCTGATCAAGGTGCAGATTGCTAACTCATTGTCCCACCACTTGAATATGTATTCCATTTAGATCATCAGCAGAAGTGGTCTGAAAAAACGGTCATGCTTTTATACATTTTAGAGTGCATTAAAAGGACCAGGGGTCGATGATTTTCTACACTCTGTAATCAATGCACAATTAAAGTTCACCTACAGAGATACAAGACAGGAAACATAATTGGATTCATTCGTGATGTGTTGTAAGCCAAAGTAAATTTGAACCTCATATTTTCCAAGTTAACCATAATGTGAAGCATACTTCCACTCTATAAATGAGCAATTTTAGAATGCATGAACTTAACCAGACTGTATCGAGCTAACCTCGATCATCCACATCTACGTGATTGGAAAATTTGCATGTCTGGACAATGGCATTAGATTGAAGATGTGGTACAATTGGCCATGCATGCTCAAGCATAGCCTTGTTAAATGGTCAAGGTCAGAATTTAATAGTTATCACTATGCCTTTTGCAGTTGTTGACTGGTGAAAGAATATAGCTGTGAGGTTTTGGTTAACAGTATAATTTGTTGCTGAAAAGCAGGTGTCGTATAAGAAAAATATGATCTTGATCATAAAGTGCCTTTGCCGGCTGAGAGTCAGTTTATTAACTGAAATAGTTGCTTACTCTCAATCTCTTTTTTTATTGTTTTGGCAGCTGCTTCACTTGTGATGATGACGCAATTGAATATCGAGCTGAGTAAGCTGTTCCTGCAATAAGCCTATGGGAGGGAGCTTGAGCCATTGGTGCTCAGCACAACATTGTGGGCGACCTTGCTGGGAAGAACAATGTCAGGCCGCATAATATTACATCACTGCGGGATGTCAGAATTTTAGTTCAGGTTAGAGTCAAAGTACAGAATTCAACGCAGCACTGCCCATTGATTTTTAGACTTTATTCTGGGGGTTAGACTTTTCCATTCTGAATTGACCTGAATTAGAAGTAGGACAAAGGAAAACATCCGAGCAGCAGTGGATGAAAGTTACTGCTCCATTTCAGCACTTCTTTATTTTTCAGTAGTTCGGGAAGGGCTTGGGCCTTGGAACAGATGAGTTATAGTTCATAGTTCATAGAATTTACAGTGCAGAAGGAGGCCATTCGGTCCATCCACCAGCTCTTGGAAAGCGCACCCTACCCAAGGTCAACACCTCCACTCCATCCCCATAACCCAGTAACCCCACCACACACTAAGGGCAATTTTGGACACTAAGGGCAATTTATCATGGCCAATCCTCCTAACCTGCACATCTTTGGACTGTGGGAGGAAACCGGAGCACCCGGAGGAAACCCACGCACACACGGGGAGGATGTGCAGACTCCGCACAGACAGTGACCCAAGCCAGAATCGAACCTGCCACCCTGGAGCTGTGAAGCAGTTGTGCTATCCACAATGCTACCATGCTGCCCATCCAAATAGTTGCCTATTACGAGACCAATTGAGTTGGTTGAGGCCTTGATACAAGGCTCGACTTTGACCCAATGGAACCTTGTGGGTGGCAGACAGGATTTGTGAGCCATGGTAATAATACCCAGTAAGGGGAAGGTGTGATCGGAAACAGAGGCGTGGCAGAAGGCAGGGAAATTTTGAAGGTGAGGAAAAGCTTTCAACTGGTTGAGAAGGTTCACTGCACGCACTGCAAAATTGCACCTGCTCATGAGAAAAGAGGCTTCGGGGCTGGCCATTCTCCTGGCATTGAGTGGTCAATGCCATTGTACAAGGTTGCCTGGACTACATTTGATCAAGAAGGGTGTAACTGGAAATGGGTGCTGCATCATTTAGGGCAGCACGGTAGCATTATAGTTAGCACAATTGCTTCACAGCTCCAGGGTCTCAGGTTCGATTCCCAGCTTGGGTCACTGTCTGTGTGGAGTCTGCACATTCTCCCCGTGTGTGCGTGGGTTTCCTCCGGGTGCTCCGGTTTCCTCCCACAATCCAAAGATGTGCAGGTTTGGTGGATTGGCCATGCTAAATTGCCCTTAGTGTTGGGTGGGGTTACTGGGTTATAGGGTTAGGGTGGAGGTGCGGACCTGGGTAGGGTGCTCTTTCCAAGAGCCGGTGCAGACTCGATGGGCCGAATGGCCTCCTTCTGTACTGTAAATTCTATTTATATCTATTTATCAGCCCAAATAGAGGCCTTCAATGCAGTGTGACAGCAACATGAGCAAAATAGAAGGAAGCCTGAGCATCAGGAGGCCACGGTAGTGGAACAAGGGCCACAGAGGAGTAGGAGGTACTACCTGAGGTGATGAATCTACTGAAACAGATTAATCTACTTGGACATGTCAGAAAACCATTGCAGAAGGAGACTGCAACTTTCTAGGCAAATGATCACTTACATCCGTGCCTTCATCATGAGAGGCTTGCACCATGCTCCACTCATAACCACACCTTGTTAGTAGTGATCTAGGTTATTGTGACCTTGAATTTCTTCACTGCTGGTTCATTTCCGGATTCCAATGCGGACCCCTGCAGCTGCACATTGCTGCGGATCCCTGCAGCTGCACATTGCTGCGGACACCCCTGCAGCTGCACATTGCTGCGGACCCCTGCAGCTGCACATTGCTGCGGACCCCTGCAGCTGCACATTGCTGCGGATCCTTGCAGCTGCATATTGCTGTATCACCATGGTCACTGTTCCCTGTTTGCCATTGTTGGAAACCACAGTTTCCCACCAATTAGGCTTTGTCAGCTCTTAAGGTACTGGGTTTGGCTGCAATTACCAGATTCTCCAAAGTCCAGGAACTTATTCTTTGCAACCATGTTGGCATCAGACTGCCAGGACTGCGGGGGGAGCAGTTGACCTAGCAAAGGTTCAGCGGATGACCTTTGAGGCCTCCGGTTCTAACCACATGGCAGTGAATGCAGCAAACCTGCACAGGAGTAGGTGTAGGCAGTATATACAATCTTACTGACACAGTTTGTCACAGTGAGGAGGGTGTCTGCCTGCAGTCTGCGCTGTTGCAGCAAGGAGGGTGTCCGACTGTAGTCTGCGCTGTCACAGCGAGAGGGTGTCTGCCTGCAGTCCGCCTGTCACAGCGAGATGGTTGTCTGCCTGCAGTCTGCCTGTCACAGCGAGGTGGGTGTCTGCCTGCAGTCTGCCTGTCACAGCGAGGTGGGTATCTGCCTGCAGTCTGTGCAGTGGCAGCGAGGTGGGTGTCTGCCTGCAGTCTGCCTGTCACAGCGAGGAGGGTGTCTGCCTGCAGTCTGTGCAGTGGCAGCGAGGTGGGTGTCTGCCTGCAGTCTGCCTGTCACAGCGAGGAGGGTGTCTGCCTGCAGTCTGCCTGTCACAGCGAGGTGGGTATCTGCCTGCAGTCTGCCTGTCACAGCGAGGTGGGTGCCTGCCTGCAGTCTGTGCTGTCACAGCGAGGTGGGTGTCAGCCTGCAGTCTGCCTGTCACAGCGAGGTGGGTGTCTGCCTGCAGTCTGTGCTGTGGCAGCGAGGAGGGTGTCTGCCTGCAGTCTGCCTGTCACAGCGAGGTGGGTGTCAGCCTGCAGTCTGCCTGTCACAGCGAGGTGGGTGTCAGCCTGCAGTCTGCCTGTCACAGCGAGGTGGGTGTCAGCCTGCAGTCTGCCTGTCACAGCGAGGTGGGTATCTGCCTGCAGTCTGCCTGTCACAGCGAAGTGGGTGTCAGCCTGCAATCTGCCTGTCACAGCGAGGTGGGTGTCTGCCTGCAGTCTGCCTGTCACAGCGAGAGGTGTCTGCCTGCAGTCTGCCTGTCACAGCGAGGTGGGTGTCTGCCTGTAGTCTGCCTGTCACAGCGAGGTGGGTGTCTGCCTGCAGTCTGCCTGTCACAGCGAGGTGGGTGTCTGCCTGTAGTCTGCCTGTCACAGCGAGGTGGGTGTCTGCCTGTAGTCTGCGCTGTCACAGCGAGGTGGGTGTCAGCCTGCAGTCTGCCTGTCACAGCGAGAGGTGTCTGCCTGCAGTCTGCCTGTCACAGCGAGGTGGGTGTCTGCCTGTAGTCTGCCTGTCACAGCGAGGTGGGTGTCTGCCTGCAGTCTGCCTGTCACAGCGAGGTGGGTGTCTGCCTGTAGTCTGCCTGTCACAGCGAGGTGGGTGTCTGCCTGCAGTCTGCCTGTCACAGCGAGGTGGGTGTCTGCCTGCAGTCTGTGCTGTCACAGCGAGGTGGGTGTCTGCCTGCAGTCTGCCTGTCACAGCGAGGAGGGTGTCGGCCTGCAGTCTGCCTGTCACAGCGAGAGGGTGTCTGCCTGTAGTCTGCGCTGTTGCAGCGAGATGGGTGTCAGCCTGCAGTCTGCCTGTCACAGCGAGGTGGGTGTCTGCCTGCAGTCTGCCTGTCACAGCGAGGTGGGTATCTACCTGCAGTCTGCCTGTCACAGCGAGGTGGGTGTCAGCCTGCAGTCTGCCTGTCACAGCGAGGTGGGTGTCAGCCTGCAGTCTGCCTGTCACAGCGAGGTGGGTATCTGCCTGCAGTCTGCCTGTCACAGCGAGGTGGGTGTCTGCCTGCAGTCTGTGCTGTGGCAGTGAGGTGGGTGTCTGCCTGCAGTCTGCCTGTCACAGCGAGAGGTGTCTGCCTGCAGTCTGCCTGTCACAGCGAGGTGGGTGTCAGCCTGCAGTCTGTGCTGTGGCAGTGAGGTGGGTGTCTGCCTGTAGTCTGCGCTGTGGCAGCGAGGAGGGTGTCTGCCTGTAGTCTGCGCTGTTGCAGCGAGATGGGTGTCAGCCTGCAGTCTGCCTGTCACAGCGAGGTGGGTGTCTGCCTGCAGTCTGCCTGTCACAGCGAGGTGGGTATCTACCTGCAGTCTGCCTGTCACAGCGAGGTGGGTGTCAGCCTGCAGTCTGCCTGTCACAGCGAGGTGGGTGTCAGCCTGCAGTCTGCCTGTCACAGCGAGGTGGGTATCTGCCTGCAGTCTGCCTGTCACAGCGAGGTGGGTGTCTGCCTGCAGTCTGCTTGTCACAGCGAGGTGGGTGTCAGCCTGCAGTCTGCCTGTCACAGCGAGGAGGGTGTCTGCCTGCAGTCTGCCTGTCACAGCGAGGTGGGTGTCTGCCTGTAGTCTGCCTGTCACAGCGAGGTGGGTGTCAGCCTGCAGTCTGCCTGTCACAGCGAGGTGGGTGTCTGCCTGTAGTCTGCGCTGTGGCAGCGAGGAGGGTGTCTGCCTGTAGTCTGCCCTGTCACAGCGAGGTGGGTGTCAGCCTGCAGTCTGCCTGTCACAGCGAGGTGGGTATCTGCCTGCAGTCTGCCTGTCACAGCGAGGTGGGTGTCTGCCTGTCACAGCGAGGTGGGTGTCAGCCTGCAGTCTGCCTGTCACAGCGAGGTGGGTGTCTGCCTGTCACAGCGAGGTGGGTGTCTGCCTGTCACAGCGAGGTGGGTGTCAGCCTGCAGTCTGCCTGTCACAGCGAGGTGGGTGTCTGCCTGTCACAGCGAGGTGGGTGTCTGCCTGTCACAGCGAGGTGGGTGTCAGCCTGCAGTCTGCCTGTCACAGCGAGGTGGGTGTCAGCCTGCAGTCTGCCTGTCACAGCGAGAGGGTGTCTGCCTGCAGTCTGCCTGTCACAGCGAGATGGGTGTCTGCCTGCAGTCTGTGCTGTGGCAGCGAGGTGGGTGTCTGCCTGCAGGCTGCCTGTCACAGCGAGGTGGGTGTCTGCCTGCAGGCTGCCTGTCACAGCGAGGTGGGTGTCAGCCTGCAGTCTGCCTTTCACAGCGAGGTGGGTGTCTGCCTGCAGTCTGCCTGTCACAGCGAGGTGGGTGTCAGCCTGCAGTCTGCCTGTCACAGCGAGAGGGGTGTCAGCCTGCAGTCTGCCTGTCACAGCGAGGTGGGTGTCAGCCTGCAGTCTGCCTGTCACAGCGAGGTGGGTGTCAGCCTGCAGTCTGCCTGTCACAGCGAGAGGGGTGTCAGCCTGCAGTCTGCCTGTCACAGCGAGAGGGTGTCTGCCTGCAGTCTGCCTGTCACAGCGAGGTGGGTGACTGCCTGCAGTCTGTGCTGTCACAGCGAGGTGGGTGTCTTCCTGCAGTCTGCGCTGTTGCAGCGAGGTGGGTGTCTGCCTGCAGTCTGTGCTGTGGCAGCGAGGAGGGTGTCTGCCTGTAGTCTGCGCTGTTGCAGTGAGGAGGAATTGTTTACTTTATATTCTTTTATTCAACTCAAATTTTGAATCATGCATCGCATGGTAATGGAGAGTTCTTTTTTAGAACAAGTATGCTCCCTAATAACATAATATCTAAGTGACCCAGTTAATGCTCGGATGGGCATGGTGACCTTTTCTGATGTTCCTCAGAGGAGAGCTGTCTGGTGGCGGACAGCTCATGTCTCGGCTTTGTGCCTGAGAAAACTGTAACAGCCATCTTCATTTTGGGAGGGACCCGTCAGGGTTTCTCCTGGGACTGCTCTACCAGCATCTGTGCAAGAACTGTCATCACCGGGCCATCCTCTCTGTCACAGGAACTGGTGATGATGTGTAACACCCTCATTCTCTTTAGGCACATGCTCACCCCTTGATTGGTGGTGCTGTTGGCTTGGGGCACAGCTGGCATTACCTCCAGCCATCTCCATACCACCTGTGTGACTGACCTGTCCAGGCTGCAAATCGAGTCAGCACTGAAATTCATGGACTACATGAATTGACGGGTGTTTTATGTAGTCTGGACCATGAATCCTGTGCAGATAGTGCGCTGTTACTAAATGTAAACACAAAGTGTTGCTGCATGTGACTCTCTGTGATGTTTGCCACCGTCTCGTGGGAGGAACCCATGAGCTCCAAGCCCGGAGATATGGTTGAACTCATCTGCCGCAAGGACTCCGCCGTTCACAGTTTAGAATTTGGAACAGTACAGCACAGAACAGGCCCTTCGGCCCTCGATGTTGTGCCGAGCAATGATCACCCCACTCAAACTCACGTATCCACCCTATACCCGTAACCCAACAACTCCCCCTTAACCTTACTTTTTAGGACACTACGGGCAATTTTACCCTGGCCAATCCACCTAACCTGCACTTCTTTGGACTGTGGGAGGAAACCGGAGCACCCGGAGGAAACCCACGCACACACGGGGAGGACGTGCAGACTCCGCACAGACAGTGACCCAGCCGGGAACCGAACCTGGGACCCTGGAGCTGTGAAGCATTGATGCTAACCACTATGATACCGTGCTGCCCACCTATGCTACCGTGCTGCCAACCTATGCTACCGTGCTGCCCACCTATGCTACCGTGCTGCCCACACGTTAATGAGCCCGCGGAAGCTTCAGGGAATTTATGCAGATGGGAACACTCCAGACCCTGCTTGTCCATGTGCCGACCTCTAATTTGTGTCTACTGAGGGCCCTCGTCACTACTAAGTGGAGTATCACTGACTGTGCAGACCATTACGGATTGGCTTGCTGTGTGTGTCATGATTAAGTGCTGGATCTCATGGAACTCCTCACTCCCATGAGATTGTGTGAAGACAGGCGTGCCCAAGGCATTGTTCATTCCATGGCCTCCCATCTTTAGGATACTCACATAGGGCAATTGGAAGAGGTTATTTTACTCGTGTGGAAAGAGAGCAACACCCTCAGTAGCTGCACAATGCAAGCTGTGCACGTTGGTAGGAGAGAATGTGAAGGGCCATCACTGACTGGATGTATTGGTGAAACAGAGTTCTGAGCCAGCAAAGTAAAGGCTTGAAGCAATGGTCCCTTTAAAGTTTTTAACAACTTACTTTGTGCTCTTCATGAGAAGTCAGTTTGTCGTGGCCCAAACAAATAGACTTCAGGTAATACAAAGAGACTTCAAAACAGCTTTTTTGTTTCTCTTGCCTGAAGGTCTCTTGCCGGCACTTAAATGAGTGGAGTCATTCAGGCATAACTGGACCTTTCATCCTGCTTGAGCTGGCCTCTGCCTATCTGTATTCCTGCATCCTGGCAGCCGAATTGGATGGTGGACCCATCCCATTACCTCATTCAGGCCCTGACCAGGCAAATCACCACCAATGCTGGATTTGAGATGGAGACAGGGCAGCATGGTAGCATTGTGGTTAGCATAATTGCTTCACAGCTTCAGGGTCCCAGGTTCAATTCCGGCTTGGGTCACTGTCTGTGCGGAGTCTGCACATCCTCCCCGTGTGTGCGTGGGTTTCCTCCGGGTGCTCCGGTTTCCTCCCACAGTCCAAAGATGTGCAGGTTAGGTGGATTGGCCATGATAAATTGCCCTTAGTGTCCAAAATAGCCCTTAGTGTTGGGTGGGGTTACTGGGTTATGGGGATAGGGTGGAGGTGTTGACCTTGGGTTGGGTGCTCTTTCGAAGAGCCGGTGCAGACTCGATGGGCTGAATGGCCTCCTTCTGAACTGATCCTGTTTTCAGCTTCCATGGGAAAATCTATCCTTGGGTTCTTACTGCAGAATGTTTTATTCAAATGGAAAAAGATTGTAGTACCCTCAATAACGACACAAAAGAGTAGAACGGTGAAAGAAGGCGTTAATAAACAGAGAACCAGCCTGTTGCCGAGACGGGTGCTTGCTGGGTGCCGCCTACAGCGCGGCCCCTTATATACGACTCCCTGGTAGGCGGAGCCAGATGCGGAGTCCCCCAGGGTTCCAAGCCCGGTCTTAAAGGGACATCACCTACATGATGATAAGGGTACAATAACCGTTCATCACATTCACCCCTGTTTTAAAAAAATGCGAAGTCCTTCGGGGGTGAAGTGGAATCACATGTCTAGTCTTTTCGGCGGCCTGATCATCCTCATCGACCTCCTCAGCTCGGGCGGTGGTGCGGCGGACACGGACGTCTTTGGTGAGGATACATCCTGGAGCATGGCGGTCGGAGCTTTGGTCCGGGTCGGGGTGCAGTGGGGATAGCTGGGGTTGGGGGTAGCGGTGCCGGCGCCGGCGTGGTGTGGGGAGGGGGAGTGCTGGGGGGGGGGGGTGGGGGGGGAGTGGGGGGTGCAGTCGGTGTCAACTGACTGAGAGGGGGACCGGGTCCGCAGGTAAACCGTGAGAGGGGGGGGCGTCTGTAGTGGGTGGAACCAGTGGGTGCCAGATCGCGGAGGAAAACCGTGTCTCCTGCCGTCGGTAGGCGTATCGGGGGTTCGCAGGTACTTTGGCCGCGTTTGGTCGAGCGTGATCGCCCCCAGTTGTGGGTAGTCCGAGTCCTCAGCTGAATCATATTCACAAAATGGCCGCCGCTATCGGTCGCACGTGTCGGGTCTAGTAGATGGCCACTGCCAAGATGGCCGCCCCATGACTCGCACAAGACCGATGACGCATCAGAAAGGGTCGTGTCTGGTCGGTGCGCAGCCGTGTTGCGAGTCCTGCAGGCCTGTGAGCCTGATTTCCGGGCCTAGTGATCTTTTTGTTTCTGGGCCCTGGGCCTGGCGAGGCAGACCCTCGCGAAATGCCCCTTCTTCCCGCAGTCGCTGCAGATGACGGAGCGGGCTGGGCAGCGTGGACGCGGGTGCTGGCCCTGCCCACAGAAATAGCACGGTGTGCCCCCGGTCTGGGCAGGTCGCCGCGTGGCGCAGGCCCGTAGCGTGGCCGAGTCTGGGGAAGTCCGAGGGGGGCTCGCAGGGTGCGCGGGGTACGTGCCTAGGTTGTGGCAGGCCATTTCCAGTGAGGTGGCGAGCGTTACCGTGTCCTGGAGGTCTTTTGCTCCATTTTCGAGGAGTCGCTGCCTGATATAGGTGGAACGGATGCCGGACACGAATGCGTCTCGGATGCGCAGATTCATGTGAATTTCCGCCGTTACATCCTGATGATTGCAGTTCCTGGCTAACGTGTTGAGCTTTTCCATGAACTAGTCTAGCGTTTCCCCTGAGCGCTGCCAGCAGGTTGAGAGCAGATGCTTGGCATGTACCTCGTTTATGGGTTTGACGAAATGCTTGCGTAGGATCTCGACCGCATCTTCGTAAGCAGTCCCCGTCTCGATCATGGCGGAGATTCTGTGACTCACCCGTTCGTGGAGTAGGCGCAGCTTGCGTGGGCCCTAGGATGAGAGTCTCCGAGGATTCCAGGTAGGCCTCGAAGCAGCGGAGCCAGCACTTTAAAATGTCTTTTGCCTCCGGTGTCCGTGTTTCAAGGTTGAGCTTCTTTGGCTTGAGATCTGCGTCCATCCTAATGTAGTTCTGCTTATTAAATTGTAGTACCCTCAATAACGACACAAAAGAGTAGAACGGTAAAAGAAGGCTTTAATAAGCAGAGAACTAGCCTGTTGCCGAGACGGGTGCTTACTGGGTGCCGCCTACAGGGCGGCCCCTTATATATGATTCCATGGTGGGTGGAGCCGGAGGCGGAGTCCCCCAGGGTTCCAAACCCGGTCTTAAAGGGGCATCACCTACATGGTGATAAGGGTACAGTAACCGTTTATCACAAAGATCCATGTGATGATGCATAGTGATGGGATAGGGCTTGTAATTACTATCACCTCATAGTGAATTTATAATCTCTGCTGTGTTGCCATGAGCGATGCTGAAGTGAATCACTAATTTATTTGGGGAGAAACAGGTAGGTTGCTCAATGTGTATGCTGTGCAGCATTAAACTTCCTAAATGCAAAAAGAACACATACTGTCCAGGTCTGACAGAGTTAAAACCTTGTTGCTCTTCCATGCATGCTCTCTGACCCAATGAGAATCTCCAGCATTTCTTGTTTTTAGACCTCCTGCATCTGCAGTAATTGATTTTTGTTTGAGTAGAAATCAAACATTGATGTATGAGCATGGTAGCATGGCTCCCTTTAAGGGGGTGGGCTTGACAGACCATGCAACCAGCTTGGGTCCAATGCCTTGGGAGCGCATGAACCCTGGCCAGTTGGGAGTTTGTGGAGGGCCCTGGGAGCAGCAGCCTATGCAGTGTGGGTCCCTGAGTTGAAATGCTAAGACCTGTTATATTGTGTTCTGTGCCTGTTACTTAACTGCTTTTGCCTTTCATCAATCAACCCCTCTGTTAACTACTGGAAGCCTTCATTGTATGTCTCGAACTACTACAATGAAGGAAATTAGCTTTATCAACTAGATACAATAATCAATGAAGTAAGTTCAGTTTTCAGCTAGTACAGGACTGCTTAATTAGAACTGAAGTTCTGAAATTGACGTTCAGAAAGGATGATTACTGATGTATTTAATTGTTCAATCTGTTGTTTGATTATATGTGTCTGTTCTCTGTGTTTATACAGTTAGTCAAGTGTGTGGCTGTAGTTCCAGAGAAACTGAAAGTAAGTTGAAAAGTTGTGCTTGCAAGCATTTGTAATAAAGCTCCTGCTCATACGTGGAGCCGAGTGTGTCATCTCTGCAGATCTCACAGGCACACAACACAAGATAACTGGCAAAGACGATGGAGAATAGTTTCAATTTACAACACATTTCCTCTCTCCACCATAAGATTCACTCATGCCATGGGATTGATGCATTTCAGGGTGCCAGACCAGCTTGATTATGATTGGTATGGATGGTGACAGGTAATGGTGATTGGTAGGAAAGTAGCACGCTTCCATTGACTTAGTGCAGAAGACCACTGAGTAGAATAGGTGTCAATTTTTGATGCGGCATTAAGTACTCTCAAAATATTTGGAGCCAAGGAAAATTGTGACGATCGAATGATGTACATTCAGCCATAAATGCCGAGCAAATGGTGAGCCCATAAAACAGTTTGTGACAGAAATGTAGAAATGTACACCTGGACTTCCAGGTGTAATTTTGGCACATTAACCAAATAACTAATTTGTGACTAATGCGGGTGGTGGGGTGTGGGTAGGGAACATCTCCTCATGGATTATGGCAAAGAAGCTTCAGCACACTCATTGGCACTTGCCCCGTCACAGTCTGATACCCTAAAAAATGTGCACGGATTTGCACAGCAACATGTCGCGCTTAAGCCGAAAATGTGTAGCTTATTCCCAAGTGGAATCATTTTATCAAGGTGTGCAAATGGTTGAAGAGTTTGATTTCGAGACGAATCTATTCTTGAGTGAAATACAGCATGCCTCTACCATCACGGACTCAGTGTAAAGCACCAGGTCATTTTAAAGAATGATCAGTCGAGATCACAGACTTTTGTGTCCACCCTCAGCCAATGTTGGTGTGAAAATATCTGTATTGAGCAATAAATTCTACCTTTTCTTCCGCAAATTCCACTCTGATGACACTCTCTTCAAGCTTGCAAATATGTGATTAATTCTGGTTTTGGGAATGATCACAGTTCCAGTACATTACAAATACATCGGCCTAGAAGTTCTTATTCTGCGTGACTAAAGGGCCTTATGTGGAAAGCCCATGAGCTTACCTTCAATCTTGAAGATCCTGGCAGAGTGCATATTAATGTGATTGATGATAGTGACTATAAAGAAGTCTTCTCCCTCCTTTTTCTAGATTGAGGAGATTGGGGGTGCTGTTATGCTCCTTGCATCGACATGTCAATTCTGCCAGATTTGCGAATATGTGAGATGGTTGCCTTTTGCAATCCATGCCAAAGTGTCACAAGAGCTGAAAGGACTTGAAGGAGACAGTATCATTGAGCGAATCAACTCTTCGGCTATGGATAGCAAACTTAGACATTGTGTCATACAGAAATGGCTCAAATGGTGAACTTAGGTTCTGTGTCAACCTTCAGGTGGTAATAATGCAATCAAACTGGCTAAGTATACATTTCCAATGATCCAAAAGCTATCAGCTGTATTTCAAGGCCAAGATCTACCTGCCTCATTGTGCTTGACTCAGAACACAATGAGGCCGTTAAATCCTGCCCAAGGTTTCTCAGTGGGCTGGATCCAGATTTGTATGCTCAAGTGTGCAGTCAGGCTCACTTGAATATGTTCGCACTGGGACTACTCTAGGAGCGGGATCTAATATCCATACCTCGGAGACCCTGAGCAAGCACCGTTTCGCACTGGTCTCCACCAATGTGCGCCAGGCATACCGGCACTTTGGGGTTGTCTCTCCAGCAATCCCTGGCCCTGGAAAGAGTGCTACCCTGGTGCCCCAATGCCACCCAGGCACTGCCAGGATGCCCAGATGGCACTTCTAGGTTGGCAGTGCCAAGGTGCCCGGGAAGCATTTTGCTAATACTGGGGATCGGGACTGGGATGCCTTGCCCTTATGAGGTGGAGTGCAGGGGGGCTCGAAGACCTCCTCATTGGTAAGTTAGCACATTGGGGGAGTCCGGAGGCTGTGGTGGGGTTCTGATAGTGGGAGTGGCACCAAGATCTCTTCCTGCACTGGCGAGCTGAAGTGCAGCCTTGGCTGGGCCTTGCTGAGTCCCATTTAATAGTGGGGTTGTTCTCGGCATGGCCAGTGCCGGGAAACCCCTGGCTAAATGTGCCTGACCTGGGACTCTGTTTCATTTCCGCTAAATCGTGCCTAAAGATTCTAATATTTTAACAAAGTTCACCACGTGATGAAGCTATCTTCAAATACCGCAATGGTATCTAATGCATTCCGGATGATCATTTCTTCAATCTTGTCAGACTTGACGGGGTACTCAACTCACTTGACCACGTCATTGTCCATGGAAGGCACAAAACAGAACATGATCAGTAATTACTCCTATTGCCCAACACAATTTGATGCTGAACAAGGATAAATGCGCATTTGTGGCATTTGAGGTTGACTGTCTTGAGATACGGAGTGACAGCAGTTGGAATAAGGACTACATTTAACAACATCAAAGTCAGTCATGCTCTTCTGATTTGTCTAGCATGAAAGAGTTGATATAATTCCTCGGTACTACCAATTTTTGTCACAAATTTATTCCAGTACAGAAACCGTGAGCCTCTTCGAAAGTCATTATGCAGATATACATAGTAGATGATCGCAAAGCAACTGCATTTGGCACGTTAAATGCAACGACTGCTTCTTTGCCAGGCATCATAAATACCACATGTGGTTTGAAATGCATGTCACAAGTGCGTTAGGAAATGCAATTGGAGCTTTACACAGTACTTTAAAGGAAGCAAGTGACCAATTGCTTATGTATCTTGCCCATTGTCTGAAATTAAAAGCAAATGTTCTTTCCAAGACTGGCAAGTTTGAGCTTGCATCCACTCGTGTAAACATTGGCACATGTACCTCTGTGACAGAAAGTTCACTCCCAGCACTGATTATCAAGGGCTGATTACATTGTTAGTCACTTCAGGATCTGGTCTTCGAACTCGACAAATCTACAGATGGTCAGATCACCTTCAGTGGAACTTTTGAGGTTGAGTGTCTTACAGATTTGTGTTCCCGTACTGGCCTCTCCGAACAGTCGCCGGAATGTGGCGACCAGAGGCTTTTCACAGTAACTTCATTGAAGCTTACTTGTGACAATAAATGATCGTTTTTATTATTACCAAATACTTGTCATTCTTAGCCATACCTTCAGTGTGCGTTAATGATAATGAAGCAAACTTGCAACATTGAAGTCAACATAATCCACATATCTAGTTATGGGAATCATATCTTGTTATGTGGTAGTTTGTGTAAAGAGTTGAAGATAGAATTCGCAACAGTGTACTGCTGAAAGTAAGCCAGTAGCTAAAAACAGAGTGGCCTCACAAAATAGAGGGATGAGCTGGTCCTGTACCACAGAAATGCAATGAGCTCGCATTTACAATAGTAATACAAGTGGAACTTGAGTGGTTATCCCAAAGCGTTGCAGCGTATTGCATTTTTCCCATGGCCATCAGGCTGTGAACATGAAACCATGATTGCTTGAAGCAGTATGATGGCCAGCAATAGATTGCTGAATAGAGGGGTTCATTAGTAACTCCATAGCACATACAGTCACTGAAAAATCTGCTAAACTGTGTCTTGAACCTCTTCAACCAAGTCCAGGTCCAAGAAAACATGGCAACAGCTCCAAGTTGACATTTCTCTCGAACTGATAGCAGCCCTGAGGAATCGGCATTTTCTGCTTGCTGTTCATGATCCACCAGTGGTCAGAAACCTCCTACAACAAATTCCAGAGCCACCACTTCGATCAGTGTGAACAACTTTTCTAAAATGTCAAAATAGAGTTTGAATAATTCAAGACTGGTTTTTTTGCTGATGGAAATGCTAGCCATGGGAAATTGAAGCTTCTTCCTCACAATTTAGTAAATGTAATACCCCATGGGCAGGATTCTCTGGTTCCCCTAGTCGGTGATTCTTGGCAGCGCACTGTCCACAGGTGGCGGGATTCTATCTTCCCGCCACTTGTCAATGGGATTTCCCAATGAAGCTATCCCTTGCCGGTGGGAAACACGCAGGCGGGGTGCACGGCCAGTGGGAAAAGAGAATCCTAATCGGAGACTTACGGTCCACTTATTTTAAAATTTGCACTGAAAGACCTTTGCTTCCCTCATGTTGCTCGATTGAAAAGAGTAACAATATCCAACTGGCTTCTGAGTAAATCAATTATCCTCCAAATGTAATTTTCTGGTCATGTGGTCAACCAGCAATTCCTCACCGGGTGAGTTCACGCTCGATGGGATTCACTGTGTAACAACATGATCTGGGCAGGCGACTAAAATAGCTGAGGAAGTGGCAGAAAATTCCAGGAGCACCAAAGAATATCACGTACTGATATTTCTATTAGCACAAGTGCAAACTAAAAAGTCACCACTATTCTGAATATACTGTCAATCTTTTCCCACATGTTCAGCTAATCTTTTCTATTTTAGGGCTGGCCATTTTAAGAAGAACAAATATAGATTTGAACAGTTAATGCTTAATTGAGACCTGTCCTATTCTCCTTACCCCCTCTATTTTCACCCCCCCCCCACCCCCCCCCATTCACTTCCCCACCACCCCTCTCTTTTCATCTTCCCTAGCACTTCCATCCAGTGCTGCTTCACAAAGCCCGGCTGTACTGGCTCAAGCCTGGGACTTGGCCTCAACTAAGAGTTTGAACTGAGCTGAACAGCTTTGAACATTGTTTTATATATGTTGGATCTCACAGAATGAAAATATATGTTGGAACTCACAGAATGAGCATATGTATCATGCAAGAAGATATTTAGGACGGGATTCTCCAGTCCACCAGCCCGCCGTGCCCGCGCCACCTCCCCCCCCCCCACCCACCCCTGCCGGCAGTGGAGAAACCAGTGGATGTGGGGTGTGTGCGCTGCCGGCGGACCGGAGGATCTCACCTACGGAGAATTCCGCTGAATGCCTTTTACGACCACCAGACATCCTAAAGTACTTCATGGCTTAATACTTGAGTGTTTCCTGGGGCACCCTTTTCCTACCCACTTCGCCAGCAGTATTTTAAAATTTGCTACATCTATCATTGCATCGGAAGATCTAACATTGGTTAATAACTGATCATCATCTGGATAAGGATTGCAGGAAGATCTATAAAACATACTCTCTTTTTGGAAGTAGATCAACTCTATAATTTTATTTTAACAACTGCCTGTATCCCCAGATTCCTAGACTGAAATACGTACATATAATAAATAAACTTCATTACTGTGGCACAAGAATGCTGGATTTGCTGCTTGGAAGAAATAGAGACATGCTCTTGAAGCTTTTTATCTTGCACTCATCAGGACAGTTGAAAGAATGTCAAATTTCAAAGGGATTAACAATTTCTACTGCATGAGAAAAGGGTGCTGATTGGTTGGCAAGTTGGCTCTGTTTGGTTCCGAGGTTGCCTGGTACATTTACCGTGACATAGGTTTGCACAATAGGAGTCGACTTGCCAACCAATCAGCACCTAGTAAGCAGTAGAAGTTGTTCTGTTTGAAATTTTGTCCTGACAAGTGTGAGACAGCGTGTCTCTTTTTTTCAGCATTACTCCAGTTCTGAATGATATAGGACATAGCACAGAACAGGCCCTTCGGCCCACGATGTTGTGCCGAACCTTTGTCCTAGATTAATCATAGATTATCATAGAATTTACAGTGCAGAAGGAGGCCATTCGTCCCATCTAGTCTGCACCGACTCTTGGAAAGAGCACCCTACCCAAGGTCAACACCTCCACCTATCCCCATAGCCCAGTAACCACACCCAACACTAAGGGCAACTTTGGACACTAAGGGCAATTTAGCTTGGCCAATCCACCTAACCTGCACATCTTTGGACTGTGGGAGGAAACCGGAGCATCCGGTGAAAACCCACGCACACATGGGGAGGATGTGCAGACTCCGCACAGACAGTGACCCAAGCCGGAATCGAACATGGGACCCTGGAGCTGTGAAGCAATTGTGCTATCCACAATGCCTCCATGTTGCCCTTAAAATCAAATTAATCTACACTCCATCTTTCTACCATAATCCATGTACCAATCCTGTAGCCGCTTGAAGGTCCCTAATGTTTCCGACTCAACTACTTCCACAGGCAGTGCATTCCATACCCCCACTACTCTCTGGTTAAAGAACCTACCTCTGACATCCCCCCTATATCTTCCACCATGACCAAGTGAACGTTGCATTTGTAGGTGTTGATTTGTCTTTTCAGTGTCATATAATTATCATACTGTGTAGAAGCTGTAAATTGTGGAGCTTTTGGGGGTTGGGGCAAGACTAACAGGCTTTTGCTGACCCCTAGTGATTGTTGGGTCAGCTACCGAGTGTACATCGCTCTTGATTTTTGTTTCTATCAAATCAATGGAAATTAAATTTAGGAGAGGAGTACAACAGGAAGCATTCATTATGATCATGGCTGATCATCCAGCTCAATAGCCTAATGCCGCTTGTCCCCATATCCTTTAGTTCCCTTTGCCCTAAGCATGATATCTAACTGTTTCTTGAATATATACAGGATGGGATTCTCCGTTGGCTGATGCCGAAATAGGGAACGCAGTTGGGTGGAAAATCGGTTTTGATGCCAAAATTGTGGCTGGCGCTGGTTTCCAGTCTCCAGTGCCTCGACGCTGGCATCATGGTGTTCCACTCCATATGTACAGTAAACACCAGTGACATATTGTTAGTGGACTTGACCCGGTATTCTCCAGGGTTTCCGTGATTCTCCGCCTCCACCAGGGCGAATTCCCGCTGGCAAGGTTCACTTGTGCTTTTAAATTTTGTGAAACAGGCTCCGTGGCTGCTGAGCGAGAGAGTGGGCAGACGGAAAGTGTCCAACATCGCATTAGCTTGCTGATTGTTGTGTCGCTGGCGGGGGGGGGGGGGGGGGGGGGGGGGCTCTGCCAGGGCTGGGCAACACCATTGCCACGTGCTACAAGGCAGGCATGCAGCTACATACGTCACTGACTGCTTACTGTGAACCTAGGGCCATAGGTCTTAGGGGTGTATCCCTAGGCCACCCCCCGGGGTGCCCTCTGGCCCAGCCGACCCATCAGCGCTCCAGCACAACCAGTGCCATCTTGTTAGCTGGGATGAGTGTGTGTCGGGAGTGAAGTGTGTATGTGCGGCTGCAACTTGGCAGCTTCCCGAGTGTCAATCACAGACCCGGCAAATCCCGCACCATTTCTCATTGGAATCAATTGTGGTCCATGTGGTGCCGATGCTAGCCTCTTAATGGTCGGTGAATAGATCCACTTGTGGCACCAGTTTTGCTGTTGTGCAATTCCGCGAATCCTGCCCGAGTGTCAAACTTAGTCTCAGGAATGTAGAATTCCACCGACAATCTTTTGGCCTCAACTATTTCCTGTGGTAACGATATCGACAGACGCAATACTCACTGGGCGAAAGAATTTCTCCTCATCTCTGTCATAAATGGTCTACTCATTATCCAAAGACTGTGCCCCCTGGTTCAGGACATCAGGAACATCCTTCCTGCATCTACCCTGTCCAGTTCTATTAGAATCTATTTCTATGAGTTCTCCGCCCCTCATGCCTCTGAACTCCAGCAAATACAATCCTAACCGATTCAATCTTTCCTCATGCGTCAGTACCGCTATCCCAGGAATCAGTCTGGTAAACCGTCGCTGCACTCCCTCCTGAGCAAGAACATTGTTCCTCAGATAAAGAGACCAAAACTGCACACACTACTCCAGATGTGGTCTCACCAATTGCAGCAAGACATCCTGTACTCTAATCCTCTCGCAATGAAGGCTAGCACACCACTTTCCTTATTTACCACCTGCTGCACCTCCATGCTTATCTTCAGCTGGTGTACGAGGACACCGAGATCTCATTGCATATTCCCCTCTCCTAATTTATGGCCTTTCAGATAATAGTCTGCTTTCTCGTTTTTGCTACTAAAGTGGATAACCTCTCATTTATCCAAATTATACTGCATCTGTCATTCATTTGCCCACTCACTCAACTTGTCCAAATCACACCGAAGGATCCCTGCATCTTTCTCAATGCTCACCCTCCATCCCAACTTGGTCTCACCTACAAATTTTGAGATATTACATTTTGTTCCCTCATCTAAATCATTGATATATATTGTGTATAGCTGGGGTCATAGCACTGATCTCTGCAGTACTCCACTAGTCACTGTTTGCCAATTTGAAAAAGACCAGTTAATTCCTACTCTTTGTTTCCTGTCAGCCAACCAGTTTTCTGTCCATCTCAATATTCTACCCCTAATCCCATGCTCTTTAATTTTACACGTTAATCTTTCATGCGGGACCTAAAAGCCTTCTGAAAGTCCAAATATACCACATCCACTGGCTCCGCTTCATCAACTGTACTATTACGACCTCGAAGAATTCCAGTAGATTTGTCAAGCGTGATTTCCATTCATAAATCCACGCTGATGCTGCCTGATCCTGGCACTGTTTTCTAAGTGTTCAGCTACAAAATCGTTGGGATAATTGATTCTGGAATTTTCAGCTATAAAATCTTTAATTATGGATCCTAGAAGTTTCCCCACTGCCAACATCAGAGTTACTGGTCTATAATTCCCATTTTTCTCTCTCCCTTAAATATTTACTCTTATTAAATATCTATTTTTAAATATTCCCTATTCTCCCATGTATTTTGATCCTATTCCTGGCAGTTATGTACATGCGCAGGATTGGACATCTAGCTTAACAGTGTGGTATCTTGAAAGAGTGGCAACCATCAAGTAGATTAACAAATAGACGGTGTATTAAGGTAAATATCTATTTATAGAGAGTGAGATAAAGGCGACCGTACTCCACACCTCCAGACTGTGAACTGCCAGGGAAAACCCCTGATACACGATCAATAAGCACAGAAACGAAGGAGTAGTCTGAATCAAAGGCTTTAATCTACAAGAAGCTTGAGTACAGAAAGAACGATGGCTTCTGGGGAACACGGGTTCTTATACTCCGCCTCGTGGGCGGAGCTACCTTCATCTCGACCAATGTGAAAGCAAAACTTGGGCCAATTGTCAGCGAGTCTTCTCCACCAATAGCAGCTCACACTCCCAGGTACCGTAGTACCTCTAGTCATACTACCACAACCCCACGCTCAGTCCCAGGATTCTGGTGCTCCGGCTTGTTTGGCCGAACGGGTCATATGACCCTGAGAGCTCACTCTACCTCATCCCTCCCCCCGTTTAAGTTCCTGAGCTACACATTTCAAAAACATTGGAACTGTTTACAATATTTTACAACAAATTGAACTGAACCCTGTCCCTTACAAGGTAAATCAACCCGGGTAGTTCCTAATCATTCGGGAGCATTGTAATTCTCTGGCTAGTGCTCCATCAGTAGAGGTAACTTCAGTTTGAACCTCAATGAGATGACTCTCGATTTGCGGAGGTGGGTCAGTGCAGATCATTTCCCCAGTTTCCTTTGGAATATTACTTGGTTCTTCCTCAGGGTAACTTGCTGCAGCATTAATTTCATCAATCGCAATATATCAGGGGCTGGTTTAGCACAGTGGGCTAAACAGCTGGCTTGTAATGCAGAACAATGCCAGCAGCGCGGGTTCAATCCCCGTATCGGCCTCCCCGAACAGGCTCCGGAATGTGGCGACTAATGCTTTTCACAGTAACTTCATTGAAGCCTACTTGTAACAATAAGCGATTATTATCACTGACAGGTGTACAACGGGCTGATGGTTCCACTGATTCCATGTGCAGTTCCCTTCTTCACAAATGGCCCAAGTATTTCTTCACCCTTTTTCCATGGACATCTATTTCATACGATGCTGGGCCTCTTCTGACCATGACCGTTCCAGGGATCAATCCACTTTGGACCAACACCAACATTCTTTACAAACACCAAGTCGTCCACCTCAAATGTTCTCTCAGTTTTGTCAAGTCATGATGTTTCTTCGGTGTGTTCTGTTTTGCCTCCTCCCTGTCGGCCAAATTCGGAAATAACAGATCCAACCTTGTTCTAATACATCTGCCCATAAGCAAATTGACAAGTGTAACACTGTTGATCAGGAAATGGTCCAATTTGATTTGTCGAGATGAATGTTTCTTCATGGTGTTTGGACAGCTCTCTCTGACAATCCATTTGACGCAGGGTGGTAGCGAGCAATTCAAATGTGTTAAACACCATTGGTTCTCCTGAAATGTGCTTGAAATCTTCACTAGTAGACCCATCATCTGAGACCAGCACCTTGGGCAGCCCGTGGGAGGCGAATGTCTGTGGGAATTTCTCTATCGTTGTTGATGAGGTTGTGGACCTCATTTTATGCATGTCCGAACACTTGGAGTATGCATCCATTATGAGCAAGGATACGGTGCTCATGAATGGGCCCTCAAAATCGATATATCGATGCACCATGGTTGGCCTGGCCTCTCCCAAGGTTGCATTAGGGCTGCAGGTGACACGTTTGGCTGCATTCGACATTGGTCACACTGTTTGACCAGATGTTCTGTGTCGGTAGCCATTCCGGACCATCACACGTAACTGCGTGCGAGCATTTACATATTTGTCATCCCAGCAAGGGCATTGTGTAACTCTTGTAATAACTTCCTAACGGGAGTGAGAACAACCACCCTTGCTCCCCATAATAAGGTGGCACAGTGGTTAGCACTGCTGCCTCACAGCACCAGGGACCCAGGTTCAATTCCGGCCTCAGGTCACTGTCTGTGTGGAGTTTGCACGTTCTCCCCGTGCCTGCCTGGATTTCCTCCTGGTACTTCAGTTTCCTCCCACAGTCCAAAGATGTATGGGTTCGATGGATGTGCCATGTTAAATGCCCCTTAGTGTCCAAAGATGTGCACTTTAGGTGGGGTTTCGGGGATAGGGCGGGTGAGTGGGCCTAGGTAGAATGGTCGGTGCAATGGGAAGAATGGCCTCCTTGTGCATTGTAAGGATTCTATAAATCACTGACACTTGTCTTATCTTTTCTTATCGAAAAGGGTTGTAATTGCTCAGACCTGCGTAGGACCATGGGCGGGATTCTCCGTTCCTGTGGCTAAATGCCGGCTCAAACGGAGAATCCGCGGGAGGTTCACGTCAAAAGAATCGTCGCGAACCCCTCACCAATTTTGGTACCAGTGAGGTGCGAGCACAGGCGCCGCGTGAAACGCCTGCAGACCACATTGAGAACAGCCGGAGAATGGCCGGGTCCCGGGCCGTGTGTGTGTGTATGGCTGACGACCTACACCGGTCGCACCATACAACATGACGCCGGCCGTACGTGTAACCTAACCCGCCGACCGCAACCCCACAGTCTACCCCCTGGCCGCCCCCCACCAGCCCTCCCAGCCCTGGCAAACGCCCCTCAGCCAGCAGCATGGATCCTGGCTGTGTGTGGCGGCGCTGGACACAGTCCACAGCCGGCACACCGGCTCAGACCACACATGTCCCGCGCCATCGGGAACTCGGCCCATCAGGGGCAGAGCATCACACGTGGGCTGGCCGATTAAGCACCAATGGCATTACGTGATGCCAGTTTGGAGGGGGCAGAGAATTGCAAAGGCGGAGAATTGCAAACCAGCATCAAAACGTGCACCGGCCCCGATTCCGGTGTCAGAATCGATCTTTGCCTGATCGCCGATTTATGATTTTGACGTCGGGCAATGGAGAACCCCATCCCATATGTTTGACTTGAGATAATATGAATGTGGTAGTCATCACTTTTGTATTATATTGTATATATTGGTATTGCGGTAAGGCCCCTGAACTACAGGTACGGCGGTAGATACGTGCCTGTTGGCTCCGCCCAGTAGGCGGAGTATAAATGTGTGTGCGCTCTGAACAGCAGCCATTTCGTCAGCTGCTGTAGGAGGCCAAACATCTCTGTGTAATAAAGCCTCAATTACATTCTACCCTCGTCTCGTAATTGATAGCACATCAATTTATTGCACAGAGATTTTTTCAAAGATGGACCTCCGCATCAAGCTGGATTGGCTGCAACTGTATCTTCAAGCAGACGCCAAAAAGGACTTTGCACATCGGCAAGCTTGATTTGTAGCATACATCGGGTCTGCGCCAGACCCAATCTCAGAAGCACAGAAGCTCCAGATTCTGTACACACGGCTGAGCTCCAACGTCTTCTCCCTCGTCCAGGACGCGCCAACCTACGCAGAGACCATGGCGCCACTGAAGGAGAATTACGCTCAGCAGACCAACAAGATCTACAGCAGGCACATGCGGTCCACGTGGCACCAAATCCCCGGTGAGTCTGTGGAGGATTTCTGGCGTGCCCTGCTTGCCCTGGTGAGAGACTGTGATTGCCAGGCCGTTTCGGCCACTGAACATTCGAACATGCGAATGAGAGACGCGTTCGTTACGGGCATAGGGTCTGATTACATCCGCCAGCGCCTCTTAGAAGGGGCTATGCTCAACCTCGCGGTGACCAAGAAACTAGCTCCACCTCCCCACTGCCCCAAGGCCTTCAAACGATGCCTGGGGTTCTTTTCGTACTGAGCCCTGTGGGTCCCAAACTATTCGGACAAGGCCCACCCACTCATTCAATCCACCGCTTTCCCACTGACGGCCGTGGCTCACCAGGCCTTCAACTGTATCAAGGCCGACATCGCCAAGGCCGCGATGCACGCGGTTGATGAGATGCTCCCCTTCCAAGTCGAGAGCGATGCATCAGACGTCGCTCTGGCAGCCACCCTCAACCAGGCAGGGAGGCCCGTGGCATTCTTTTCCCGCACCCTCCATGCCTCCGAAATTCAGCACTCCTCCATCGAAAAGGAGGCCCAAGCTATCGTTGAAGCTGTGCGACATTGGAGGCATCACCTGGCCGGCAGGAGATTCACTGTGCTCACTGATCAACGGTCGGTTGCCTTCATGTTTAACAAACACAGCGGGGTAAGATCAAAAGTGATAAAATCTCGAGGTGGAGGATGGAGCTCTCCACCGACAATTACGAGATTTTGTGTCGCCCCGGTAATCTCAACGAGCCCCCGATGCCCTCTCCTGAGGTGCATGTGCCAGCGCACAAGTTGACCGACTCCAGACCCTGCACGACGATCTCTGCCACCCAGGAGTTACCCGTTTTTAACACTTCATTAAGGCCCTACTCCATCGAGGAAGTCAGGGCTATCACCAGAGACTGCCAGGTCTGCGCCGAGTGTAAACCGCACTTCCAGCGGCCAGACCGTGCGCGCCTGGTGAAGGCCTCCCGCCCCTTTGAACACCTCAGCATGGACTTCAAAGGGCCTCTCCCCTCCACCGACCGCAACACACACTTTCTCAATGTGGTCGACGAGTATTCCTGGTTCCCCTTCGCCGTCCCATGCCCCGATATGACATCTGTCACCGTCATCAAAGCGCTCAACACCATCTTCGCTCTGTTCAGTTTCCCCGCCTACGTCCACAGCGACCGGGGATCCTCATTTATGAGCGATAAGCTGTGCCAGTTCCTGCTCAACAGGGGCATTGCCTCGAACAGGACGACCAGCTACAACCCCAGGGGAAACGGGCAGGTGAAGGGGGATAATGGTACGGTCTGGAAGGCCGTCCAGCTGGCCCTATGGTCCAGAGGTCTCCCGGCCTCCCGCTGGCAGGAGGTCCTCCCCGATGCACTTCACTCCATACGGTTGCACCTGTGCACCACGACTAACAAAATCTCCCATGAACGTCTCTTAGCCTTCCCCAGGAAGCCCACCTCTGGGGTTTCACTCCCAACATGGCCGGCAGCTCCAGGACCTGTTCTCCTCCGCAAGCACGTGCGGCTCCAAATGGTGGACCCATTGGTTAAGAGGGTACAGCTACTCCACGCAAACCCGCAGTACGCCTACGTAGCGTACTCCGACAGCCACCAAGACACAGTCTCCCTCAGGAACCTGGCACCAGCTGGGTCCCCACACACTCCCCCCCTCTCTGTCCCGGCACCACCATCCCTCCCCCAGCGCACCCAACGCAGCCCCCGCTCCAGGACAATCCATCCTCCCCTTGTTCCCACCCGGGGATGAAGAGGATTTCGACACACTCCCGGAGTTACCGAAGACCAAGCCGACGCCTGAGTTGCCACCAGAACTGCGGTGCTCTCAACGACAGGTCAAGGCGCCGGATCATCTAACTTTGTAACCTTCCCTGTAATTTTAAAACCAATCTGTATGTATATAGTTTTCCACCACCCCCGCGGGACTTGTTTTTAACAGGGGGTGAAGGTGGTAGTCACCACTATTGTATTATATTGTATATATTGGTATTACGGTAAGGCCCCTGTACTACAGGCATGGGGGTAGATCCCTGCCTGCTGGCTCCGCCCAGTAGGTGGAGTATAAATGTGTGTGCTCTCTGAACAGCAGCCGTTTCACCAGCTGCTGTAGGAGGCCACACATCTCTGTGTAATAAAGCCTCGATTATATTCTACTCTCGTCTCGTCGTAATTGATCGTGCATCAATGAAGTTGTTCTGGGTGCAGGGCGCAAAACTAGACCTGTCGCGCTGACATGGGCGATGTATCGAGAAAGCTTGGAGCAAGGACAATTTCTATGGCATTGGCGGAGGCGGTATACTCTCAGGTAGGGAAGATTGCTGAAATGATATGTGTGCACCTGTACTATGCTGGAAGGTATACTCAGAGGCTGCTGGAAATAGAGCCCAGCATTGGACCCTAGTTATAGCTATAGGCGGGATGGCCTTATCTTCCCTAAATGAGCCTAACAGGGGTTTGTGGTCGTAACTACTATGAAAAGCGGTCCATAAATGTATAGATGGAACTTTTTCATTCCAAAGATTATGACAAGTCTCTCTTTTTTGATTTGAGTAAGCTTGTTCAACATCAGCTAAAGTCCTCAAAACATAGGCGATAGGCCTTTCTACACCATCTTCCATCTTACCCATAGGGAATCCTGACATTGCAGAAGGAGGCCTTTCAGCCCATTGAGTTTGCACTAACTCTCTTAAAGAGCACCGTACCCTGGCCCAGTCCCCGTCCCCAACCCTAAACCCGTAATCTCACATCTTTGTACACTAAGGGGCAATTTTAGCAAGGCGAATCCACCTCAGCTGCTCATATTTGGACGTTGGGAGGAAACTGGAACACCAGGAAGAAACCCATACAGACACTGCGAGAATGTGCGACCTCCAAACAGATAGTCAACCAAAGCCGGAATTGAGCCCAAGTCCCAGGCACTGTGAGGCAGCAGTGCTAACCACTGTACCACCAGTTTGCCTGGTCTTATGTGGTAAAACCACTGCAATTCTGTAGGGAGATGCGGCAAAGATAAGAATTATCTGTTGCCATACGGGTCAGAGTGAACCAAGAGACTGGATAACTGCAAAGCTCGCTTAACCTGTTCATAGATTTATTTCTGATGCTCTCTCTAATATCAACTCTAGTCCTTCTTGAACAGTGTGCGTACAGGTACCAACAATGTAGAAAGATTAGAAATAAATCTTACGTATTTATTTTCCATTCCTCAAAAATATTTCAATTCTGACATTTTTGGGGGTCGGTGGTTCCTCAATTGCTTCTACCTTCTCCATAGGGTGCAGCCCTTGGGCATCGACTCAACCCTAAGTATGACACTTAGAACGTACATTTTTTCCAGATTCAGCCTTAATCTGGCATCCTTGAATCATTTTGAAACTTTGTCGAGATTTGAGAGGTGCTCCTCTTCGGACACTCCTGTTGGCAGATAGACAATCACGTTGGGTAGGTCCTATAATAAGCTTTCCATTGTGTGCTGGAAAATTGCACACGCCTATGAGACTCTGAAGGGTAGTCGGGTATACTGCTATAGGCCTTTGATGGTATTTATAGCAACAAATTATCTAGATGCCTCGTCTAACTATAATTGTTGATAGACATGGCTCACTTTAGGTTTATTGTAAGTTAAACCTCCTGGTAATTTACCATATAAATCTTCAATTCTTGATATTGGGTATTGATCCAATTTTGTCATCCGATTCACAGTTAATTTATAGTACCCACAGATCCTAATTGTTCTATCTGGCTTAACTACTGGCACAATGGGAACCACCCACTCCAAAATGTGTACAGGCGTGACGCTAGCCGCTTGGGTTCATATTCATGTCAGGCAATGGACATGGGTCGGGCTTTCTAAAACCTGGGCATGGCCTTTAGGCCCTGTACCTTGCCTAATTCGTCTTGGAAAACTTCCTGTTTTTTTAAAGACGTCAGGAAAACCTTCTTCATTCATTTTAAACATTTCTCACTAACTTAATATAATTTGGCAAAGCCAATCTTGACCCATCAGACTTGTCCCTTGGTCCCACCGCCCACTACTATTAGGTACAGTTGAGCTGACTGATGCTGGTAGCTTTAAGGCTTTATGGTTGTTCCTAAGATCCTTGAAGCTTTCCCAGTATTTATGGCCAACCTGGCTGTCATGCTTCTTAACTTCGGGGCTGGACCCCATCTTGTGAATAACGATATGTTTGTTCACCTACAACTGTAGCAGAGGCACCATGTCCATCTCCATTCTGAGTAACTGACCATTTACTATCAACACAATCTTAATTGAGGCTGCGTTGCCCAACTTAATGTAAAACCTGTATACTTAAGGGATATTCTCAACACCATATTGGAGTCAGAATTTATTTGTTGTTGTTGATCCCCCAGTAAGCTCTGTTTAGCTCTGTACTGTCTCGTAATGTGCCCTCTCTTACTGCAGCCATAACATACAGCTTCACTGAATTTGTATCTCTCCTGAAGGTGATCTCCCACACACCGGTAGCATACTTCATTAATCCTGGTCTGTGGACCAAATTCTCTCTTCCTCTGCACTCCCTTGTGTTCTGAGCCTCTTTGCTGCTTACTTTCTTCGCCTTCAACCCTGACATCATGACTACCAGCGGCTTTGTGTCAAACTTGGTGGACCTCGCCTTTTGCACACTCTGCAGTTTCATCACCCCCCTTTCGGCCCTTTCCATATCCTCTAATGCCTTCTTTATGGTAATCTCTGCTCGTAATTTCTTCTGTATATCTGTAGCGTTAACACGACAGACTAGCTTGTCTATCAAATGTCGTTGAATTCAGATCGAAACTCGCTTTCTTCAGCCGATTGTTTTAGACACATCATGAACATCATGACACATCATGATGGTCTTATTTATGGGGAGAAGGCAGGAGAACGGGGATGAGAAAAATATCAGCCATGATTGAATGGCAGAACAGACTCGATGGGCCGTGTGGCCTAATTCTGCTCCTGTGTCTTATGGTCTTGTGAACGCTGCTATCCTCTCCTTTTCATCAAATCGAATTTGTAACAGGGGATAATGTCCCTTCACTAATTCCACTAGCTCCTCAAAAGTTTTGGAGTCGGGGCTTCTGGAGAAGCCAGGCTCCTTATCAAGTTATAGGTCAATGCCTCACAGGCTGTTAATAGGATTATAATAATAATCTTTATAATAACCTTTATTGTCACAAGTAGGCTTACATAAACACTTCAATGAAGTTACTGTGAAAAGCCCCAGTCTATGCACCTATCGTTACTTGCAATTCAGTTATTAAATTATACACAATCGATATTCTACATATAATTACAATGCCCGGCCTGCTAAATGGATGCAAATAGATCTACTGACCCATTTGCATCCTTCTGCTGACATGGGTTATGAACTTCGATCTTGACGCCAATGGGGGCCTGGAGCATAGGAAACTTCTTCACAACCGCTGGATTCTATGCCTTACTGGGAACTCTACCACTGGTGATGTGAGGTGGAGAATTTTGCCCATGGTTTCAACACAAGGTCTGCTCTCCTGATTTCTGTCGTAGTCAAAAGGCAATCTGATTAATCCTCATTGACAAATGTAGTATCTTGAAAGACTGGCGACTTACAAGTAAACTAACGAACAAATGGTTTATTAAGGCATCCTTTCACAAACATGTAGAGAATACGTGACATGCCTGATCACATGTACTTGCACAGGATTGGAGAAACGAGTAGCGAGCATGTGACATGCCTGAGCACACTCAAAATGAGTTTGACCTTGTCGGATACAATGATTTTCTTTTAGATGAAGCATGTATGGAACATTGAATTTTCAGTATTCTGCTTAGTTTGAATTGGCCGGGTTAATCTCTGTTTTGAGATTTAAACAATTATTTAAATTGATTAGAAATTTATTTTGCAGGGAAAAAGACACCTCTTCCTGAGGGCTTCGAGTTTTCTGTTACTACTTGTGGCAACTTGCAGTGGTCTCCTAACCTTCTTTACATTGGCCATGTTAGCAAATTAACCTGGAACTGATGAAACTTGAGTGCATGGGGAGAAATCTATCCTGTTAATTGAGGGTTCAAAAAGCAGAGGACACCAATTTAAGGTGGTTGGAGAAAGAAGCAATGGTGATCTGAGGAAACGCTTTTTTGCGCAGCATATGGTTAGGATTTGGAATGCATTGAAAGTATGGTGGAGGCAGATTCAATCGAGACCCTCAGAAGAGAATTGGATCACTATCTGAAGCGAACAAAATTGCAGAGCTAAAGAGAAAAGAGCAGGAACCTGGGGACTGAGCGAGTTGCTCTTCCTGGGGATCGACACTGACATGAATGGTGAAATAACCACCTGTGCTCTAATTATTCAGTGGTTCTATGAATTAGAGAAGCAAGGTGAGGAAGAGAACAACCGCAGAGTACCAGGTATCTGAGGTAAGGGGAGTGTAACTGAGAGGAACGTGACTAATAGGCATCCATTTATTCTTTCTGTAAATAGTGGATTTCTGTGGCAACAAGAATCTGGATCTCTTGGGAACATGAAGTGTGATGCAAGTGTTTCTAGACCTTAAATGTTGTTTAAGTGTTAATTGTTAGTCCTTACAGAAGGTCAAAAGGCTGGAATTCTCCATTTTGCAGATGATGTGCTCATTGTACATCACTTGTTAAACAATTATTCAGCGACTACCAAAGTCAAGGCAGTGCTTCATTAATACATTCTGAGACTCTCTCATTACATTAGGCATTAAAGCCCACTTCTAAATGAACAGGGTTTAATGAAGCCTATTTGTAAAATACTTGTTTTGCGTGAGTACTCCTGATAAGTACCGGAAAATGGTGGAACTAGTAATATGTTCTTCAGTTATTGTGCAACTTGCAAAAGACCTGAGTGTCAATGAGCTGCAGGCTTGAGTGAGTTATGATTTGACTTTCTACATGTGTGAAGCCTAACATGACTAATGTAAATTCTTTTGAGTGTCTGCATCCAGCTGGAAACTAACACCGCATTGTTCAAATGAATCCTGGAATGCTGTCTGCTGCTGTCAGCAGAGAAACATTTTCTGCACATGACTTATCAGGTTTGATTTTTGCTCCATGAGAAATGCTGTTGGGGAGGGGTATGGAGGGGCGGGGAGGTAATCAACCACACTCAGAAAATGGAGGGGAGGAAAGAATTTACAAAGAATGTGATGTGAAAGGATCCACGTAGCAGTGCTTTTACGAGAAAAAAGAACCTCAATTAGCTCCTACGTGAATACCTTTTCTGTTCATGTTCTATTTGTGATTGCGCTCGCTGGACTGCACAAAAACTGGGGGTACACAGCAAATGATTAGAGGTATAGATTGGTGAGAAGGAAGTCTTGTGCGCAAAGGCTTGCAAACCATCTGGTTCTGGTGAGCAATATTGATTTTAAGCTCTGCTCCTAGTGTAGTAATTGCAATTTGACTGCTGAGTCTTCCACATTGTGTCACTATTGCCTTGTGAACTTCTGTAGGCACATTCCAGGGCTATAAGGAGGATTTTGTCTGAGCGCTGGATAACCAGCCCTAAAAGAACTTCTCCTTGCACATTCTCCCCGTGTCTGCGTGATTTTCACCCCCACAACCCAAAGATGTGCAGGGTAGGTGGATTGGCTACGCTAAATTGCCCCTTAATTGGAAAAAAAATAATTGGGTACTCTAAATTTTTATTTTAAAAAAAATTCTTCCTGTTCAGCTTTAATAATTAAATTATATTTTTATAATGCCCATTTTCCTTGGTGTTTTCGTAGTGTAAAGAGGTTGATTTAAATATGTATTTGGCCAGTTCACATCATTTGATGATGTAAGATCACATGACAACACAGTATACTGCAGGATGGTTCTGTGTGAAGTCCCATGCTAAACCTTGTACTGGATATAGCAAAAAAAATCAACAGCCTTGCCTCTGGCAGTCTCTATCGATCCTGACCGAGGACAACTGAAGCTAAGACCCACAATGCTAATAGTTTTAACCCATTAGTATTGTAATGTGAGTGTTCAGCACAGCAAGAGTTATGTGGGACTACAAAACAATACCATCCAGAGTGTGATGTAGAGGGACTTGTGAGACCGGATATTTGAATGGAGAGACTAGTGTAGAAGTCGACATGAAGTTAGCTTCTAGTCGGGGCAATACTCTGTACATGTGTGTATAATTATGTGTTATCAATAAACACTATTGTTCAACCTTTCAAGCCTCTGAACCTTTTTGTGGGACCTACTCAACAAATCTGTACATTCCTGTAAGAAGAATCCTCCACTCCACCCATCTGGTAACTATTGTATGGTCAGATTCGTTAGTAGTTTAAAAAAAGGAGTTTGCCTATGTTTGAATGTGTGGGAATGCACAATGGGCTGTTTGTTCCACTACAGCTTCTCGGTTCTGCTAAGATTCATTGTCCCAGTTTTGCAACCAGGTGCAGGGTAGAGTATCCAATAGTAAGAGTTTAACTTGCGTTTTTAGATAGCCTCGGAGAGTGATTGAAATAATATATTATCTGCTCCATTTGAGCCCCCAAAATAAATTGAAAGTATCCCCAAGTTTGTTTGGTTGTACCTGTGTGGGATGTCTGTGCCTTTTCGAGTGGCAGTTGTCTAGTTTACCGAGCAGTTTAAGTTTGGAGTTAGGAATGTGTCAGCTGATCAGGTGCATACTATTGGGACAAGAATCTGATTACAGTCAAGAAACTGGAGATTCAAAGGACCAGTCAGGATAGTCATAGTGTTCTGTTTAAAATTAAGTTTTAAAGGGAGATTCTTTGAAATATTCATCAAAAGTGAAGTGAGGTGAATTGATTAGTGTTTTTTTGCAGCTGCAATACAAATAAGGTGAAAAGGTAAATGTCATGGCAGTTATGATGGACAACTTTAGCAAGGGACCGGGGAAGAATGGTTTCCTGCGGCCAGGAAAAAAGCAGTTCAAGCTTTTTTTCATTCAAGTTATGTTTAGAACTCTGATCACTCAACGTTATGAGCAGAGATGAAGTTGACTCAGAATGTTTCAGACTGATACTGATCTCAGTGCTATAGGCAGGATTTTCGAAAAGACATCAGAACGAAAAGCATGATCAAATCATGATAGCTTCAATCATACTTCAAGGGAGGAAGATGAGTGAGATCTGAAGCACACATTACTGCACTGGCTCAGGTGGAAGGATTAGAAGAGTGAAAGTGCGATTGCACCATGGGAAAATTGTAACCAAAAGAGAATTTACATTTATATAGCAGCACCCTTCACGATCTCTCAACATCTCCAAATGATTTCCCGCCAATGAAAAACATTTTAACATTTCCCTGAAGTGCTCCAACTGTTCTATTTGGCTTGTGATTGATGAGTCGCAGAATGTGACTGATTTGTTAGAAAGATACAGCACAGTAGGAGACTATTCAACCCACCATGCATGTGCCAGATCTTTGATCGAGCTATCTGACTCGTCCCAATTCCTGCTCTCTCGGCATCAGTCCACAAATTTGTTTTCCCTTCAGGTGTTTTTCCAATTCTCTTTTGAAAGTCACCGTTGAAGCTGCTTCCACCAGCCTTGCAACACCACATGCCAAATCTCAACAATTCACTTTTTTCAACAGCAAAAATATGTTCCCTTGTTGCCTCAGTTCCTTTGCCAAGCGCCCTGCTGTGTCCTGTGGGCCAGGATTTTAAGGACCTCTGTTCTCTAATCCACCAGGTTTAACGGCATGTGGCCACTCTTAAGGCCACAATGGTGGGCGAAGGTTGGGGACTGGTGAAAGCCCCAGCAAACTTGCATTAGTTTCTGGTGGGAAGGTATTGGGCCCTCTGGCCTCCACACCTCTTATTCTCTTGGATCCTCCTCCCCTGCTCACCAAGGGACACTCCCTAGTTACTTGCATCCTGGGACCCCAGCACTTTGCTCCAGAAGTGGCCTGGCCACTGCTCCTTGTGGTGTGGCTGACAATTCAGCTGGAGGTGGGGCAGCTGTCAGGAGCAAGGTTAAGTTCCCCGCTAACCTTTTAGGTGGCTGGGAATCTGCTAAGTTAAATGTTTCTGTCCCTGGTAACCGATCATTCTGTCACTGAAAATAGTACTGTCCATGATTTTGAAAACCCAGCAAAACTCGCATGAAACTTTCTCAGCTCGAAGGGGAACAACCCCGACTTCTTCAAACTCTCTACATAACTGCATCCCCTGGACTGGCACCATTCCAGTAAATCTCCTACACCCTGTCCGAGGGATTTCAAACCATTCTAACGCGCGGTGCCTCGGATTGACCACAACTCTTGCTGAGGTCTAACAAGTACTTTTTAATGTTAAGGTTATGCATAACTTCCTTGCTTCTATGCTTTCATCAAAAATCCAAGGAGTCTGGTTTTCTTTTAAAACAGTCTTCCCAACATCTGCCACCAACTATGATTTTTGCGCAGGCACAGCCGGGTCACCCCTGTTCCTCAACCTTTTTCAAATTGTCTTCATCTAGTTTATCCTGCCTTTGACCTCATTCTCCCTGTCAAACTAACAGGTCTGCAGCTGTGGTGTCTAATTTGACTCCGATGAGCTTCCCGCCACATATTCACGCCACCACGAAGACCACCTATTTCCTTCTCATCGCAACATCCAACTTCAGCTGTGTCTTGGCTAATTGCTCCTGAAACCTTCATTGATACATTTGTGACCTCTGGATTTTATTACTTGAAGGCTATCTAGCTGGTTTCGCATATTTTGTCCTTTTAAACTTAAGTTTGTCCAAAAACTGTGCTCCCCACATCTAAATTGACATCAAGTCCTGTTCACCGATCAACCCTGTGCTTGCTGACTCACCTTGGCTCCTGATCAAGCCATGTCTTGACTTTAAAGTTCTCGGTCTTGTTTGTAATTCCCTCAGGGCCTTGCCCAGCCCAGGTCGTGTGGCGGCAACTACTGGTGTTGCAGGTAGGTCAAGCAGAAGGCGTTTGACGATGGATCTAGACATTCCAGCAATTTGAAGATCCTGCTGGGGTCAGGTTTACGGGCCCAGTGGGGGTTGGGGGGAGGGGGGGGGGGGGGTAGTAGGAGGATGGATTTGGAGTGGTGAAACTGGGGTGGGGTCTCTGATTGACACCCATTGCCCTCAAGCATCGGCAGGCTGGTCAGTGAGGCACACCTTTCACTGACCTTGAGGGCATTGGGTGGCAATGCACCTGATACTGCATTAGCTGCCTATAAAATCATGAGGGGGCATGTGGACCAGCAGGGGGAACAATGCTAATGGCATGGGGTCCATCTGCCTGTTTTCCTGCCTGTGGGTGGCCTGTAAAATTCAGTCCAATATCCCTTTATGTAGCTCAGTGTTATCTTATTTTATACTGCTCCTTGGGACTTTGTTAAAGGTGCTTTAAGTTATTAAAATTCATTTGTGACTTGACTGTTTTTTACCGGTGTAGCTGTGACCACCTGAAGTCTTATTATCCTCCTCTCTGTTAATAACCTATGAGTTTTGTTTCCTTTGCAAGCTTTGGCAGCTTACTCTGGATACTCAACCTCAGAGTGATATCTCAAAAAGCAATGATACTAATACGGATCCCGTGGGGTGCACCAGTATATACTTCCCTCCAGTCTGGTTAGCAACTGTTCAGGATATTCTTCGAACTTGATGTGATGGTCAGAGGGGATTAATTAACTTGTAGTGATAAGGTTGGAGCTGAGGAAGATATTTTGCTGATTAGGGGAAATAATTGAAATGTGCAGAATTGAAAACGTTGTTTGTGCATAAACATTGAAAGCTATTTGGAAGTATTATTCTGAATATAGACAAAAAAAGATTTTCATTTATCCTCCAGTTCAGTCTTTATGACTCA
The DNA here is from genome assembly GCF_902713615.1 of Scyliorhinus canicula. Taxonomy (NCBI): domain Eukaryota; kingdom Metazoa; phylum Chordata; class Chondrichthyes; order Carcharhiniformes; family Scyliorhinidae; genus Scyliorhinus; species Scyliorhinus canicula. The sequence goes on along the minus strand of NC_052158.1, from coordinate 84,724,146 downwards.
CACCCAGTATGTAGAATACTCATTGTACCTTTTGGCTAAAACTGGAATGAGTGTACATTTAACCAATGATTATCTGGTTTCTAATTTGCTTACTGTTAAATTCCAACACATTCCTAGATCATGAATTGTAAATAGGCTTATAACCATTTCTTTTGTAGACTGTTCCATAAATTGTCTGTTAAGTAACAACCCAGCAGGAAAGTGCAGAGTGCAATCGAACCAAATGGGAACAATGTCCCATACTGAGCGTGTTTAGCACGTATTTCCCAGCTCTCACTGCGCCAAGAATCACAACGCTATCCAACATGGCTGTGGTAGATATGGGACCTCAGTGGGGAACGCACAGCAGAGGCCGCACTTTGTATCCTGCACTGGGGAGCCCCGCTCGCCGAAACTCCTCAGTACAGGTAAATAACCTCCCAATCTCTCGATACCCTGATGTGACCCTCAACCCCCAAGCCCCAACTCATGTAAAGGGGTCCCCGGCCCTCCCCCGGCCCGATCACCACCATGCACAAAATGCTAGCTTGGCAACTTGGTAGTGCCAGGCTGGCACCTAGGGGCACTGCCAGGGTGCTATACTGGCAGTGCCAAGATGGCACCAGCAGTGCCAAGGTACCACCCTGACCAGAGGGCATGCACTTGGGGGGGCCTCCAATCCCTTCGGAGACCCCCACGAATGCAGATTCTGTGCCCATTTATGGAGACCAATACTGAATGGTGCTCCCCGAGGTCTCCAAGGCGAAGGGGATAGATCCCAACTTCTCGGTTACCTCAGTGAACTGCACATTAATGCTATATTAACTGCCTGGCTCTAATATGCAGATTTGCCACAAACTGATCACGCCCACATTGGTGGGCTTCACTTCGCTACATCTCACGAGATCATGTCAAATGACCCGAGCAGGATCTCCCGGCGATATACCGGCAGCGCACCACAGCGCTGATTTAGATTTAGAATTTAGATTTAGAACAGTACAGCACAGAACAGGCCCTTCGGCCCTCAATGTTGTGCCGAGCAATGATCACCCTACTCAAGCCCACATATCCACCCTATACCAGTAACCTAACAACCCCCATTAACCTTATTTTTTCGGACACTATGGGCAATTTTAGCCTGGCCAATCCACCTAACCCGCACATCTTTGGACTGTGGGAGGAAACCGGAGCACCCGGAGGAAACCCACGCACACACGGGGAGGACATGCAGACTCCGCACAGACAGTGACCCAGCCGGGAATCGAACCTGGGACCCTGGAGCTGTGAAGCATTTATGCTAACCACCATGCTACCGTGCTGCCCCTTGCTACCGTGCTGACTGATGTGTTTTTTTTATCATTTTCCATTACATTAAAAAATAATGCTCAGGAAGTTTTAAACTTGAGAAATGGAACATTATTGTGTGATCCTACAACCAATATCGGTTATATATTGCTGATAGCTCAGAAAACTGGTCTCTGAGATTCTCTTTATATTCTATCATCTGGAAGACAAGTGTCAGTAGATCATGTCCACAGTGTGAACTTAATTAAAATGAATGGGTAGATTGAAATCTGCTCCACCAGATTACTGCACAGGCAGTAAAGGCAAAAAATCTACCTATGAGATTTTAATCAAAGAATGCAATACTTTGTTTTATCCTCTTTTTTTTGGTGTTCATCATTTCTGTCTGGTGCACTCTTTTGTGTTTCTCAGTTTGTTTTTCCTCTTTTGTGATCTTTATTCTTGCTATTTTTCTTTTTCCTCTCTTTCGCATCTCAATTTTTCCCACTTGTCGCCTGGTCTTCGAACAACAGCAATAGATAAAAAAAAGCCATCTGTGTTCATTATGATCTTGACACTTGTCTTCCAGATGATAGAATATAAAGAGAATCTCGGAGACCAGTTTTCTGAGCTATCAGCAATATATAACCAATATTGGTTGTAGGATCACACAATAATGTTCCATTTCCCAAGTTTAAAACTTCCTGAGCATTATTTTTTAATGTGATGGAAAATGATAAAAAAAACACCACATCAGTCATTTTGTCATTTTCTTGCTTACAATATTGAGAATCCTGTCATCTTTTTAAACACAGAAATTGTTGTAGATATGGAATCACCTTCATATATTTCATAAATATAAAATATTTTTTCTCTGCAGTTTATGTCAGTTATAACTTTTGCTTATCTCTTGCCAAGAGAATTCCTTGTCAGAAAGGCCGAAAGAAATAATAATTATTTCCACGTTCACCTATTTTATCAAAATTCTTCTGCGTCATACATCGCTATTCATTTTTTGTAATGTGTATTGCCCACGTCTGTTACCATTTTTCTAAACAAAAATGTTTGCAGGAGCAGAGATTTATATTTAAAGCATGCCAACCAATTTCGGGCATGATTCTGGTCCTCTAAATGACCCAGCAGTGTCCTGAGTTGCAGTTAAAGCTACAGATAGTTCTTGCAAAAGTGACTAACATATTTACAATATCAATCTATAGTGAAGCTATATTATTCTCACTTCCTCCTTGAGCACCATTTCCACAGACGTGAAGTAACAGGAATTGACAGGCCGTCATTTCTCAAAAAATTGAGTGTGTACATTTCTATTTTTGTTTTCCAGATCGCGATGTGAAATATGCACAAAATAATTCATTTTCGGTTGCTAGCTAGCATCATTCTTATGATTTTGTAAATGGATGCTTGAAGAAAAGGAATGTGCAAATCATCATTACTGAAGCAGTTCTCACTGGAATTGAAATAATAATCAAAGCTGGTTGAACAGTCATTGTGCATACAAATAACTCTCATTATTTCCCACTAATAAACATTAATGAATAGGTTTCGTTAGTGAATGATATGGGCGGACTGAAGAATAGTGGGTCATGTCTGTTGCCGTTAATGAATAAGTTTAATTAGTGAATGATGTGGGCGGACGGAAGAATATAGAGTCATGTCTGTTGACATTAATTAATAGGTTACATTAGTGAATGATATGGGCAGACTGAAGAATAGTGGGTCATGTCTGTTGGCATGACACAGTTCATCATATAATTTAATGGAAATTGCCCGGCTGTGGATAAGCTCTTCTGTCTCAAATAACTCCCACCCAGGGATAAGGTTAAATAGATTTTATTTTCCTTTATTTTTGAGATTTGGCCACTGCTGCTTTGGCTCCATTTATTGCCCACCCCTGGTTGCGTTCACAAGGTGGTTGTGGGCTTTTTTCTTCCTGATGTTAACAATGCTTCCTTAAGAAATTTCAGAATTTTGGGGCAGCACGGTAGCATTGTGGATAGCACAATTGCTTCACAGCTGCAGGGTCCCAGGTTCGATTCGGGCTTGGGTCACTGCCTTTGCGGAGTCTGCACATCCTCCCCGTGTGTGTGCGGGTTTCCTCCGGGTGCTCCGGTTTCCTCCCACAGTCCAAAGATGTGCTGGTTAGGTGGATTGGCCATGATAAATTGCCCTTAGTGTTCAAAATTGCCCTTAGTGTTGGGTGGGGTTACTGGGTTATGGGGATGGGGTGGAGGTGTTGACCTTGGGTAGGGTGCTCTTTTCAAGAGCCTGTGCAGACTCAATGGGCCGAGTGGCCTCCTTCTGCACTGTAAAAAATTCTATGATTTTTACCTAGCAAGGATGAAGAAATAATGGTATGTCCAAGTCCAGATTGCTCCCCATAGTACTGCTGCTTTTGTCTGTTTTGCAGATATGTAATGGGTATCTATACATTATCATTGGTCATTTTAATCGATGAAGATTCAATTCATATGTATTACATTTTAATGCTTCTCATTTATGACCAGATTGATTTATTTTCAAATAAATGGATCCATGCCTCTTTTAAAATAGTAGACAGAACATGTCACATGAATTTGTTGAGTGTTTGTCGGGTATTATTGTAAGGAATACTTTCTGGCCTTGTAATGCATGCAGTTACTCTTGGATTGAAGAACAGACTGATCTTCAATGCACCGGAATACCTCAGACTCCACTCATTCAAGAAGCCATCAGTAACCTGTCAGCCAGAAGCTCACTGCAAAGTGGCATTGATAGAAGTCAATAACTGTATGCAACATGGAACAAACTGAATTTCTTCCAAATGAAACCTGGCAAAATGTGAAAAATCTGAAAAGACTTTTTTTTTCCCCAGAGACTTTAATAAATAATGCAAAGCGATAACATAGAATATACTGGAACAGTGATAAATAAGAGATACACTTAGAAGGTGCTATTCCAAACCATTTGTTCCCTCAACAAAGAATTTATTCAGCCCAGTGACTCCTGATGGAAATGGCGCAATGAGGGCATAAGGTGAACCTTTATTTTCTTGTGTTTTTTTCTGATGCAGCATTGCATTCAATGTTGACTCTGACAGTACTTTAACATTTTATGTACCCAGCATTTGAACATTTTGTACTTCAGACAGAAAATGGCTCCCCACCACTATAACAACCTTGAAGTTCAGTGCTCGGTTACAGGTCTATATTTCATACAGATAAATTTGAAGTATTTACAGGCAGCCTCTCAGCTGTTGTGATGAGATTAGGTCACTGACAGTTTTCGATGGATTTGGCTATTTCCTAGGTTTTCAGATCGGCTGCAACCTCCGGTTCAAATAAGTTTTAAATTTCCCCAGGAAAGCCACTGCTATTATCTAGTATGCAACAATATCATGAATTTTTCTCACATTTTGGTGTTTCAATTCTTTTGAACAACAGCAGTAGGTTAGTGAGAGTCGTCTGAGATAACTGGTGAGGACTTGGGGGTTATCCACAATGCACAGAAATTCATTTTTTATTATGGATCCCTTAAAAAGATACATTTTGGTAAGATCTACCAATGTTTGTCGCAGATGCATCTGTTCATGACAGTGGCAGGAGGAGTAACCATCGCACAGTCCTTGTGGAGATGAAGTCTCGTCTTCACATTGAGGATACTGTCCATCATGTTGTGTGGCACTGTCATCGTGCTAAATGGGATATATTCAGAACAGATCTAGCAACTCAAGACTGGGCATCCATGAGGCCTTGTGAACCATCAGCAGCAGCAGAATTGTATTCAACCGCAATCTGTAACCACATGGCCTGGCATGTCCCCCACTCTACCATTACCACCAAGCTAAGAGATCAACCCTGGTTCAGTGAAGAGTGCAGGAGCAACACTAAGCATACCGAAAAATATGCCGTCAATCTGGTTAAGCTACAACAGAGGACTACTTGCATACCAAACAACATAAGCAGCATGTGATAGACAGAGCATAGCGATCCCAGAACCCACGGGTCAGATCTAAGCTCTGCAGTCCTGCCATATCCAGTCATAAATGTTGGTGGGCAATTAAACAACTCACTAGAGGAGGAGTCTCCACAAATATCCCCATCCTTAATGATGGTGAGGACAGCACATCCATGTAAAAGACAAGGCAGAGGCATTTGCAATAATGTTCAGCCAGAATTGCCAACTGGATAATCTATCTCGGTCTCCTCCAGAAGCCCCCAGCAACACAGATGCCAGTCTTCAGCCAATTCAATTCACCCCACGAGATTCTCCTCAAGAGAAGACTGAAGGCACTGGCTACTGCAAAGGCTATGGGCCCTGACAATATTTTGGTAATAGTACTGAAGACTTGTACTTCAGAATTTGCCGCACTCCTAGCCAATCTGTTCCTGTACAGCTACAATACCGGCATTTACCTGCAATGAGGAAAATTGTCCAGGTATGTCCTGTAGACAAAAAAACGGGATAAATAGAAACCAGCCAAATACCGCCTGATATCGGTCTACTCTCCAACATCAGTAAAGTGATGGAAGGAGTCATCATCAGCGCTATCAAGCAGCACTTACTTAGCAATAACCTGCTCACTGACGCTCAATTTGGGTTCTGCCAGGTCACTTTGCTTCTGACCTGATTATAGTCTTGGTTCAAACATGGGCAAAAGAGGTGAGGTGACAATATTTGATCGAGCATGGCATCAAGGCGCCCCAGCAAAACTGGAGTCAATGGGAATCAGAGGGAAAACCACAGCTAGCTGGAGTCATACCTGGCGCAAAGGATGATGATTGTGCTGGTTGGAGGTCAATCATCTCAGTTCTAGGATATCGCTGCAGGAGTTCCTCAACTGCAGGAGTTCTTCAGGGTAGAGTCCTAGACCCAATCATCTTCAGCTGCTTCATAAATGACCTTCCTTCCTGGCAATTGCCATATCGGACCATGCTCCACACTGGATAGACCTGCAGTTTTGTAAAGACAGCTTTCAGCGCCCACCATGGAGGCTGGAAGTTGGATTACTCGCGGACGAGGCGGTGTGTGAAAGGCTGAGAAAATGCATGCAGAATTACCTGCAGGTGAATGATACTGGAGAAGTCTCGGCAGCGGTGCTCTGGGAGGCGCTGAAGGCAGTGGTGAGAGGGGAGCTGATTTCAATCCGGGCGTACAGGAACAGGACAGACAGGGCAGAGACGGACCGACTGATTAAGGGAATTCTACAGACGGACAGGAGTTACGCGGAATCCCTGAGGCCAGAGTTACTCAGGAAACGACAGAGGCTGCAGGTCGAATTTAGGGTGCTGACTACAGGCAAGGCTGTAGAGCAGCTTAAAAAGGTAAAAGGCGCGATTTATGAGCATTGGGAGAAGGCCAGTAGAATGCCTGCGCAACAACTAAGGACGAGGGAAGAGGTTAAGGAAATAGTGAGGGTTGTGGATGGGGAAGGTAATCTAGTGGGTGATCCAGCAGGGCTAAACAAGCACTTTAGGGACTTTTATAGGAAGCTGTACACTTCGGAACTCCCCCGTGGGGATGAGGCGATTCCTGGACGGACTGACCTTCTCAAGAGTGGGGAAGGGGCTGCTGGACAGACTGGGGGACCTGGTCAGGATCAAAGAGGTATTGGGGGGCCGGTGGAGTTTTACAAAAACGTTGCCAGGATAGTGGTCAGGGTCTTTAACGAGGCAAGAGACCGAGGGAATTTACCATCTCGCTTATTCTGAAATGGGATAAGGACATAGAGGCTTGTGGGTCATACAGACCGATCTTGCATAGACTTACATAGAATTTACAGTGCAGAAGGAGGCCATTCGGCTCATTGAGTCTGCACCGGCTCCTGGAAAGAGCACCCTACCCAAGGTTAACACCTCCACCCTATCCCCATAACCCAGTAACCTCACCCAACACTAAGGGCAATTTTGGACACTAAGGGCAATTTATCATGGCCAATCCACCTAACCTGCACATCTTTGGACTGTGGGAGGAAACCGGAGCACACGGAGGAAACCCACGCACGCAGGGGGAGGATGTGCAGACTCCGCACAGACAGTGACCCAAGCCGGAATCGAACCTGGGACCCTGGAGCTGTGAAGCGATTGTGCTATCCACAATGCCACCATGCTGCCCCAACGTAGACGCCAAGTTTCTGGCCAAGATCTTGGTGACCAGAATTGAGGACTGTGTACCGGATGTAATTGTTGAGGACCAAACCGGTTTGTAAAGGGGAGGCAGCTGGTGGCCAACCTAAGAAGGCTGCTCAACGTGATTATGATGCCCCCGGAGAGTAGGGAGGTAGAGATAGTGGTAGCCATGGATGCTGAAAAGGTTTTTGACCGGGTCGAGTGGGATTATCTGTGGGAGGTACTAGGACGGTTCGGGTTCGGGGCGGGGTTCATCGACTGGGTTAGGCTATTATATCAGGCCCCGGAGGCAAGTGTAAGGACGAACAGGACGATATCGGACTACTTTAGCCTGCACCATGGGATAAGACAGGGCTTCCCTTTCTCTCCACTGCTGTTTGCGCTGGCCATAGAGCCGCTGCCAATTGCACTGAGAGATTCTAGGGGCTGAAGAGGGCTGGTCTGGGAGCAATGGAACCTAAAGTCTCGTTAAATGCAGATGATCTGCTGTTATATATCGGACCCATTGGTGGGGATGGACGGTATTCTGGAAATCCTGAGGGAATTTTGCCGGTTCTCAGGATATAAAGGAACATGGCTAAGAGCGAGTTGTTTGGGAGAGGGTGGGAGGCTGCTTCGTGCAGGGCAATAGTTTAGCAGCCCTGGTCACGGCGCCTCTGCCGCTTCCGCCGGCACGGTACTCCACCAGCCCGATAGTGGTGGTGGCTCTTCGGATCTGGGACAGTGGAGGAGGCATGTAGGGGAGGTAAGAGAGGTGTGGACCCTAATCTGCGGCAACCACCGATTTGCCCCGGGGAACATGGACGGGGGTATCGACTCTGGAGGAGGGCAGGGATTGTGAGCATGGGGGAGTTATTCCTGGAAGGGAGCTTTCCGAGCATGAGGGCGCTGGACGAGAAGTTTGGGCTGGCGAGAGGGAAAGAGTTTAGACACTTATAGGTGCGTGATTTTGTACGCAGACTGGTGCCGTACTTCCGATGTCTCCCTCCGAAGGGGAGGAAGGACAGGGTAGTTTCTAGGGGAGTGGTGGGAGAGGGTAGAGTCTCAGACGTCTACAAGGAACTAATGGGAGCTGAGGATACGCAGTCCGAGGACCTGAAGCTTAAGTGGGAAGAGGAGCTCGGGGGGGGGGGGGGGGGAAGATGGAGGACGTTGTCTGGGCAGAAGCCCTGAGCAGAGTAAACACAACCGCAACATGCGCCAGGCTCAGCCTGATCCAGTTTAAGGTCATGCACCGGGCCCACATGACCGGGGCCCGGATAAGCAGATTATTCGGGCTGGAGGACAAGTGTGCTAGATGCGTCGGAGGGCTGGCTAACCATGTACACATGTTCTGGTCATCCCCGAAACTCAGGGGGTATTGGCAGGGATTTGCAGATGTCATGTCCAGGGTATTGAAAACTGTGTGGTGATGATCCCTGAGGTGGCAATCTTTGGGGTTTTGGAGGACCCGGGAGTCCAGGAAGAGAGAGAGAAGCTGACCTTCTGGCCTTTGCTTTCCTGGTAGCCCGGCGATGAATACTGTTAGCCTGGAGGGACTCAAAGCCCCCAAGGGCTGAGGTATAGCTATCAGACATGGCGAGCTTTCTTGGCCTGGAGAAAGTCAAGTTCGCCTTGAGAGGTTCGCAATTAGGGTTCGCCCGAAGGTGACAGCCATTTATTGACTTCTTCGCAGAGGAGTAAGCATCAGCGGGGGGGGGGAAGGGGGGGAAGGTTAGAGTAGGGGGTTATTGAGGCAGGTGAACAGAGCTGTGGTTTGCACTATGTTTAATTTGTCTCTTGAATTCTTGTTTTTTTGTACTGTACAATGTCACTTTTTCTATCTGCTTAAAATATCTCAATAAAATTGTTTGTTAAAAAAAATATAATTGACCTTCTTTCCAACATATGGCCAGAAGTGGGGATGTTTGTTGATGATTGCAATCCGTGACTCTTCAGACACTGAAGCAGTCCATGTTCAATGCAGCAAGGCTGAACAATATCCAAACTTGCACTGACAAATGTCAAGTAACATTCAAGGTCCAAGTGCCAGGCAATGACCATCACCTAAGAAAGAGAATCAAACCATCGCCCCTTGACATTCAATGGTATTACCATCACTGAATCCCCCACTATCAACATCCTGGGGGTTACCATTGTCCTGAAATTGAACTGAACGAGCCATTTAAATACTGTGGCTGGAAGAGCAGGTCAGAGGCTAGGACTACTGCGGCAAGTAACTTACCTCCTGACTCTCCAAAGCCTGTCCACACTCTACAGCGTGCAAGTCAAGGAATACTCTCCACTTGCCTGAATGAGTGAAGCTGCAACGATACTCAAGAAGCTCAATACCATCCAGGACAAAGCAGCCCGCTTGATTGGCACCCCTTCCACAAACACTCACTCCCTCCACCACCAACGCACAGTAGCAGCAGTGTGTGCCACCTACATGATGCACTGCAGGAACTCACCAAGCCTTCTTAACCAGCATCTTCCAAACTCAGGAGCACTATCAACTAGAAGGACAGGGGCAGCAGGTACATGGGAACACCACCACCTGGAGGTTCACCTCCAAATCACGCACTATCCTGATTTGGAAATATTAAGCTGTTTCTTCACTGTTGCTGGGTCAAAATCCAGGAACTCCCTCCCTAATAGCACAGTGGATGTACCTGCACTACATGGACTGAATGAAATGAAATGAAAATTGCTTATTGTCACAAGTAGGCTTCAAATGAAGTTACTGTGAAAAGCCCCTAGTCGCCACATTCCGGCACTTGTTCGGGGAGGCTGGTACGGGAATTGAACCGTGCTACTGGCCTGCCTTGGTCTACTTTCAAAGCCAGTGATTTAGCCCTGTGCTAAACAGCCCCTGCAGCTGTTCAAGAAGGCAGCTTACCACCACCTTCTCGAGGGCAATTAGAGATGGGCAACAAATGTTGGTCTAGCCGGTGAAGCCCATATCCCATAAATGAATAAAGGAAAAAAAATGGTTATGTACGAATTACATGACCTTGCACATTGAGATCAGAGTGAGGCTTGATGTGTTCCTTCCTTGCAATGAGTTTTGTATTTTTATTCATATGCATTCAGTTGAGGAAACAGTTGAAGTGACTTCAGATGAGGGTTATGATTATTTGAGTGTAAGTTGCCCTCCAGCAATTTGAAGATGTGTTGAACTTCACATTGGTACATTGGAAACATGTAGACCTTTGCATCAAAAATAAAGCTACCATCGGCAAGCAAAGATTAACTTATTTTAAATTATGTTGTTGCTCGTTCTGGGTGAGTGTGCTTTACACTCAATTTGGCTCTGTTTCGTTCCTTAGCTCTAGAGTCTCCAGGTATCGTTAAGATACCGCCACAAGTTTCAAGTTCAAGTTCAGACCAATAACTCCATACACCAGTTAGTAAGTTCAAACAAGACACGTTTATTATAATAGTTATCTACTAATTATGCATATAAAACTACAAGACTAGGCTAATCCTACCACTAACAGGCCAAATACTTATCTGGATAAGGGGACTGCCGGATCAGGGATCAATGGTCTCTTGCTTTGTCCTGGATCCGCAGGCTTCCAGTCGGTGTGGACTAAAGTGGTCCGGAGTGTCTACTCTTGTAGCGTGCGTTGTATGACACTTACTTGATGGCGGCTGCTGGCCAGGCCTCTCCTTCTCAAGGTCTTCTGCTGCAACGGTGTTCTGCTGGGAGGGCTGGCTGGTTAAGGAGAGGCTGGCTAAGAGAGCTGGTCAAGAGAACGAATCAGTTGTGGGTAGCATGGTGGTTAGCATAAATGCTTCACAGCTCCAGGGTCCCAGGTTCGATTCCCGGCTGGGTCACTGTCTGTGCGGAGTCTGCACGTCCTCCCCATGTGTGCGTGGGTTTCCTCCGGGTGCTCCGGTTTCCTCCCACAGTCCAAAGATGTGCGGGTTAGGTGGATTGGCCATGGTAAATTGCCCGTAGTGTCCTAAAAAGTAAGGTTGGGGGGGGGGGGTTGTTGGGTTACGGGTATAGGGTGGATACGTGGGTTTGAGTAGGGTGATCATTGCTCGGCACAACATCGAGGGCCGAAGGGCCTGTTCTGTGCTGTAATGTTCTATGTTCTAGTTCTGTGACCTGTCTTTTATAGGTCCCAGGGGCTTTGCATCCTTCAGGGTGGACCCGCTATAAACCTGCAATCGATTGGGTCTCTTTCCAATCGATTAATTTGAATTTCCCCAATAACGGGGCAGTCCCTCAATCACTGGGCGGTTCTTGGGGCTTATTGTTTTGGACTTCTCTTGGCGCCGAGAAGTCTGGCCTTCTATTCAATGTAGCGATTTGAGCTAACTTGCTTCCATTGTACCTGGGGATCACTGGGTATCGCCTCATTAGTATGCTAACTTGTTTTTTTCACAGTGCTGTCTGGTTTCTGCAGCAGTCAGAATACACAAGCGCTTTTGCAAGCTGCTTGCTTTTGCAACATATCCATTTTCCCTGCATTCTTTGTAATCTTCCATTTTATGTTGGGCAGTGGCCACCCCAGGTGGCTACAATGTAGAGGTGACATAACTGTAGAGAGTTGACATTTTTGTTTTATTCTGCTGGGCCAGCATTTATTGCCCATCCCTGAGGGCATTTAAGAGTCAACCAGATCGCTGTGGGTTGTGAGTCACATGTAGGCCACACCAGGTAAGGACGACAGATTTCCTTCCCTAAAGGAGATCAGTGAACCAGATGGGTTTTTACAACAATTGACAATGGTTTCATGGTCATCTTTAGACTTTAAATTCCAGGTTTTATTTAGTTGAATTCAAATGTCACCATCTGCCATGGCGGGATTTGAATCCAGGTCCCCAGAGCATGACTCTGGACTTTGGATTACTAGTCCCGCCACAATACCACTTTGCCACTGCCTCCCCGTAAATTAGGCCGTAGTCAGTAGGGATAAACATGTATGGATTCAAATATAAATTTTCATCTGCATTTCAAAAACTAATAGCTGTGACACAGCAGCTAGTACCACCAATTCAGTTCCCACCCTTCTTTTGGGTCTTTCTTTGGCATTTTTACCCAGTAGTAAAATGTTGGCCTCTTTTTAAAATCCATAGCTGAGTTGATGGTGAGCTGATCGACTCTTTGGTTCTTTCCAATTTTGAATAATGTATTCATTAGCCAGATGTGGAAGTCACTAGCTAGGCAAGCATTTTGTGGTCCATCCTTAATTGCCCTTGAGAAGGTGGGTGGTGAGCTGAACCGCTACTGCAGCCAGTAGTGTAGGCACACCAACAGTGCTATTCGGAAGGCAGTTTCAGGATTTTCACCCAGCTACATGAAGGAATGGTGACATAGATCCAAGTCAGGAGGGTGTGTGGTTTGAAGGAACTTACAGGAACCTGTAAGTGGTGGTGTTCTCATTCACCTTGTCCTTCAAGTTGGTCGATAAGATTTGGGAGGTGCTGTTAAAAAAGCTGCAGTGTTGCTACAGTGCATCTTGTGTATCATGTCAGTTGTGGAGCAGATGAATGTTTTGGCTAGTGGATGGGTACCAATCAAGTGGGCTGCTTTGCCCTGGTGGTGTCAAGTTTCTTGATTATAGTTGGAGCTGCAATTGTCCAGGCAAGTGGAGAGTGTTCCATCACACTTCAGACTTGTTCCTTGTAGATGCTAGCCAGGCTTTGGGGAATCAATGGGTTAGTTACTCACATCAGAATTCCCAGCTTCTTACATGCCTTGTAGCCATAGCATTTTTATGGCTAATCCAATTTGTTTCTGGTCAGTGTTAACGACCAGGATGTTGATACTGAAGTTTGTGCAATGGTAATGCCAAGAGGGTGGTGTTGGATTCTCTATGTTAGGAGATGGTCATTGCTCGGCATTTGTGTGGCACAAGTGTTACGTGCAATTAAACAGGCCATCTGATTCCTGTTCATATCTCTGACACGGATTGCTCCAGTATCTGAGGAGTTGCAAATGTTACTGAACATTGTGCAGTCATCAGCGACCACCCCCATTTCTGACCTTATGATGGAAGGAGAGTCATTGATGAAGCAGCTAAAAATGGTTGGGTTTAGTCTACTACCCCGAGGGATTCCTGCAGTGATGTCCTGGAGCTGAGATGATCGAACCATCAAAACCATCTTCCTTTGTGCCAGGTATGATTCCAGCCAAGTGGAGAGTTTTTGCCAGATTCCCAATTGAGTCCAGTTTGCCTCAGGCTTGTTGATGCCTCACTTGCCTCACCATTGAAATTCAGCTTAATTTGTCCATGTTTGGACTGCAAAGAGGTCAGTGGCCTTCAGCGTCAGTGAGCAGGTTATTGCTGAGTAAATGCTGCTTGATAGCACTGTTGATGATACCCCCCATCAATTTGCTGACTTTCAAGTATAAATTGATGGGGTCTTAATTGGCTAGGTTGGATTGGTCCTGCTTTTGTGGGCAATTGTCTGGGCAGTTTTCCACATTACAAGTAAATGCCAGTGTTGTAGCTGCAGTGGAACAACTTGGCCAGGGCTGCAGCCACAGTCATGTCAGGGCCCATAACCTTTGGAGTATCCAGTTCCTTTAGCCCTTTCTTTATCACTAGGAGTGAATCAATTGGCTGGTCAGGCATCTGTGGTGCTGGGGACCACAGGAGGAGGCTCTGATGGCTCATCCATCTGGCACTTCGGGCTTTAGATGGCTGCAATTGCTTTAGTCTTGTCTTTTGCACTGTTGTGCTGGGCTTCCTCATTGTTGAGGGAGGAGAGATTTGTAGAGCCTTCTCTTCAGTTCGCTGTTTACTTATCCACCATCTTTTCTGATTGGATGTGGCTTGATTGCAGAGCTTAGATCAGATCTGTTGGTTGTGGGATCACAAAGCTCTGCCTATCATAAGCTGCTTATGATGTTTGGCATGCAAGCAATCCTGTGTTGTCGTTTCACTGGGCTGATGCCATGTTTTTAGGTACGCTTGGTGCTGCTCCAGGCATGCCCTCTGCACTCTTCATTGAACCAGGATTGATACCCTTGACCTGATGATGGTCGAGTGGGGATGTATTGGGCCTTGAGGTTACAGATTGCGGTTGAATACAATCCACTGCTGCTGATGGCCCACAGCACCTCTTGGATGCGCAGTCTTGAGTTGTTCAAAATTCATCCCATTTACCATGTTAGTAGCTCCACACAACATGATGGAGGATATCCTCAATGTAACGGTTGGTCTATGGAGTGAGACATGAAAACTGCAGTGGTCATTCCTACCAATTCTGTAATGGCCAAATGCAGATAGATTGGTGAGGATGATGTTGTGGTGGTATGATTTGCATAGCTGTCTGCCATTGGTGCAGAACACCGGCTTACCATTGGCCCTTGTCGGTCATGTGTCTCTCGACCGGTTGGTTGAGACCAGTCATGTGACGGCTCTCCGATTGGTCGAGAGGCTGAGTTAACCATGCCTCGGCGGTTGTCCATTTATTGTAGTTGACCGCAGGGCTAAGTTCTAGCTTATTAAAGCCTAACTTTTGTACAGCAACTCGTCTCACGTGCAATTGATGGCTCATCAGATGTCAAGTTGGTTTTTTCCCCCAACACTTCCCACAGCCTTGGTCAATCAGCTGTGTCTTTTAGGACTCGCCAGCTTTGTCCAACATTACTTTTGATCTAGTTGCAAGCGTTTACAAAATCAAGTCCTTTGTTACAGAGAAGTTCCTAGCCGTGTGAGAAGATGGGAACTTATGATGTGACCAAACATATTTGTCACATATTTGCTGGATTAAAGATTTGAATAAAATTTATTGAAGGGCTAAAATAAGATCGCAGCAACCTGGTGAGACAGTAAGTTGATTTACTCAGACATGCCAGCTCTTGCAATTTGAGCATGACGGACGTGATTTCACAATCAAAATCGGCATCTTTGTCGAATTCACAAGAGGGCTGTGAAAACTCTGCATCTTTCTTCTGCTGTGGAAATTAAACTCACTGCCTCCAGAATTCTCTTCAACAGAAAAAGGAATATGTCAGCAATGCAGTTGCTTATTGGTTAGGTGGGAAAAGGTTAAGGAGAATGTGATAACCTGTCACAACACCACTCGCTCTTCATTTCTGCCTCTTTGCATTGGAAAGTAGTCCAGCCTCGTCCTAATCCAGTGGACAGAAAGCGGGGGGGGGGGGGGG
Organism: Scyliorhinus canicula; assembly: GCF_902713615.1. Taxonomy (NCBI): domain Eukaryota; kingdom Metazoa; phylum Chordata; class Chondrichthyes; order Carcharhiniformes; family Scyliorhinidae; genus Scyliorhinus; species Scyliorhinus canicula. Next base: position 84,708,648 of record NC_052158.1, on the reverse strand, counting down.
GGGGGGGGGGGGGAAGAGAAAAGCAACTGAGCTGCATGCTAACTTAAAGACACTCAGTAACTTGGCCTCCACAGCCTTTTGTGGCAAAGAGTTCCTCAGATTCAGCACCCTCTGACTGAAGAAATTCCTCCTCAGCTCTGATTTAAACGATTGTTCCTACTGGTTCTAGTTTTTCCTACAAGTGGAAACATTCACCACATTCACTCTCTCTAGGCCTCTCAGTATTCTGTAAGTTTCAATGAGATCCTCCTCATCTTTCTAAACTCATCGAGTACAGACCCAGAGTCCACAACTGCTCCTCATAAAACGAACCCTTCATTTCCAGGAAAATTCTTATGAACCTCCTCTGGACTCTTCTAAGGTCAGCACATTCGTCCTTAGGTACGGGACCCAAAACTGCTCACAATACTCCAAATGGGGTCTGATCAGAGCCTCATTCAGCCTAAGCAGTACTTCCCTGCTCTTGTATTCTTATTTTTAATAGTGATGTGGAGATGCCGGCTTTGGACTGGCGAGGCCACAGTAAGAAGTCTTACAACACCAGATTAAAGTACAACAGGCTTGTTTCGAATCATTAGCTTTCGGAGCGCAGCTCCTTTCTCAGTGAATGAAGAGGTGGGTTCCAGAAACACATTCATAGACAAAGTCAATGATGCAAGTCAATACTTTGAATGCGAGTCTTTGCAGGTGATAAATTCAGAGTACCCAAATATTCTTTTCCAATTAAGGGGCAATTTAGCTAGCATGGCAATCCACCTACCCTGCACATCTTTTTGGGTTGTAGGGGTGAGATTCACGCAGACACGGGGAGAATGTGCAAACTCCACATGGACAGTGACCCAGGGCCGGGATCGAACCTGGGTCCTCAGCGCCGTGAGGCAGAAGTGCTAACCACTGCACCACTGTGCACCTTCTGCTCTTGTATTCTAGCCCACTCGAAAGGAATGTAAGCATTGTATTTGCCTTCCTAACTGCCAGCTGAACCTGCATGTTAACCTTAAGAGAATCCTGGGCTCGGACTCCTAAGTCCCTTTGTGCTCAGATTTCTGAAGCCTTTCCCCACTTAGAAAATAGTCCTATGCCTCTATTCTTCCGACCAAAGTGCATAACCTCACACTTTTCCACATTGTATTCCATATGTCGCTTCTTTGCCCAATCTCCTAGCCTGTCCAAGTCCTCTGCTGCCTCCCGCTTCTTCAACCCAGTCTGTCCCTCTACATACCTTTGTATCATCTGCAAACTTAGCAACAATGCACTCAGTTCCTTCCAGATCATTAATGTATGTCTTGAATAGTTGTGGTCCCAACACTGACACCCATGGGACACCACTAGTCACCGGCTGCCATCCTGAAAAAGACCCATTTATCCCCACTCTCTGCCAATCCTGCTTTTATAGGTAATCAGATGGTCCTGCTTCGACTGAAGCTGAGGTTTGGCCATGCTAAATTGCCCTTCGTGTCCAAAAAGGTTAGGACAGGTTATTGGGTTACAGGGATAGGATGGAAGAGAGGGCTTAAGTGGGCTGGTGCAGACTCGATGGGCTGAATGGCCTCCTTCTCACTATATGTTCTATGTTTTGGGATGATTCAGTGACAAGACTGCAGGGCAGAAAGGCACAAGGATGATGGAGGAAAACAGGATGGCAAATTAGGTAGGAATTAAAATTTAAAATCAAAGCATTTTAAAAAGGTAGGACTCATAGAATCCCTGCAGTGCAGCAGGAGTCCATTTGGTCCATTGAGTCTGCAACAACCCTGTAAAAGAGCGTCCTACATAGGCCCACCCTATCCCCATAGCCTAACCTGATGTCTTTGGACATTAAGGGGCAATTTAGCATGGTCAATTCACTTAACCTGCACATCCTTGGACTATGGGAGGAAACCGGAGCACCCGGAGGAAACCCATGCAGACACGAATGTTCAACCTCCACACAAACAGTCACACAAGGATGGAATCAAATCCAGGTTCCTAGCGCCATGAGGCAGCAGTGCCAACCACCGCCATTGTGATGACATTGCTGATATTTCCAAGAAAGGAGAATGTTCTCAGTTGTTTTACCAGAATGTTTAGGAAGTAATCATCACTCTGCTTTCCCCAGCGTTGGCCTGGTGACAGGGCTCGCGCTGGGTGACCGGGATTTATTGCTTTTCCCCTTGACATCAGCATTTTAGTGCAGTATTTTGGAATATGGAAGCTATAGGGCATGATTCACCCAAAAAATGACTTGTGTCACTTTTGGCGGATTTCCTGCTGCCCTTGGTCATTTTTTTGGGCCTTGGGGAGTTTCTCCCAAGTGTAGCCCACACTGAGAAATATTTTCAGCAAAAGTTGAGCTGACCTTGTTGGTGAGACGGGCTCCTCCGAGATCGGGGTGCCACTTTGAAAGGGTGCCCCAATCTCTAAATCCTCCACACATCCCACCCATGGCAAATGCCACCCCCTCAGACATGGGGATTACCTCCCCCCCTCAAACTGAGGACACCCTGCTATAGGGTTGCTGAAGGCCCCCATTTCAAGTCCCCCCCCCCCATTCCTTTCAGCATCCCCCCTTTTAGGATTCCCCTTTCACCCCTGAACCTTTATGAAGCTCCTTCATACCTCCTTCACCCCTCCATCCTTCATACCCCCAAAAACCCTTTTCCTGGCCTCCCTCAATACCTCGCCGATGGCAGTGCCAACCTGGCACCTGGGTAGTGCACCGGCACCCTGGCAGTACAGGGCACCCTGACACTATCTGGGAGGCACTTCCACAGTGCCAGGTTGGCACTGAAAGGGTGCCATAGTGCCAGGGGGAGTGCCAGGGTTCTACCTTGCCCTGTCCTCAACCATCCGGGTGCTCCAATGGCCTACTAGACCCCCAAAGTGTCCATTATGCCTTGTCTCCGCTCGTGGAGACCAGTACAAATTGGCGCCTCGTCGGTGCGGCCGGTGACTCCCAGGCACCAGGAGAATGCGGCTGCGCATATTTACATGAGGCTTTAAATGTAATTACCTGGATCATTCCCAGCGGATGACTCGTGCAGTTTCCCGCCTTGCCCGAAGCCAATTTGGGCCTCTCCTGCGATGCAGTCAGCATGCATTAAGCAGTGGCAGGATGGAGTTTACAGGGCATCACAGTGGCGCATGGGTAGCATTGCTGACTCACAGCGCCGCAAAACCCCAAAACACAAAGATGTGCAGGGTAGGTGGATTGGCCACGCTAAATTGCCCCTCAATTGGTAAAAATGAATTGGGTACTCTAAATTTTAAAAAAAGAATGGAGCCCATAATATTTGGATACAAAATATAATTTTCATGAATTGTTTCAGAATGTTTAGTCATAGTTCGATATCTCGGATACATCTTTATACCCACTTGTGGTTAGATATTCAAATATTATTCTGTAGTCTGGAAAATTCAAAACCCAAAATGCTTTGTGCCAAGCATTCTATACTGGAGAGGTTACAGTGCATTTTGCAATTCTATTCTTACAATCAAAGTAGGCAATCTCACATTTTCCCACATTATTGCTGCTTATGAATCTGAAATGTCAAGTACTCTCGGAATATTCAGTTCCTAGCCTCAACTTCTTTCATCATCTCTGTAATGGCGACCAGGTCATAGCCGCTTACTTCTATTTGTGCCATCAGTTCATTTATCTTGTTATGAATGTGACATGCATACAGATAAAGTCATTAATCTTGTACTTTGCCACCATTCTCTACAATTACCCGATTTCTTGGTTCACGTTAATGTTTGTACGCTCTGTGCCTTCCAGTCATACTCTGGTTATCATATTCATTCATCATTAATTATTATTGTAAACGTTGGTTTCTCTTGATCATGGTCTTGAGTATTGTTTCTTCAGACAGGTCAGTTCTTGCGAATTGATTGTAAGAGATGCCATTTCTCAGTCACATCGTCTCTCTCCTGATCTCTCGAGAATCTCTTAAAATTTTGCATTTTTAATTGTCTTTCTCCTTGTGCACAGACTGCATAAGTGCACCAGATTGGTCACGTCCACATTTATGTCCAGACTGTGTTAAGTAATAGGTTAGGAAACATTCCAATTAGTTGTCTCATTTATGTTAAGTATCCAATAATTGACACTGATATGTAAAGAGGCTTCAGGTGGCCTTTGTGTCAGGTGATGTGATGTTAGAGTTTTGTGCAGAGTCTGTTGAAGTAAATTAAAGGTGTTTGTGGAAAAGGGGCAGAACCTTTGACTCTTTAAACAACAGCAGCTAAATGTCTAACAAATAGCAGAGGACGGTTGCTGTGCAAATGTGAAGGGTTGAAAGATAAAACTTTTACAGACCACACCAAGGAGTGAGTGAGAAGAAATAAAACCCCAGATATATGGCTGAACCTAGGATAAAGTCAGCCGGATATGACTACGCCCCCTTATTTTCTGAAAGGGGATTGTACGATCAATGGAGAAGTGCAGACGTTATGTGGACCAAGGTAACTACCTTAGGAAAGAGAAAACAAGGTATGGGATTGGCTCATCCTTTACCTTATGACAGTAAAATCCGGAGCAAAGTGTTTTCTGAGCTGGAATTGGAAGAGTTAGACTCAGAAGAAGGTCTGGAAACTCTATTACATTACATGGATAAGATTTATAAAAAGGATGACTTGTTAAGTGCGTGTGAAGCATGGTCGGATTTTGATAGGTTCCGGAAAATAGAGGATTTCTCCATTGAAGAATATATAATGGAATTTGGCAGACAAAATAAAAGGCTGCAGAAACACAACCTGGAATTTCCACAGTCTGTGTTGGCCTTTAAATTACTTGACTGTGCTAGAGTGAGCAACATGGATAGGCTCCTGGTTTTGACAGGAGTTCAGTTTGCGGATGAGGATATCTTATTCGATCAGATAACAGAAGCTTTAAAAAGGTTTCTGGGGAAACATTCAATTCCGATAGCTCTGATGACCCAAATAGGTCAGTCTGCATTAAAGCAGAATATGGAAGACACACTACTAACAGGATGGCAAAATCACATGACTACAAACAGGTTTTCCAAGACTATAGAAGGAGATTGGGACCCGGAAAGTATGAGGACAGAAACCCAGTCAGAACCTACAATAGGAAGATGAACCCCAGAAATGCCCGGGGTATGACAAATCAATGTTTTCGATGCGACTCACAATACCATTATGCTTTCAACAGTCCAACACGTTATAATAAGAGTGTTTGAAGCGACACATGACACGGAAGAGGAAAAAGAAAGTGACCAGAAAGAAGGCATTGTCCTATTAGCAAGCAGTTTTACGCCAGTAATGAGGGAGTTGGTTGCAGAATCCTTCAATGGTGCTGTATTGGACAGTGGCTGCACATCTAAAGTGTGTGGAATTGACTGGTTGAAATGTTACCTGGACTCCTTAAATGCTGAAATTCGTAACAAGGTTAAGGAATTTGAAAGTTCCACAAGTTTCAGGTTTGGGGATGATAATACTCTGAAGTCGCTGAAAAGCATGGTGATCCCTTGTAATATTGCCGGAGTGAATCATTTCATTAACATGGATGTTGTATCAAGTGAGATACCTTTGCTTCTGAGCAGACCGTCGATGAAGAAAGCGCACATGAAACTGGATATGGAACAGGATAAGGCAACAGTTTTTGGAAAGATGGTGGACTTACAATTTACACAGTCGGGACGCTATTGTATTTCATTACTGACAAATAACATTTCAAGTACAGTTGTTAAGGATGTGTTAATGGCAGTTGAAAATGGGACTTTAGCTGATTAAAGAGCTTGTTGTATTAAAACTGCATAGGCAATTTGCACATCCGTGTAGGCCAAAAAAATTATTAAAGGATGCAGGGGTAAGGGATGATGACTATACTAAACTGATAGAACAGGTTAGTGATCACTGTCAAGTTTGTAGGAAGTACAGAAGGACACCAGCACGACCGATAGTAACCCTACCTTTGGCCAGGGATTTTAACGACATTGTGGCCATGGACCTTAAGATCTGAGATAAAGCCAATAATATATTTATTTTGTAGATTGAGCAACCAGATTTAGTCAATCAATGATTTTAGGAAGTAAAGAAAAGAAAGTAATTCTGGATCAAATCGTGGAAAAATGGATAGGGACAGGAGTGGGCCCACCGGCAAAATTCCTTATGGACAATGGGAGAGAATTTGCCAATGATGAGTTTAGGGATATGTGTGAAAACATGATTATCACAGTTATGAATACTTTTGGGGAAAGCCCATTTAGTAATGGTGTGTGTGAAAGAAACCATGCAGGAATAGATGACATGCTCCGGAAAATTTTGGCAGAAAGACCAAACTGCAAGTTAAATTCAGCTTTAGCGTGGGCGGTACATGGAAATAATTCATTGCAGCTGGTTGGGGGCTATAGTCCCTATCAATTAGTGTTCGGTAGAAATCCTAAAATTCCGTCCATTTTAGATGACCAGCCTCCAGCTTGGGAAGGGACTACAATTAGCTCTGCTTTTGCTGAGCATTTAAATGCATTACATAGCAGCAGAAAAGCTTTTTTTGGAAGCAGAAGTCTCTGAAAGAATTCGCAGAGCTTTATGGCATAATGTGCAGCCATCAAATACCGTTTTTCAGCAAGGAGACATAGTATACTTTAAGAGAGACTATTTTAATGAATGGAAAGGCTAGGGAATATCATAGGCATAGATGGCAAAACAATTATTGTGCAACATGGCAATCAAACTGTTAGGGTACATTCATCAAGGATAATGGGTACAGATTACAAATTTTCAAATTCAGACAGCAGACAGACATGACGAGAACCAGAGTCATCTGGTACACACGTGTTACAGAAATACGAGGACCAGTTAACTGATATAGACACGGTTTCTGCAGAGGAACACACCACTTCTGATGAATTAGAACAGGCCATTTTTCCAAAAGGACAACTGCCAAAAGTTGGTATAAAAGTGACACACTTGCCTGCTTGAAGGGTCTAGTCAATGAAGGATGCAACTGTTATTAGTAGAGCAGGGAAGGCCGTTGGAAAGTATAAACATTGGTTGAATGTACAGCATTCAGTGGAGGGAGTCACGACAATGGATTGGGAACACAACGTTCAAATATGGAGGGCACAGAAACCCAGTGCTAGTTCAGATAGTACATTGGATAGTGAACAGGTCGGCAGGAAAAGGTTGAGAACTATTGAAACATAATCCCACAGCACAAGGGAACAAGCAGTAGCAGTACAGAACGAGATACCAGGCGGGAGAGGGGACATAGTTTATCAAGGTCACGGAATATGAGTAAGACTACAAATACTAATAGGAGTAGAAGCCCAGATGCACATGAGATTTTGGTGGCTTCCAATAAATTAGATGAATAAGTTATCAAAGATGCCGAACAGCAAGAACTGCATAATTGGAGTGAATTTGGGGTATACACAGAAGTACCAAATAGGGTTAAAGAGCTCTATCCCACAGATGGATTTGCATGGAAAAGGTTCTCCCAGATAGAACTTATAAGGCAAAGGCCAGGCTTTTGGCAAGGGGATTTGAAGAAAACGTAGAAGACCAGGATTTAAGGGTAGATTCACCTGCGGCAGGAAAGGTTCTTTTAAAGATGTTCTTGGCCCTATTAGACACAAAGGCATGGGAATGCAAATCTATAGATGTAAAAGCTGCCTTTTTGCGGGGGCATCAGCTCCAGAGAGATATTTTCGCTGTCCTCCTAAAGAGGCAGCTAACATAGAAGGGGTACTCTGGAAGTTGAACAAATGTGTATATGGATTGAATGATGCGCCTGGAGTCTGGTGCTTTTCGGTAAGGTCAGTTTTGTTAAAGTTTTGTTGCCAGTTGAAAGCAGATCTGGCAATATTTTACTGGCACTACAAAGGAAAGCTTTCTGGCATCTTTATGATACATGTCGATGATTTTTTCTAGGGTGGGACTAGTGATTTCAAAGCTATTGTAATCTCTGGTTTGAGGAAAGAATTGAGGATTGGAAGTCAGGCTTCCGGGCATTTAAATATATTGGACTGGAAATCGGGCAGACTAAGTTTGGGGCAACTTTACATCAGCAATCTTATTTGGAAAGCATCAGCCTAATAGCAATTAGTTGTGGCTTGGTTTCACAAACAGACGCAATGAAAAAATGAAAATCGCTTATTGTCACAAGTCGGCTTCAATTAAGTTACTGTGAAAAGCCCCTATTCACCACATTCCGGCGCCTGTTCGGGAAGGCTGGTACGGGAATTGAACTGTGCTGCTGGCCTGCCTTGGTCTGCTTTAAAAGCCAGCGATTTAGCCCAGTGTGATAAACCATGGTTTCAAAGATGGAAAAAGAGCAACTGCGAAGGTTAATTGGCAACTGAATTGGTTAGGCAGACAGACTCGACCGGACATGAGTTTTGATGTCTTAGCGTTGAGTACAAAAATGAATGATCCCAAAATGGAAGACATAATAAGAGCAAATAAAGCGTTGGTCAAACTAAAAATGCAGGAGTGTGTTCTGAGGTTTTAGGTGACCTTAGGCACTTGAAACTCATAGTTTATAGTGAAGCGTCCTATGCAAATTTATGTGATGGGGTTTCAAGGAGGTTTTATAATTTTCCTTTTGAGGAACAATGGTAAATGTTGCCCTCTTGTGTGGGAAACAAAGAAAATAAGGAGAATGGCCGAAAGCTGAGATGTTAAGCCTTGTAGAGGCGGTGGATATGGCCTTTTATATATCTCAGATATTGATAGAAATTTTGGGATTAGGGGATTTGGGTAATATACCTATTGAATGTCACATTGACAATAAATCCTTGTGGGAAAATGTGCACTCTGAAATGTCAATGAAAAAAAGTTAAGGATAGACATCGCAAGTTTGAAGCGAATGTTGGACAGAGGGGAAATAGCAAAATTTAAATGGGTCCACCGTAGCTATCAATTGTCAGACTGTTTTACAGAAACTTTTGGATATTGTTAATGAAGGGCACCTGTATCTGTGACTGTTATTTTTTTCTTCCAAAACAAAAATCAACAAAAAGAGAAGGGGGGAAAATGCGTGTCTGTTTTTGTGTTTCTTGTAATTTTGTTTTCACCTAATTATTTTTTTCTCCAAGGAAGGGGAGACTGTTAACTAATGGATCAAGAGACATTCCAATTAGTTGTCTCATTTATGTTAAGTATCCAATAATTGACACTGATATGTAAAGAGGCTTCAGGTGGCCTTTGTGTCAGGTGATGTGATGTTAGAGTTTTGTGCAGAGTCTGTTGAAGTATATTAAAGGTGTTTGTGGAAACATTGCAGAACCTTTATCACTTTATACAAGAGCTGCTAAACGTCTAACAGTCTGCAGGGTGTCATCTGAAGAGAAAATTGGAGGGAGAAGGGGCATGTTACAGCACATTGCTTTACTGAGGTTGGAGCCTGCAGCAGCTGACACTGAGATACTTTGTGCTACATGCTGAGGTTCTGTGTGAGTTATGGGGTGACATGTCAGCCCCAGTACAGAATTTGGGATTGAGAGAGGGGCCCCCACTACACGGAAAACATAAAATAGACAGACTTGGGACCCAAGGCTTGTTCACACAAAACATGGGGAAATGCTGGTACTGGGGAGCCAGGTATTGTTCCCTGAGTCCCAGGAATGGAAGTGGAGAAAGAGAGATCAAGGGTTAGAGAGGAAGGCCCCCCATATGTGTAGAACCTCACTGGAGCCTTCCAAGAGAGATCTCCCATTGTCTACAATGAATGGCAAAGGAAAGAGACCGAACCTTCTGAGTGAGACATGCATTGGTGGGAACAAGCCAGACACCTGACCATCTCCGATTTCCTGACGGGTCCTAGGTCAGATATTAGAACCCTCATTTCTCTATGTAAGAGGTCCAAAGCCTGCCTTAAACAGCCACATCAGGTGCCTGAAAAGTGGCCTGATTTAGTCCCTGGTTGGACATCCTTCTGGGGCTCTTCGGACACGGAATGAAATGAAAAAAAATGAAATGAAAATCGCTTATTGTCACGAGTAGGCTTCAATGAAGTTACTGTGAAAAGGTCTCAGAAATGAAGGTCTCAGAAATTCAAGCTGTTAAACCAAAACAGGGATTTGTATGTCTGACCTGTTCAAGATTAAATAATAATAATAACAAGGTTTTAAAACCAGCTGCAAATCTGCATTTTTTAAGAAAAAGACAATCCATGATTTTTATATCAAATCTTTGGTATTCCAAGAGCTTGTTTACTGATTACTGAGATGATGGAATTACTGTATTATTGATAGAAGCAGAAAATGCTGGCAAGACTTGGGTCAGGTGACATCTGTGGAGATAGAAAGGGTTACGTCTGTGATCATCAGAACTTTAAAGCAAGTACAGATGGTAGGGGCGGGGGTTGGAAGAGGGTAGGAAAGATCAAAAGGGAAGAACTGCGTTGGAGGCCTTCCCTTGTTTCCCGCTATTCCTGCCTCTGTACTTAAAAACCTGTTAAATCTGCAACATTTTCCAGTTTTGACAAAAGGTTGTAGATCCGAAGTATTAATTTTGTTTCTCTGCACGGGTGCTGCCTGACCGGCTGAGTATTTTAAACATCCTCTGTTTGAATGGCTGCAAGTGTGCAACACGCTGGGCGAAATTCTCCCCCCCCCCACGACGGGTGGGAGAATAGCGGGAGGGCCTTCCCGACTTTTTTGACGCCCTCCCGCTATTCTCCCCCCCCCCCGCCAAAATCCCGACACGAATCGCTGCCGCCGTTTTTTTACGGCCGGCAGCGATTCACAGCTGTTAGAAGGGCCGAAGTCCCAGCCCTTTACGACCTTTTTACGAACGGCAAACACACCTGGTCCTGCCATTCGTAAAAACGTCGTGACCACCTGGAAAAAAATAACCATGGCACCGATTGGCACGGCAGTACCACGGCCGTGCCAAGGGTGCCATGGGCCCGCGATCGGTGCCCACCGATCGCGGGCAGCGGGCCCGATGCCCGCGCACTATTTGTCCTTCCGCCGCCCCGCAGTATCAATACGCGGGGCGGCTGAGGGGCAACCCGGACCGCGCATGCGCGGGGTTCGCGCAAAAACGCGATGACGTCACCCGCGCATGCGCGGGTGGAGTCTTCCCACCTGCGCATGCGCGGCTGACGTCATATGACGCGTCAGCCGGCGCTAAGTCCGACAAGCGGGCTTAACGATTTTCGTTAAGCCCGACTTGTCGGGGCCTCCGACGTCGGGCTGCTAGCCCCGACGGGGGACCAGAATCGGTCCCCCGTCGGGAAGGGGCGCGCTGCCGTAAAACCCGCCCGGGTTTTACGGCAGTTTGACGATTTCTCCCGTTTTGGGAGAATTTCGCCCGCTGTATTTTACCTTTTGTATTGAACACAAGAGCATAATAGCGAGAATAGGAGACGTGGCCCCTCAAAATAATATCACAGCTGATCTGATTGTGGCCTTGACTCCACTCCTCCTTGACCCCGAAAATCCTTGTCTATCAAAAATCTGTCCAACTTGGACATAAATATATGCAATGGCTTAGCCTCCAGTGCTCGCTGGGGAGAAAATTTCAAAGAAGGAAGATCCTCCCAAGAGAAGGAATTCTTCCTCCTGTCCACCTTAAATGTGAGACCTTTTATTTATAACCTGTGCCTTTTAAGAAGACATGGGGAGTCCATAACGCAATTGAGCTTCCCCTGCCTTGTTAGCGGGAAAGCTCATATTCCGCAAAGGACACTGGGAATACAATTGTCCCCACCCCGTATGTCCCATGTAGATGTTGGCTATGCTATCCCTCCAAAGGTTGTGAACAAGGAGGAGGAAGGGAAGAAACAAGGAGAAGCAGAAGAACGGCGGACTCGTTTCGGCTCAGGCGGAACATCCTGCATTCTGGACACAGGGACCAATGGTGTGCACCGTCTCGGGGAACGTCGTTTCCGACAGGAGCGCCGCGACGAGAGCTTGGCAGGAGTTAGCTTCACAGCAGAGTCCACATCAGAGGCCATAGAAGGCTATGTTTACATTTCAAAATCCGAAGAGGCAACATCTCACATGTCCGCTGTGGGGTGTCATAGTGGGCCGGACTGGGCAATCAGGACAGGGCACACATCACGAACCTGACAAAGGAGAGGGCCCTGCGACCAAAGGGGATCCAGATGGTGCTTCAGCAGCTGGCCACTGACCCGAACCTGGAGATCGGCCCAGTTTGGCGGAAACGGTCCCCAAGGGCCAGCGAGCGCCAACTGCGAAATTGTGGACGAACACCACATGCCCCAGAGTGAAGAGCCTGGGCAGTCGACACCGATCAGGGTGGCATCCCTGCCGTTCCTGGTTATGGCACACCTTCATCCCAGTATTGGGGAACAGCAAGCTAAGGTGGGTGTGGAGTTGACAGCCCATGCGCATCTCAGCTGGGGCCATTCCAGTTACTGTGTACAGTGTGGTCCTATAATTGAGCCAGTCTCATATCCATGGAACCTGAAGTCTGTTTCCCGAGCCCCCGTTTGAACATCTGTACAGCCAGCTCAGCTAACACTGGGTGGCAAGTGTTCGTTCGCATATGCCGAATCATGTTGGCCTTCATCAACGCTGAGAACTCCTCACTGGTGAAAGAAGTCCCAGTATCCATGACGAGGACCTTGGGGATGGCATACATCAAAAAAGAGACGGGCAGCTTCTTGTTGGTTGCGCGAGGGATGATCGCCGTCATTCTGTGAACCTTTTAACCACTTGGAATGGGCATCCACCAGAAGACGAAACATCGAGCCCATGAGTGGACCAGCAAAGCTGGTGTGAACCGGGGCAGAGGGGCGGCCTGGCCACTCCGAGGGTTAAGGGGAGGGGCGGAAGAGAGTTTCTGGTGCCCCGGCAAACAGAACACTGTTGAACCACCTTCTCGATGTCCCTTCCTGGCCACCCGACATAGCTCCACACCAAGATTTTTATCTTAGAGACCCTGGGTGTTGGTTGTGCAGGTCCTTCAAGACAAGCTCTTGACTCTTAGCCAGAATGACAACCTGTGTGCCCCACATTAGGATACTGTCTTCTACACTCAGTTCAGACATCCTGGAGAAGAAGGCTCGCAATTCCTCTGGTAGTCGTCAACGCTGGCCACCAAACAAGAGCATTTGACTGCAAATCAAGGAGGTCTCGGGTTGGGTAGCATGGTAACACAGTGGTTAGCATAGTTGCTTCACAGGTCCATGGTCCTAGGTTCAATTCCCTACTGGGTCACTGTCTGTGCAGAGTCTGCACGTTCCCTCCGTGTCTGTGTGGGTTTCCTCCAGGTGCTCCGGTTTCCTCACACAGTCCAAAGATGTGCGGATGAGGTGGATTAGCCATGTTAAATTGCCCTTAGTGCCCAAAAAGATTAAGTGGGGGAACTGGGTTATGGGTGTGGGCTTAAGTGGGGTGCTAATTCCAAGGGCCGGTGCAGACTCGATGTTCTAAATGGCCTCCTTCTGCACTGTAAATTCTATGATCTATGAATACCAGATGACGCACCTTGGCAACAACCTGGTCCATCTGAGTCCAGTCACGGATACAGGCTGCAGTGACCGGCAGGGAATTCATGAAATTCAAAACAGCAACGACTTCATCCTCCAGAGGTTGGGGGGGGGGGGGGGGGGGGCACGGCCTGGGTCAGCAGTGACAGCCGGCTCAGTGCATCAGTGGGTCCTGGTCGATGCTTGAAGGAGTGCTCATAACTGACCAGCAGCAGGGTCCAGCACCGTATCCACGCCAACGCAATAGGCAGAATCGCCTTGTCTTCGCGAAAAAGACCAAGCAAGGGCTTTTGGTCCATCACAAATAGGATTGGCGGTCACAAACCTACTGGTGAAACTTTTTTACACGCACACCACCGGCAGACATTCTCAATCTGCACGAACTTGTTCGGAATGCAAAAGCGACCGATTTCTCCTGGCCATCTGACATCCAATGGGCCAGAACAGCCTCAATCTCCTAAGGTGACTCATCCGATCAGTGGCTTGCCTAATTTATAGTGTGTCAGATTCCCCGAGGTCAACAAGCCCTGCCTGATTCATGGAAAAGCCGTCCCCCAGGCCGCACTCCATAGACAGACCTGGTGCTTCTTCAACAGCAGATGCAGAGGGGCCAATATGGCTGCGTGACTCGGTACAAATTTCCTGTAATAATTGACGAAGCCCGAAAATAAACCAAGTTCTGTCACATCCATTGAGGCGGGGGCCAATTGGATGGCGCCCACCTTCTCCACCACTGGGTGCAAGCCAATAACCCAAGTCGACCAGCTCTCTTGTGTGAAACATGCACTTCACATGAAACAGGTGAACGCCAAAATCTAAGAAGCGTGTCAGCATGTCTTTCAGATCCTGCAAGTGCTCCTGGTTAGAAGAACCTGTGACCAGCACACCAACCAAATACAATCGCAGCAGCCCTTCAGGATATTCTCCACGGTACGTTGAAATGTCACACATGCTGACGAAACACCGCAAGGTAGTCGGTGTATTCATAAAGGCTTTGGTGCATATTAACCATAACATATTAACAACAGGACCTGTCGAGTTCAAGCTGCAGGTACGCATTACTTATGACCAACTTTGTAAATGAGCACCCACCAGCTAGTTCAGCATACAGGTCCTCAATGCAAGGCATGGGGTAGCAGTCGAGTTGTGAAGCGATATTGACCGTCAACTTGTAATCCCCTGCAGAGGTGGGCTGTCCCATCTGGCTTGAAGACAGGAACCGCTGCTGCTGCCCAGTCAGCGAAACACACTGGCTGAATAATGTATAGATTCTCCAACCTGTCCTCCTCAGTCTCCCCCTTCTCCACCAAGGCGAAGGCAACAGGACATACCTGGAAGTAGCCACCGGGCCAACTTGTACCTAGGCCATGGCTCTTTTTATGGTGCCCAGGCTGGGTAGGAAAACTTCTGGGTACTTTATGAAATTGCGCACAGCCCACCGGAGCCCACTTGCAGAATACGCTGCCAGTCCAGGCGCAAATGGCATAACCAATCGTGCCCCAGCAGGATGGGGCCGTCTCCATGACCAACAAGAGAGAGGTGAGCCGGCTGATGGCCATAAACCACAGGAGACACCATTAACACCATGATACGCTGTTGCTCCCCAGTGTACGTGGACAAATGAACAGCCGTGCTCTCCAAGGTTAAAGTTTCCATGCCCTGATTTATGCAGTGAAAGGTGCTCCGAGCCACAATGGAAACCGCCACCCAAATGTCCAACTCCATATGTGCCCATTCACCTGCACCGGGACCCGAATGGCGGTGACATGAGAAGCCACCAAACAATGCAACCGCATTGCAGGCTCATCCTCTGGCTCATCCAAGTAAAAATTCTGGTCCCGAGGCAGACATCTACCCCTACCCCTACCGGGGTGCCTGGACCGTTGGGATTGCCGCTGCCTGTGGTCACTCATGGGCCAGCAGTTGCACGTCTTGCACGGAGGACAATGGCCCTCTGCAGATTCGGGGAATGGTTCCTGCCATGACGGACGAGCCTGTGACCAAAGGCCGGGACCCCACCACCTTCCAGACTGGAGGTGTGGGGGGAGGGGGGGGGGAGGGTCCTCCACGGAAGGGACCACGTTCCAGAGCATTGATTTCCATGCCCTGCTCTAATGGGATAAGGATATCTGCAGCTCCTGCTGGAGATTCAGGGAAGGCAGGCCAAGATCTTTTCCTGTGTCTCCACGTTGTTGATGCCGCAGACCTGGCGATCACACAATATCTCCAACAGCAGCCCTATATTCGCAGAGCTTGCCGATTTTCCGAAGCCGGGACATAAACTCAGTGACTGACTCAACCGGGGCTCTTTCCGCTATATTGAAGCGATACCGTTGAACTATAACTGATGGTGACGGGTTAAAGTGTTGACCGACGAGTGCTACGAAGCAGTCAAAGATGTGGGTGTCCGGCATCGCTGGGTATGTAAGGCTCCGATTGACCCCGTACATATGGGCATTACAAGTGGTCAGCAGGTTGACTCTTTGGCGATATTATTTGCACAAAAGAAATAGCGTATCCGCTCCACATATTGGGCCCAATTCTTGAGTCTGGTGTCCAGGGAGTCCAGCTGCCCTAACAGGGATATGACAAAACACGAATGCAGGGAGGTGGCGGAACCAGCAGGATCACAGCGTTGACAGCAGACCGTGTTTACTTCTCGTTGCCACTTTTAAGAAGACACCGGGAGTCCATATCGAGTTGAACAAAAGAAATCAAGGTGTTTTTATGAGGCTAAAGGTAAACTGTTCCCGACGGTATCTAGCCGGATGTGAGCCGGCCGGTCCCAAACCGGCCGACCTTGTATAGATTGGCAAAGAAGCTTCCCCCACACCCTTCTGCAAAGAACATTGGGAATACAATTGTTCCCACCCCCTAAGTCCTGTGCGGATGCAGGTTCTGACAGTGTCCCCTAATTCCCCATTAGGAGAAACATCCTCTCAATGTCTACCCTGTGAAATCACCTCAAATTATTATGGAGCAATAAGATCTCTACTCATTATTCTCAACTCAAATGAGTAGAGGCCCAAACCCTTCATCCCAGTAATCAACCTAATGAATCTTTTCTGAACTGCCCCTCCCCATGCAAGTATATCCCTCCTTAAAAAAGTGGACTAAAACTCTGCACAGCACATTAGGTATTGCCTCATCAATGATCTGTACAGTTGTAGTAAGACTGCCACATTTTATACTCCAACCCCTTTGCAATAAAGGCCACCAATCTGTTTGTCTTCCTAGTTTGCTTGCTGCATCTGCTGACTTTCTGTGTTTCATTGGTGACTACATTGTAGGTTCCTGTCAATGGGCCCAATAAAACTTAATTCCTGATTTTAGTGGAATCACATTGGAGAACATGATGTGGAGATGCCGGCATTGGACTGGAGTGGGCTCAGTAAGAAGCCTTACAACACCAGGTTAAAGTCCAGCAGGTTTGTTTCAAATCACTAGCTTTCGGAACACTGCTCCTTCTTCAGGTAAATTCACCTGAGGAAAGAGCAGTGCTCCGAAAGCTAGTGATTTGAAACAAACCTGTTGGACTTTAACCTGGTGTTGTAAGACCTCTTATTGGAGAACATGTCATAGAATCATAGAATTTACAGTGCAGAAGGAGGCCATTCGGCCCATCGAGTTTGCACTGGCTCTTGGAAAGAGTGCCCTACCCAAGCACATGCTTCAACCCTATCCCAGTAACCCCACCTAATCGTTTTGGACACATAGGGCAATTTATCATGGCCAATCCACCTAACCTGCACATCTTTGGATTGTAGGAGGAAACCGGAGCACTCGGAGGAAACCCATGCAGACACGGAGCGGACGTGCAGACTCCGCACAGACAGTGATCAAGCCAGGAATCAAACATGGGGTCCTGGAGCAGTGAAGCAACTGTGCTAACCATTTTGCTACCGTGCTGCACCTTCACTGTGACCCTGAGTGTGAGGTCCCTCTTCCCCTGTCAATTCAAAGGGATGCATTTCTCCCATACCGGACGAGCGAGGAAACTTTGGCAGGCAGCTCACTCTGGATGACTCGCGTGCAATTCAGTAAAAAGGTGATAGCCCGGATCAGATTGAAGGCCTGCCCTCTCAGCTGGATAGTAATGTGAGATATCGGAAGCTTTATGGAGAAAGAAAAATAATTTGAAAAAAGTAGGGAAAAAAATGACATTATTTTAAGCATGGAAGATCAATGCATGTTTTCTTATTGCAAACAGAAGCCTAGATCTGAAATCCAATAAAGATGCGGCCCATTTAATACTTTCAGGATTGGAAGAGTGACGGGCTTTGGTTGGAGATAGGTACTGACAGGAGGGTAAATTGCTTTTTAATGAAAAGATCTTGTGCAATGAGAATGATAAATCCATCTATAACATGCAGTATGCTTCTGGGAGACCAAAACAAAGTCACTAGGGTCTAACTGTGCTGAGTTCCCCTATGGCATAAGTGTGAATGACGTTGGTACATTGAGGCACCCCCATATTGGTAAGCATGGACAGGTTAATGAAACAAAATGTCTAAATGAATGTCAGGAAGCATTGCAACAATTTGTCATGGATATAACGGGACATGTAGGGGAAGATGTCATTTGCTTATCAGAATAATAGGATAAGGCACTTCATTAACATTGACTAAGCTGCTACTGCTTGTAAATTGCTTTGCAGTGCCGTAGATATGATTGTATTAGGATTTGGATTTACAAATGAATGTTGTCGCGGCATTGATGCTAAATATGTTACTGGAAAGTAAATATGTTTTCCACTTTATTGCTGGTGCCAGAATTAGTTTGAATAAATGCTCTGCGTTTGACATGTTTGCGACATGACTGTGGGTTTTAACTCCCAGAAGCAATGGAGTGTAGACAGGGAGTGGCAATACAATATTTTTACCATATGAGATGTGTATTCAGAGCTAAATTTGAGTATGAATGTGTTTATAAGGAACATAAAACACCATTTTATCTATTTGTCTTCTCTCCTGTTTCCCTTTTACTTCTGTCTTATCTGTGCCTTTTGAAATGAGAAATGTTGATATTGAGGGAATATCATGCCATTCCAGGAGTTAGGTATGGTACTTATGATAAATCTTTTTCTCCGCTCCAGAAATATGCTTTAACCTCCCACCTCCACAGAAAACTCCTTGCTATTGCAGGATGATACTCTATTTTTTGTTTTATGCCAGCCATTTAAAAAATATATAAATTTAGAGTACCCAATTCATTTTTTCCAATTAAGGGGCAATTTAGCGTGGCCAATCCACCTAGCTTGCAAATTTTTGGGTTGTGGGGGCGAAATCCACGCAAACACGGGGAGAATGTGCAAACTCCACACGGACAGTGACCCAGAGCTGGGATCGAACCTGGAACCTTGAGGCCACAGTGCTAACCCACTGCGCCACCGTGCTGCCCCTGTGCCAGCCAATCTTTTGGAATCTATCAAACTGAACAATTTTGTGCATTGACTGGAACTTAATTGAGACTTCTTAAAATTCATGTTCCAGCGTCGCTGGCAAGGCTGGCATTTATTACCCATCAAGATGCTGATCCAAAGAATTTTTGCTGAGTTGCGGTGTTGGCCTCCGGCAATCATTACCATGTTCTGGTGTACCTGGTGTATCAGGTGTGAGGTCAAATCAGTGGTGAGTTTTCCTCTTGTTTCTTATTCACTGCAGCCTTACTGTAGGACTCCTTGGTGCCATACCCAATCAAATGGTACATTGAGACTACCTAAACTCATGTTGTAGGAGACACGGGAAATCCTGGGCGGGATTTTCTGGCGGGATGTTCTGCTTTGCCAGCAGCATACTCGTGACCTCGGATTTCCTGGCTGTGTGGGGATGACCAGAATGGGAGGTCCCACTGGCCAGCTGCTGGGACGGAGGATTCCACTGCCGGCAGAAAACCGGTCTTGCGGGACGGAGAACCCCGTCCCTTATCTCAACATTTTAGCAAGGAGAGCGATCAAACCATAATGTGGAAGATTCTTAACACATGGGCCATGGGCCAAACCTAGCTGCAAGCTCCTGGCATAGTATCTGTTCCTTTCCTCTTGCTGCGCCAATGTGCAAATCTTGACTTTAGTTCTTTAAGTTTCTCAAACTTGGAATCAGTAGGAAGTGTGGGGTCAGGAGACCCTTGCATGTGTGATTGGAGTCTTGAATTTATGTGTCAGTGTCTGGACCACTCACTGATGTATCCAAACCTTTGTGCTAAAACATTTGACACCCCTCTACTATATCATGATCTCTGCCAGTGGCATTCTCTAACCATTATGGATGGTACAAGAGCAGCCAAAACTTTCCTCCCAATTTTAATTTGTCTCCTTTGGAGAAGTGACCATTCAGGATCTTCCCGAACATAGATTAAGAAGTGATTACACTGAGTGGAGGCCAATCCCATCTCCTTCTGCTCTGCAGCATTACAGTTTGAGTACACACATAATTAGTGACCCCATTCTGCCTTTCTTTTAACTCCTTGTTCAATTGAAAAGCACGTTTCTTATCATTTTCCGGCTACTGTTCTCCCAAGTAGAAGGTTAGAGTTTGAAGGTCAAGGTTAGCAAGTTTGGTCCGTCAGGTCCCAGAATCTGGGAGTACCAGCTTCCTGTGAAATAAATAAAAAGCAAAAAATCTGAAGTCAAAATAGGAAATGCTGGAAACCCTCAGCAGATTAATTAGCATCGATGGAGAGAACAGACAAGTTGACATTTTGGGATAATCATTTGTCAACTGTTTTTGGAATAGATTTCTCAGTAGGAAAACAATCATCATACAAGACCAGACTTTATTGATCAATTGAAGCGATCAAAATATAGTACAATGTGACTGGTGTCTGTAATAAACCCTGCCATACACGTTTGGATATGCCTTTAAATACATTATAAATTAGGTGATAACAGTAGACCTGGAATTACTGAATTTTTCCTCTTTTTTAATGTTGATTGTTATGCTGCTTGAAGGTGGTAACATTTCCACTTTGTTTTTGATCGATAGACAACATTTCAAGGTTAGGTTTGTGAGGTGGTTGTTGGATTTCCCACACATGCACAATGTCGAAAACATGTGGGAAGCTTGCCTATCAGACTTAAATGGGAGCTGACCATCAAAAAATAGTTTGGGCTTCCTGCAGGAACCTGGCGGAAGCGGGTAAAATCCAGAATGAATATCAAAGTGAAGTGTGGGGAGGTGGTGAAGTTGGGGATGGGAATTGTCTCCGAATTGGGGCCCATGGAACAACAGGAGAATTAATTTTAAATGTGGAAGTGTTTTTGAGCAATCAGAGATTTCAGTACATGCAAGCTGTGATGAATGTAAGAAATTGCTATATTTTATATTTTTTGCAGTGGTGTTATTAAAAAGATGGATTTAAGATGCATACACCAGTATACTGAAGCTGTGATTAAAGTGTCATAAAAGTGAGATATTCAATGATTTAGCAGGGGGAGTGTTCAGCTGATAGGTTTGAGGAGCATTTATTTGGATACTGATTGCTGGATAATGAAATATTGGTTAGATTTGGAGGTCTTTGGGGTGTCGATAATTTATGAGAGATATGTGATCACGGTTAAACCGGTCATGAGACATCTTGTGGGAGGAACTAATGCCTTATGCTTTGTGTACAGATGATGTAATGAAAGGGAAGAGCCAGGTCTGTCTGTAGTTTCAGTTGACCAGAGGATTTTCATTTGACAAGAAGTGTTTTTCATTTTGCTTCTGAAAGGTTCTCTCCAAGGTCTCTACACAGACAAAAGCAAGTAAAACCTGATTGTTAACTTTATAAGTGATATTTTTACTCAATTGGTTTGCTTAATTGGAATATTTAGTGGCAGATTTAGGAAGTAAGTTAAAGTTCCTTCTTTGATTTAAGAACTGTAAAGCTATTTCTTTGTTTCTAATGTGTTTAATTCCATGTTTGAATTGAAGTTTGTTTCAACATAAAAGATACTGGTTGGTGTTACCACTCCTATGGTGCAGAAACAAATTGCAATCCAATCTGGGATCCGAACAAAGGTTGTACTCTTTTTCGTGCTTTGTCATATCCAGGAACTGTGAAAAATTAAAATAGTACTAAAACAATTAAATAGCAACAGGAGTGGAAAACTTAATTAATTTAGCAGTGTAACAGCTTCAACTGCATATGCTTGTGAACTAATTGGCCTCACTTACTCTTCCTAGCACTCAAGCTTCACTTTGGTGGTATAACCATACTTATTGTTCAAAACAAAATACATATTTTAAAACAATAAGTAGGAAGTGCAGAATTATGTTTATAGCTAACAGTAAATTTGCCATGGTTCTGCTCATTCCAGGGCAGCACGGTGGCACCGTGGTTAGCACTGCAGCCTCACAGCACCAGGGACCAGGTTTAATTCCAACCTTGGGTGGCTGTGTTGAGTTTGCACTTTCTCTCCATGTTCACGTGGGTTTACTACGGTGCTCTGGTTTCCTCCCACAGTTCAAAGGTGTGACGGTTTGGTGGATTGGCCATGATAAATTGTCCTTCATGTCCACAGATGTACAGGTTAGGTGGATATAATTATGCAGAGAAGGCTGAAGGTAAACGCAAGATAGATTTATTGACAAGTACTTACAAGGGTCTGCATAACACAGCATCTCATTCCAGTGCAATCCCAGCTGGGAGGACTTATCTCTCCAGGCCCTGATCTTGGCCTGCTTTTAACCTCTGCTCATAACGAGCCCCAGATAGTAGGCATGCCCTTAGCCTCTCTGAGGCTTGTGGTCCATTAAGATAAAGAAATCCTGCCCATACACGCACTGATGGAACTTTCAGTGACCTGAATTCTGCTGCCGACCTGCCTTGGGGGTGACTCTGTCGGAGAAAGCCTGGCTGGTCCCCCACCTTCCCATGACCGGCAGTCATCTAAAAATAAGATCCCCCAAACTATGTACACCATAGTCGATTGAGCCCTACAATTCCTGCACACGTTTCTCTGCATGTTCACGAGAGATGGAAAGCTCAATGGCCCAGATCAAATCCAATGGAATTTCCGCTAACAGCTTCCTCAGCGTGGTCGTATTGTTAATACCATACACGAGCTGGTCGCTCAACATCTCTGAGAGAGACAGCCAGAACATGCTGTGTTCAGCCGGGCTCCGCAGACGGGTCAAGAAGTCTGTGACTGATTCACCGGTAGAGCACATCATTGTGTTAAATTGATACCTTAGCATTATTATGAAAGGCTTGGGGTCATGATGGTTAGGAACCATAGCCACCAACTCATCAAAAGACTAGTCCAGTGCAGCCGGGTACATCAAATTCTTTATGATAACAAATGTCTGGGTCCAACAGGCGGTCAAGAGGTGAACTTTCTTACGGCCTTCCCCCAACATTCCATTTGCCTGGAAGAAGTATCGCGTGCTTTCCGCATATTAATTACAATCCTCCAGACCTGCATCAAAGGCTTCCAGTTTTGCGAATAATGGCATTTTATTTCATACAACGTGAAGTTCCCCACAACAAACATCTGGCGGCTAGGCAAACTGATGGGTGAGCCCAGAGTTCCCATTAATCCTCATTGCCAGTATAATGAAGCAGAGGAGGCTGATGGTAAGACAGATTTATTTCCAAGTATTTACAATGGTCTGCACAATGTAGCATCTCACTCCCAGTGGAATCCTAGCTGGGAGGACTTACCTCACCAGGCCCTGATCTTAGCCTACTTTTAACCTTTCTGATAATGAGCCCCAGATGGTAGGCCTGCGCCCCTACTTGGGGAGCTTGTATAACATGAGAATTATGGGAAGATCAATGAAGGTTTCCCTGTGGTTCTCATGAGGGTTATGATAGTAGGGTTACGGGGATAGGGCGAGGGGTGGGCCTAGGTAGAGTGATCTTTCAGAGCGTCAGTGCAGGCTCGATGGGCCGAATGGCCTCCTTCTGCACTGAAGGAATTTTAAGGATCCAAGGTATGTGCTGTTCACGATGACAGGAACACTGTACAATGTAACTTTAATACTATACTAACCTGCTGCTAGGTGGAATTATAGCATATTTCATAGTCAGTGGGAAGAAAAATCGTGTTCTGATTAATTTTAAACTATTAAAAAAAATAATCTTGGCCTATCCCTTTAAGGCCACAATCTCTTTATTGTAAATGTCTCTGTCTGAATCACGGTTTAATTGCTGTAAAGGAGACAACTTAACCTTCCTTAATGAAAACCAATTAACCTACGGTACAATTGGTCTCAGCTTGAAATAACTGCATATTTTATCTCATAATAAATATTTTTGACACTTTGAAATGGTATTACTGGTACAACGGACACTAAAATTTGATAGAGCGAGATTTTTAAATGGTAGCTACTGGGGCATTGCTAGCCATTGAAAATCATTGAAGTCAGGACCAATATCGTCCTTGCCACTAAGGTTCTGTTTATTCTGTTCTGTCTATTCTGTTGCTTGTGCAGACGTGCTTAGCTGGAGCCAGTTTTCTTCATGGAGGGAGAGCTAGAGGATGAGTCATTAATAGGCTGCTTTGCTTGTTTTTTAACAACTAGTTCAGAGGAACATGTTAGATCCTCAGAAAAGGTTATTAAATCTCCCTTATCTGTTTTCAAACAGTCTTTTCCCACGTTCTTTCTGTACGTGGGAATAAATTTTGGCATGGGAGCCGAAGAGCAGTTTCTATCTCAGTGCAGATAAAGGACTCCAAACGCTAACATAACTACACGAGGAGGACAAAATTACCTCGAAAATATCAACGTCGTTGTCCAATAATATCCTGAAGTTTTTCATGGCTTTCAGGTTCCATTTGATGATTCAGGAAATCACAATATAATTGTAGCACCATATATTTAACTGATAAAAGTCCTGGAGCACAAGTTATTAACTGAGGTCCAAAATGGAAAATCAAATTCTTTTGGATTTTGCTGCAAAACTCAATTTCGCAGGCTTTTAAAATAACAAAGTTTTAGCTTGAAGGTAATTCCCAGAGTAGAAATGGAAACATTATTTGAGGTAAAAATAGATTTTTCTGCTTTACCTCAAGCTTACAAGATGCTTCAGTGTGCCTTTGGGATGCCTCAGTAACAGTGCATTTGCTGCTACATTATAGTGCAGACAATCAGAAAACAGAAGCTCCTTTTTCTTTATGCAATTATAATTTAGACATTGATAAATGAATGAGATACTGTTAGCTGCTGGAGGAAAGATGGCTGTGGGACTGATGCTTTAATGAAGATTAGGGATGCATTAATCCATATCGGCCGAAAAGTGATTGTTGTATTCTGCACAGCTTTTGTTTTGGATTTAGTATTTGCGAAGGAAACCTTTTGTTTTAAATCAAGCCTGTATTATTTCTGAACTCTATTTTGTAATTATCATGTTATTACAAGCATGTCATTCTGGGTAAAGCAAAACCGATTAGAATTTGGAGAGAGGGAGGTGAGATGTCCCTGATAAAGATATGAGAGAAAAATATCGACTGATCTGTATGCCAGTTTTATGTTGGCTCACTATTTCATATCAGAAAGTTGTCAACTGCTGGGCAGCAACAGTTAATGATTTTTGAAATGACTGTTTTGGGGATGGGCTGAAGCAATGAATTGCACCAGGGCTGCAGGTTTGTGTGACTTCGGAGGGGTTTGAAAGGACGCAGTGGAAAATGCTATTTCATCTTTATTTAGACTATTATTATTTGCCAGTTTTGTGCTAAAATTGTAATGTAGTCTTTAATCAAACTACCTGTTAACATGTCTGTGATTTATGATGCTTGTATGGGTAAACCGGAAAACATTATCAGTGAGCAGCCAACTTAAGAGTTGATTATATTGGGCAAGTGGATAAAAGGTAACAACATTGCGAGTGGTGCATGCTATTAGTGTCACATTTTACTTAATTGAACTCTTGAAATATTGATTTTGTGTTTTTGAACAAAAAAGATCCCTCCCTGGTGGTCCCTTGAAGTGAGGAGGATACTGGCCATGAAGCACAGCTGATGGCAGGAAACTGCGTGTAGGGTCTTTTAACGTGGGAAGGCTGGTTTGTGACAGTTACCACATAGTTCTGGCTGACCAGGAGATTCTCCTGCTCTTACCGCCTGCCAAAGGTTTATTGGAAGGATTTGCCAGTTGAAAGTCAGCCTGTTGGACCACATTTTGGACCCATCATCTGTGGCTATCAAGTCCCAGAGGGGGGCCAGAACATGGAGCTTCTGTTTCAGAGGTAGGGACACTATCATTGCACCACACGATTTCCTACAAAATACGTCAAGAGCATATATGGCAGTTGGAGCCTTTTTAACTCTCAACGCCCTATTCTGCTGTTTTGTAGCTTGAGTCCTTCCCATTCATTTGGGAGGGTACAAAACCATTCCTTCACAGCCCTGAATCTGAAGCAGCGGGGCAACACTGTGAGAAGTTCAGCTACAGTCCTTTGTCTGGGAACCAAACATTGTGCTGCTGGTTGGAGGCAGTGGCATGGTAGTGTTGTCGCTGGACTAGTAATCCAGAGCCCCAGGGTAACTCTCTGGGGACCCAGGTTTGAATTTCGTCACAGCAGATGATAACATTTGAACTTAATAAAAAGAAACTTGGAATTAAGAGTGTAATGATGACCATGAAGCCATTGTTGATTTTCATAAAAACTCATTTGGTTCACTAATGTCTTTTAGGGAAGAAAATCTGCTATCTTTACCTGGCCTGGCCAAATGTTACTCCAGACCGCCGTGCAATGTGGTTGGTTCTTAATTTGCCGCTGAAATGGCCTAGCAAGCAAAATAAATGCTGGCTTTGCTAGTGTCGCTCACTTCCAATGAAAGAAAGAAAATAGACTGAGCAGACATCAGAGGCAGTCACTGTATGATATGTCTCTTTGCAGTGAGATGGACCTGTCTGATAGGAATAGGATTTGTGACAGCAAGGACGGCACAATGGCACTGCTGCCTCACAGCGCCAGGAACCCGGGTTCAATTCCATCCTTGGGTGCCTGTGTGGAGTTTGCATGTTCTCCCTGTGTCTGCGTGGGTTTCCTCCGGCAGCTTCGGTTTCCTACCACAATCCAGACATTGGTGGATTAGCCACGCTAATTGCCCTTAGTGTCCAGCAATGTGTGGGTTAGGTGGGGTTACAGGATTATGGGTACAGGGCTGGGGAGTGGGCCTACGTAGGGACCTCTTTTGGAGGGTTGGTACAGACTCGATGTGCCGAATGGCCTCCTTTTGCACCTTAGGAATTCTGTGGATTCTATGGAAAAGATCTGCCTCAGAGAAAAGAAAGCCGCTTTCAAATTTGTACAGTCACTTCTAGTGGGTATACATCGAGGGTTATGAGAATGCTCATGGTGGTCATGGGCTGGTGCAGCATGTGCCCATTTGAGAAAGCTTTTCCCTCACTGTGAGCCCTGCTGTTCATTCTGGAGCATATGAGACCAGCAGCACCGTGAGCAATTCAGCTACTTTGGACTGGGAACGAAACATTGCACTGTTGATCAGGAGCTGACTCAAGCGTTGCCACCAGGGATTTGACTTCCAACTCCAAGTGACTGATTATTCCTGAAATGTAGATAAATTCTCATTTGATTCAAATGAATCGTTTTAAAGGTTGGATTTGATCATGGCCTCCGTGTAACTACCAAAATTAAGTAAGGAATCTATCATTTCTGATGGTGTGCATAGGGACCGATGATGCTGTGGGTTGCATTGTCTTTCAGACCTTTTAGAAACCAGCTTAGTCCAATGGTACATTCTTCTAAATGGTTAGGTTTGGAGTTTGGGCAATATACGGCCATGAATTTAGATGCAAAGGTGCCCAAAATTAGATCGGCAAGTCTGAGAAATAGAAATGCCAGTACTGATACAGAAGGAAGTCATGTTCTGAGGCTATAAGCCCATGTGTGAGCAGAGTAAGAGTTTGCTGGTTATACAAATCGCAACTTGGGAGTTCAATGATGTTAGTGCTGGCAAGGAGTAGAAAAATGGTACATTCCTTAGCACTAGCACTCCATCTGATTGTAAAGTCTGTGTTTCATTATTCAAGAAGTGCAAGTTGCCCTGGAAATCAAGTTGAAATGTGTATTGTAACACTTCCCTAATCACGGTACAAAATTAAACGGGATTGCATATGAACTACTGTGACTTATGGATAAGTTCAAGTACGTTTACATGTGCAGTATTTGCTGAAGCATTCACAAAACCTTTCATTTGATTTTCTTTCCTGAATAATTTGAATTGCCAGGACCGTTTTATTGTGGCATAATTGCTGCTCAGTTTACTGTTGGGGCTGACACTGTCGTAATCTCTCTCTTTCCCAATGGTTGCAACAATTCTATGAAGTGGTTGCTGTATTTAATTTATCCCAGATGTACTTTTTTTCAGGAAAAGGCCTTTGGAGAGAGAGAGAGACAATTAGTTTCATCAGTTGAGAAGGATTGGCTTTTGTGCCACTTGCTCACAAAGGCAGCACACAAAGATAAAAGCTTGAGTTTTAGGTGTCCTGGGGATTTGTGGATTCATGACACCGCCTTACGGAGTCCTACATTCTGTCTGCAATAGAAAGATACCATAAAAAGGTATATGCGAATGAATATTTAGTTTTGCTGTTATTTTCCAATTAACAGTGAAAGGGGTGACAATCATTACCTTCTTGCAAGCAATGAAAACACAATTGCTGGCTGGAACAAGTTGAGATTTATATCCTGTTCTATCCCATTAACTGGTGGTAGCAGTTGACCCCATGATTTAAGTCATCCTTGACCTGGGATAAACCAAGACACAATGAGTCATTTAACTTGTTACAAACCCCATTGGTTTGACAGTGTTCCCACCTGAAACACTGGTGTATTTTTTTTATATTGCTGAGAAACGTGTGCGGAAACAGTGAGATCTCAAATTTCTCTTTCATTAAACAACAATACAAGTCATTGTTTGAGTAGAAGAAAGATAATGAAACACGAAAAAGAACAATATTATACTTTGGCACATTATCAGTAAGCATTTAGTCCCTCAAAGACTGGAAACCCCGAAAGCATCTGTTTGCCCCATAATCCAATTGAGACCCCTCTGTTTCTCAAACAACAACTGTGGGCAGGATTCTCCGACCCCCCCCGCCGGGTCAGAGAATCCTCAGGGGGCGGCGTGAATGCCGCCCCGCCGCTCCGACGCCGGCTGCCGCATTCTCTGGCGCCGGTTTTCGGGCTGGGATGACACCGCGCCGGTCAGGGGCCATGAGCAGCGGCCCGCCCAGCAATTCTCCGGACCCCAATGGCCCGAGTGGCCGTCAATTCCTGGCCAGTCCCGCCGGTGTGAAACGGACATGGTCTCACGGCAGGACCTAGCTGATAAACTGTTTAGTGGGGTCCTCGGGGGAGGGGGAGGGAGAGGATCCAGCCCCCGGGGGGGGGGGGGGGGGGGGGGGCGGTGGCCTGGCCCACGATTGGGGGCCCCCTGCGCAGGAACACAATGGCCGGTCTGCGCATGCGTGGAACCACGCCGGTGGTTCTGCACATGCGCCAACTCACGCCGGCCGTTTGGCACCAATTGGCACGGCGCCAACCCCTCCGGCGCCGGCTTAGCCCCCGGAAGTGCGGAGGATTCTGTAACTTCCAGTTGGCCCGACGACATCGGGCCATCCCGTCAATTGAGGGAGAACCCGCCCCATAAATCTATTGGCCAAATCTAGCCAGTGACTGCAACACCGTGTGGCCAAAGTGACCAGACTTAGGAATGGTCTTTGGTTCAGCGAAGAAAATTATCCGTTGCATAAACTTGCATCTGAACAGCACTTCATCTCGACCTGAGCTTATTCCTGAGGTTGGTTGTCCGTCTCTCTCGCTCTATCTCACACGCACTGTTTCTCTTGCTTTTGCTTCTTCAAACCTCATCTGTGGCTAGCCTGTTTCCAGGCTCACAACACTCTGACTACTAAATGAATCGATTGCAAAGAACATTTTTTCCTGTTCTTTGTGTTCTCTTAGTTGCTGCCAGACATGGTTTACAAAATACATGGCAGTTTAATTTTACTTTTGCAAAAACAATACATTCATCGTCGTAGCATTCTACCATTTTGCGACACTGCAAGTTGCGTTGGATCATTGGCTGGTTTAGCTCACAAATCGCTGGCTTTTAAAGCAGACCAAGCAGGCCAGCAGCACGGTTCGATTCCCGTACCAGCCTCCCTGGACAGGCGCCGGAATGTGGCGACTAGGAGCTTTTCACAGTAACTTTTGTTTTTTAAATTTAGAGTGCCCAATTAATTTTTTCCAATTAAGGGGCAATTTAGCATGGCCAATCCACCTACTCTGCACATCTTTGGGTTGTGGGGGTGAAACCCACGCAAACACGCGGAGAATGTGCAAACTCCACACAGACAGTGTCCCAGAGCCGGGATCGAACCTGGGACCTCGGCGCTGTGAGGCAACAGGGCTAACCCACTGCGCCACCGTGCTGCCGGCTTTTCACAGTAACTTAATTGAAGCCTACTCGTGACAATAAGCGATTTTCATTTTCATTTTTAATTGCGAATTACATTATGGTTGCTATCATAAACTGTATAAAAGCCATGATTCCAAGCAGTCTCTTTGGGATGTACAAGGTTACAGGATGTATATGTTTGCAGTGTTATGTTTCTAAAAGTGGAATTCTGATACAGTAAAAGACATTGCTCTCACAATGTGCTGAACGGTTTTCCAAGGTAGTGTTAACATGGTGGCAATAAGTATGAGAGGAAGATATGGGGATTCTCTGTCCATTTATGGCAGCGGGGTTCTCCATTCTTGCTGCACTGAATGGGAGATTTGGCTGAGTGCTAATTTACCTGTCCTCAAGAACTGTGGTAGCAGGACGGACTTGTAACAGAGAATCTTGGCCATGGTAAGGAATTAGATAAAGTTGGCTGGAATGTCTGATTGTCGACGCCGAAATCACCTTTGGCGATTGGTTGGAGAATCCATTTTGACGGAGAAATTGGGGGCAGCGCTGTTTTTCGGATGGTCCGCCCACTCCAAAACGGTGTAATCGGTGAGTATGCCGCATGCCGTTGGGACAGCCTCAGGGCCTCACCTGAAGGCCCTCTCCTGATTCTCCACCTCCGACGGCATGGGGTGCGAGTGCTCTAGGTTCTGTCAACCTTGCGTTAATTAAAAAGCTTCTCTTCGAGCATGAGACACTAACTTGTTTATAGGCTGGGCTAGGTTTAATATGCACTGAAATAGCATACAAAGCAACTATGCAGCTGCAATCTCTGGTTTGTGGATCCTCTGGGCTGTTGCTGATACCAAAATGATGTAAAGTAAATGGAGTGAGGTTGGTAAACTCTTTGTAACCAAATCCTCACATTTATATTCAGGTGAACAATCAGTACTCTTGTTGCTTGTGTTGGACACGCTTTGGACACATTGTCTGTTCCATGTCTGCATGTCCCGAAAGACGTGCTGTTAAGTGAATTGGACATTCTGAATTCTCCCTCTGTGTACCCGAACAGGCGGCAGAATGTGGCAACTGGGGGCTTTTCACAGTAACTTCACTGCAGTTAATGGAAGCCTACTTGTGACAATAAAGATTATTATTATTAAGAAAATGGAAAACTTACTTGATCAGTCGAATGTATCATCTTCCAAGTAGTTATCTCGCAGACTAACCCACTGATTTCCATAGTGAAGAATTCCTCAGTCATATATGCACAGCTCTGGACAGACTAGATGCAGGAAGGATGTTTTCACTGTTTGGGGAATCTAGAACCAGGAACACAGTCTCTGGATACGGGGAGTGCAATTAGGACTGAGGTGAGGAAAGTTTTCTTCACTCACAGGGCAGTGAACCTGGGGAATTCTCTACCACAGAAGGCTGTAGAGGCCAAGTCACTGAATGTATCCAAGAAAGAGGTAGATAATTTATTTTAGATTTTAATGGCTTCGAGAGGTATGGGGAGAAAACAGGAATGTGGCATTGAGATAGAGAATCAATCATCACCAAAGGGCTCGTCCGGCATTTTGAACCCGGGACCTCTCACAAATTTCGACACCGCGACACCCAAAGCGAGAATCATACCCCTAGACCAACGAGCCACGGTAGAGAATCAATCATGATATTGAACAGCACAGCAGGCTCAAAGGGCTGAATGACCTACTCCTCCTCCTAGTGTCTATGTTTCTATACATGTCAAGTCCATACTTTCCTTATCATTGTTGGAGAAGGCAATCAAATATATCAATAAAAGTAGAAATTCAGATGTGGTATTTTTAATTTAGGCAAAAATGATAGAAATGGTGTGGACCTCAACCTTCCAACCTGACGTCCTTATTTGAGTTGTTCTGTTTTCTATATAACCACAGAGAGAACTCTGCTCACCATCATTTTCCTTCATTCGTTTTAATAGCTCATTTAATGAAGATTAACAAAGATTGGCTAGAAAGCTCCAGGGGCACAGTTAAAAAACTGCTAAAATGCACCCTATGATAGATTTTAGTGTAGATAATTATATTGTAGATAATTATTAAGATTAAATAGTTGTATTCCAACTAATATGTTCTGGAGCAGTCTTTCATCAATAGCTTGACAGTGCTCATTAGCTTAATTTGGAATTGATTTCTTTTCTTTGACACCTCTTGTGTTCTGAATTTTATCAATTATTGCCACGGCATAGAATTAGAAGAAAAACACAAAACTAGTATTTTTTTAAACTAAAAAGTGCTGCTCTGGATTCTCCTGCCATTTCCAGATTTTTGAGGGGTACATACTCTTAATGCCTGGCGATGTAAACCTGCAGACAACCCACAAGTCTATGGGCGGGATTCTCTCCGCCCAGGGCCAGGCCGGAGAATCCCGGCGACTGGCGCGAATCGCGCCACACAGGCCCGATGCCGGGACGCGATTCTCCGCAGATTCTCGGCCCGGGATGGGCCAAGTGGCCGCCTCAAAAAAACCCTAGTCCCGCCGGCGCCATTCACACCTGCTCTCAGCCAGCGGGACTCAGCGTGGAAGGGTCCGGGGGCGGCCTGTGGTGGGGGAGGGGGCCTCTGTTGTGGCGTGGCCCGCGATTGGGGCCCACCGATTGGCGGACCGGCTTCTCGGGCTGGGGGCCTCCTTTCTTCTGCACTGGCCCCTTTAGCCCTACGCCATGTTGCATCGGGACCGGAGCGGAGAAGGGAGCCACTGCACTTGCGCGCGTTGGCGCCGGTGCCACTGCGCATGCGCGGACCCCGTGGTGCCCAGTTGACGCCAGGATCAGCAGCTGGAGCAGTGTGGGCCGCTCCAGTGCCATGCGCCGGCGTTTCCGATGGCATCAACACTTAGCCTCAGGATCACAGAATCCCGTCCTATATTCCTAGAACCCGAGATAATCATGCAGGAGAATGTGGTTGTCAGAAAACTGGGAGGGAAGGTGCAGCCATTTAAAAGAGGACCAGTAATTTACAGCTTTAGACCCTGCTACGGCAGAGGGAACAACAGTGTCAGGTATGGCAGCAGCTGCAAAGACACTAAGAGTTTTGAAAAGCACCAATGGAAATGCTAATGTCAGATGTTATGAGGACAGAGGACAGGCATCCCACAAGGTGCTGATACAGGTAACCTGGAGGGAGGCGGTTCCCTTGATCTCACAGGATGACCATGGTAAATCAGCACTGGTGTCAATTCCAAATGTTGATCATGAATAGGAGATTTGCTCACCTTCTACAATTTTGCTGTGTTTCAGAGGAACTGAGAAAATTCTGGACAGGTAGCTGTAGGTGGTGGGAGAGGTTGTGGATCAACTCACATGGTCGATGAAGGAAGGACAAAATTTGAAGTCTTCTGAGATGCTTTTGCAATGTAATGCCACACACTTGCACTTGGCAGCTAGTTTTATTTTAAAAGGGCAACAGCATTGTCCAGATTGCCAAATGAGCATCTTTCAGTTTGAAGAGACCAGCCAAGGACCTGGATCTGTTACTCCGGTCACTTCATCTCCACCTCCATCATAGCATCTTACCTGTGCAAACAGCAGTGTGTCCACGAACTATACTGTGAGTCAGAATGATTGTCAGCTGGTGAAACGGTGAGCACTATTGAGAATGTGGACCTCAGGATGGAAGAACAGCGAGATGACAATGAAATGAAAATCGCTTATTGTCACAAGTAGGCTTCAAATGAAGTTACTGTGAAAACCCCTAGTTGCCACATTCCGGCGCCTGTTCGGGGAGGCTGGTATGGGAATTGAATCCGCGCTGCTGACCAGCCTTGGACTGCTTTAAAAGCCAGCTTTTTAGCCCTGTGCTAAACCAGCCCCTGGTCCTTCATTGATGAAGGGGGAAGGTGATTGTATTAGAGGAGTCGAGGACCTCAGATATGGTCGGTCATTCTTCAAAAGAAGAAGCATTATTGAACACATGTTCCACGTAGAGATGGTTTCCAAGCACTTGGTGGAACTATTTGGTCCATATTCGTGAAAAAGAGACATTCTTTCAAAGCTTTTTACCTTGCATTCAATAGGTCGGCAACTCCAGATATATCAACTATAAAGGGAACGGCAATGTACACTACATGAGAAGCAAGTACTGTAGTGGCAAATGGACTCTGTTAGAGGCATCGCCATGGAGAATGCAGCAAAGAACAGTTAACCGCCAAGCTTTTGTTTCAAATTGAAACCAGGCAGGTCGACTGGTCAAGGCACTGCCAAGGGGAATGAACCAAGGAATGGCTGTCCACAAGCTTTTGTTTAGTTGAAAATGTAATGCGTGGCCAAGCCTCTTCTGTTTGTGAAGCACAGAACCCTGTGTGTGAATATATTTGTGACTCCTAGCATGCGTAAGTTGGTTTAGCACAGAGCTAAAGAGCTGGCTTTTAAGGCAGGCCAGCAGCATGGTTCAATTCCCATACCAGCCTCCCCGAACAGGCGCCGGAATATGGCGCAGTATTTTCACAGTAACTTCATTTGAAGCCTACTTGTGACAATAAGCAATTTTAATTTCAAGTGAGCCATTTTGCGAGCTGAACTAATAACCTTAGAATTGAGCCAATCTAAGTCCACTTGCCAACCAATCGGCATTTTTTTTCGTGCAGTGTACGTTGTTGTCACTCTTGCTGTTGGTTTACCTTGTGTAGCTGCATTGATGAGTGCAAGACGAACAACACTTCACCTTTTTCAGAAATAATCAATTGACTGTTTTGCCTGAGATGATGCTGACTCAGTGGATTGCAAAGTATGGGCTCAGAAATCACTGTCTCCAGAGACTGTCAATTACCTGCCTCCTTAAGTCCCCCTCAAATGCTTTTATATGAATGAGTGCTTGAGTGCTAAACATCGGACCTCTTGCTTCTGCAAATGTAAGTCTGTCAGAACCTGAACCTGCGAATAGCTTCTGTGAGACAAGACATCTCGGGTTTCTAAGGCTCCAGAGGGACCATAACAGATCAACCAACTGCTCAATCTAATCTTGTTCAGGGTGTACTTTCAGAATGTCCTCATTCCCTTTCGCTTGATAATGCAAACATAAAGCTATTTCCAGGGGGGAAATGCATATCCAGAATGCTAAGCAGTATTTTGAGAAAAGTTGAATAAGAATAGCACCAAAGTCCCAATTTTACACAGGAAAAGAGTAAACCTTGGGTTGGGTGCACAAAACGGGCTCCTCCAACTGTCTCCACCTTGGGGTACCTGCTGTACTCTCTTGTGCTTCATTTTTAGTGGTGTAAATTACGTGGGATGGATTTGTGGTTGGAAAATTTTGGGTATGGGTCAGAAGGCCTGGCCACGAATGTGGCAGGCTTTAAAGAAAGGGCCCGTCAATTTTCTCGGAGGAGAATGCAGGTGGAGACGTTTAATGTGTTAAAGGAACACATTATGACCTGATCTACTGCCGTAAGTCTGCCCCCAAATTGGTGGTAACACGAGACTTCATTTTACTGCATCTAAATTTGGCATGTGATATTCTTATCTACTTGGTCTTTGGTAGTTCAGGGGATTATGGTGATCTATTATGGGCTTTATATTTTCAATTGGTATCCAGTGTTAACATAGGCATTTCAAATGACTCACTGGAATGCGGACCAGCTGTGAAAGCATAGTATTATTGAGACTTTAGCTAAGATAGCTGAGATAGATCAAGTTAAAATAATGTACTGCTGAATTTATAATTACTAAATAAAGAAAGGTATAATCTTGCAGAATGAAATTTACACATGGCTGAGTTTGGAAACTACATTGACAAACCAAAGTCGTCCTTTTATGGTTGTGCAGGGGTGTGTTTTGCATCAAATTCTTGCAAAACAAGGGAGTATGCAACATTGTAAATATATCACCGTGCAAATCCACAATTGTGAAATTTGCTAGTACAGGACCAGCTCTGCATTTGAATCGTGCAAATGGAGTTTGGAGTTATTCTAAGTTTTATACAGGTTGCTCATTCTTGCCGTTGTCTGAACGACTGACTGGGAGCTCCAGGGAGCACCCGCAAGCACAACCGATTGCATGGCTAGATTGTGATTGATTCAGTATCTTGCACTGACATAAATGTTTCCACCCACTAGACCAGAGATAATGGGGAAGGTCATCTTCTCAATTGAACGTTGAAAAGTTATTGAAATAACAAATAAATGCATGTGAATCCCGCTGACCACAATTTAAATAGATCTGGAATATTTTTCCATGTTGTGCAGGTACTCTGCCATTACAATCAGTAAATGAAAATTCTTGGCACATTACCAAAATGGCAACACAATGGGTGCAATACTGTGAAACATTTTGAATAAAAGGTAACTGAGTAAGCACTCATCATGAAACATATTGCTGTATATTTTTAACTTTTATATCAGGTTCACTGCTGTAAACAATGACTCATGCAAGCTCCATCAGCCCTCACTTACCTCTTGCAGGTAGTCATTTATCAACAGTAAAAGTAGAGAGTGAGTGTTGGCAGAACATTCAATCAATTCAATGGGGTATGATATTGTCCGCGCAGGAAGGCTTTGCAGAAAGTGGTCATGGTTTAATTAAATAAAAGTGCAAGAACAAGAAATCTGGTTGATCGTTATCATACTGCCGCTCCTCCGTGCCCCCCCCCCCCCCCCCCCCCCCCCCACCACAAACCATGAGCTGCTAAGGCTAACTCGTGCCCCCATAGCACAAACTAGGGATTAAACCAATAACTTGTACTGTGTGTTTCAGCATTTGCACCTCAGAATGGATTTGATTATGGAACCATTGACATTGTATCGTGTTCTCCCAGCTGGTTCTCCCATCTTCCACCCACTACAAACCTTAACTCATACAAAACTGTGTTGCCTATGCCCTAGCTCACACCAAGTCCCATGCAGCCATCTCACATGTGTTTACTGACCTTCGTTGGCATCTAGATTGGTTATTTCTCCTTTATTTAAAATAAATCTTCAGGTTTTAAAATTCCTCTTTGGCACCACCCTTCCCCATCTCTGTAAATTCCTCCAGGTCTACAATCCTCTGAGATATCTGCGCTCCTCTAATTCTTGTCTCTTCTGCATACCTGATTTCAGTTGTACCGCCATTTGCAGCAATGCTTTTAGTTGCTTAATCCCTGGACTCTAGAAACACCTTCTTGAACCACCTCCTCCTTCTCCTTTTGGCTTCTCCCGTCTTTCTTGGAGTCATCACAGTGTGGTTAACCACCCTTCTCCATCTGCTCCTGCCGGTCATACATTCCCCATCCAATCATACTGTATTAGATCTCTCTACATTGCATCTTTCCCTCTTCTCTCTTCCTGCCAGTCCCAACTCCATCACACACCTGAACACATTTCTTCTCTCTGTCTGCAACAGATGACCGTGTCAATTCAATCTCTTCTCAGCTACTTTCTTCAATGTTTCCACAATCTTCACAGACCCCCTGATGTACTGGTCCCTGACTTTTGTGCTTTCTCGTTAATCCACATATCCATCTAGGCATTCCTCACCTGTCATTTTCACCCAGGCATTGTTCCTCTCTTGATGTTGCCCAAATTTCTGCATAATATAACAAGGCTGGCCTCAAGAACCTACAGCTCCCGATTTCCTAGGCACCCGGACTTAAGCCATCTACAGGTTCATGGAATTATAGAATTTCTACTGTGTAGGAGGAGTCCGGCTCATCTAGGCTGCACCTAGTCTTTGAAAGAGCACCCTACCCAGACCCCAGCCCATAATCCCATTATCCCACCTAACCTGTTGGACACTAAGGGCAATCAGACATGGATAATCCACCTACCCTGCACAACTTTGGACTCTAGGAGGAAGCCTAGAAACGGCGGAGAATCTGCAAACTCCACACAGTCACTCAAAGCTGGAAATGAACCCGAGTCTCTGGCACTGGGAGGCAGCAGTGCTAACCACTGTTCCACCGTGCCGCACTGGCCCCTGAATTTTGACCTTTCTCATTACTCCACACAATCTGAATACAATCTTCATGTTGCATTGGCCTTTCCGATATTTCTTTATCATTTGTCTCAAAACAAAAATGGCATCAGTGGTGCTTCTTTGGGGCATAATCCGAAATGATTGAATTGGCACCATTTTTCTCAGTCATTGCTCCATGACCCTCGCCCATATGTTGAAGGGATGTTGCACTCTTGGATGTCGACCTTTCTTTTGGGTATTGGTACCAAAATGCTTTGTCTCCATGCCATTGGGATTTTCTCTTGCCACAATACAATTGAGTCGCTTCAGGGCCTGGACCCTGTATTTACCTTTGCAGGTTACTCTTCTGGTCCTGTTGCTTTGCTATTTTTTTTCCGTTCCTCTCAGTGCTGTTCTGATTTCTTCTAGATTGATGTTAGTCGTCGTACCTTGATTTGCAGCTGCCTCTTTTGCCTTTAGATTTACTTACTTCATTAGTCAGTTATAGTGTAGGCCCCACCTCTCTTTCATTTCATCCTTTTTTACTAAGGTTACTTCACCTGCATCCTTGATTGGATATATATTTCCAACATCTCTTGTGAACCTATTTTAGCAGCTGCTATTCTGAAGATCTCTTTTTGTCCCTCCTGGGTATCCAGACTCGTTTTGGATAGGGGCCATTCTTCTCTCTTTGGAATGATGTTTTCCTCTTTAAAAGTGGTGGCGTATTTCCCAATCCCTCTGTTTCTGTGACCTAATTTTGTACAGGTATTAATAATCCC
Organism: Scyliorhinus canicula; assembly: GCF_902713615.1. Classification (NCBI taxonomy): domain Eukaryota; kingdom Metazoa; phylum Chordata; class Chondrichthyes; order Carcharhiniformes; family Scyliorhinidae; genus Scyliorhinus; species Scyliorhinus canicula. Next base: position 84,670,192 of record NC_052158.1, on the reverse strand, counting down.
GTAGCAAACTCGAGATCGGATGAATCAAGAAGAGTTAGTTTATTGCACACTTTAGGCCGGCTGAAAATTAATGCAGTAGAATTCATTTTCCCAGTGATAATGACTTCAAGTGATGAGATAGGCATGTAGAGATGACTCCGTTTAGTAGGTGATGGTTCAGAACCTCCAGCAGAAGCAGGGTACATGGGACCAAGTGTCCAACCAGTACCAGTGCTCCCTTGTTGTGGCCTGTTATCAGATGTTAAAGCAACAAACTGAGCAATGCAGCTGGTCAAGGCATTAGTAACTTGTTCAACAATTCAGAGGCTTGGATCAAGTGATATTACCACAAGGTCTTCAAATAGGTCAATCAGGTACTTTGGCACTTACGTGTTTGAAAACATTTGTTGATGGCAAGTGACTGTTTCTTTACTCCTCAAGTGGCCCATGTCTGATTTATGAACAATCAGTCCCTCCATGTCTACTTGGAATGACAGGGGTCAGGTCTCAGACAATAATTCCGGTGATCTATCTTGACCCACCAGTGAAGTTTCACATTATGTACTTAATATGGGTTTTCTATGGTGCAGCGGTAATGGCTCATTAATATGATCTTGAGGCTTGTGAGTTTAAACATAAACACTTTTATTGGTGGCTTTAACTCTGTCCACTTCCAAATATGGAATAGCAGCTGCTTGCATGGCATGCTGCTCACTGAGTTCTATCCCAGACTGTTCTCTGACCATGGGCAGCAGCATGGTAGCACGGTAGCACAAGTGTCTAGCACTGTGGCTTCACAGTGCCAAGGTCCCAGGTTCGATTCCCCGCTGGGTCACTGTCTGTGCGGAGTCTGCACATTCTCCCCGTGTCTGCATGGGTTTCCTCCGGGTGCTCCAGTTTCCTCCCACAGTCTAAAGACGTGCAGGTTAGGTGGATTGGCCATGATAAATTGCCCTTAGTGGCCAAAAAGGTGAGGAGGGGTTATTGGGTTACGAGGATAGGGTGGAAGTGAGGGCTTAAGTGGGTCAGTGCAGACTCGATGGGCCGAATAGCCTCCTTCTGCACTGTATGTTCTCTGTTCTATGTGACTACATACATCACTCTCCAGTCCTATGTTGACCTTTGCTCTGCAGAGCACCTTATAATGCATGAAGCGCATATCATCACAATGCAACAAAGTCTTACGTCGTGGCAGTTCTTTCACAATCTTGGTCTGTCACGTGTGAAGGAATAGTCATGGTACCTTGTTTCTGGTACTTTGGTCGTTTGGTAAAGTTTCTTCGCATTCCAGGCTTTCAATTCAGCTTTTTTTTCATCGAGAATTTAATATTATTGGTGCTTATGCTTTTCTATTTGTGTGATCATTTCAGCAATCTTGTTCTGGCACGTAATTTCAGTTTCTTTCTCTGTCTGAATTGCTGGTTCTGTGTCAGTTTCAATGCTTTTACCTCTTCAGTTAATTTCTCATTGTCAAGTGTCCCATCTTCAAGCTCTTATTCTCCCGGTTCAATTCTTCACTGGACTTGTTCCTTAATTTCCAGTTTCTTTTTCATGGTGTTCAGTTTATTCTGCATTGGGCAGGATTCTCCGTTTGGGCGACTATGTTCTCCCACTGGAGTTGAATTCCACCTGATTTGCGGTCCCGCTGAGAGCACAAATCAGGAAGCAGTTCCCAATCTAACCACGCAAATGTTTGCACGGCAAGGATTGTGAAGGATTCCCTCGGGAAGCTTGCAATCGGGCTGCCATTTTAAGTGGGCGGTCTGATAGCGATGTCCTGCTGCTGGCTCCCCCTGCCACCCACAATGCAATTCAGCCCCCCCTCAAGATTTTCTAGGTCATGTGCCCCCCCTCTCCTCCAGTATATGATGGCCCAAACCCCACACTTACCCCCCCCCCCCACACCAGAGACCTCCGAAATAAAAATATCCCCCCTCCCACCCACGGAACCCATGAATAAATTTATCACCCCCCCTCCCCCAAGGGGCCCCACCAGGGGCCCCAAAATAAGGAGACATCCCACAGAGACTCACAATTAAAGGGACCTCCCCAAAGGCCCCCCAACCCTAGAAGAGAGACCCCTGTCTGGAGCTGGAGAGCAGACGAGGCAGAGGCAATGAAAAAACAAATTACTGCTTTAAAACTTGGGCAATACACCTGCTGTCTCAGGCAGAGGAAGCAGCACCTGTAAATTCCTGGAAAGAGAAAACCAGCCTGCTGGGTTTAAACCCCCTCAGCTTTTTTATCTGCAAGCCATTAGTTATTTCTCTTTGATATTGATATTACGAGGCTGTGATTGGCAGCTTCCACACACACACACACACACACACACACACACACACAAAGCTGTCAGCATTGCTCCATTCTTCTTCCTTTACAGTTGAGTAACTTTGAAGTGATCGGCTGTGAAACTAACCGCAATGTTTATAAACGGCAAGCTTTGATTGACAGCTCCTGGACCACTCAAACAGAGTTAAGTGCTTTCCATTAGTCTCCATTCACATTGAGTGACTTTGTAGTGGTCAGCTGTGAAACTAACAGAAAGCACTTCTGTTTGAAGTGGCAGAGCTCCCAGTCAGGGGTTTCTCTTATGGGGAGGGGTCTCTGGGGAGGGGGGTCTCTGTAAGGGGTCTCTTTAATTAGGGGGGGTCTGAGGGTGGAATGGATGCATCTTGCATTGTGGGTGGGGGGGGGGGAGAGTGGCTCTCCGGTGGACCTTGGAAACAGCTCCCTTAAAGAGTTACCCAGTTGGCCCACAGCGTTGGGCACGTACTAATCAGGACCTGCACTAATTCTCAGCCAGGTAATTCCCATTCCAGAGGACCAGAGAATTATGAGGGCCTAGAGAATATGATGCCCGACACAATAATAGGATGTAAATGGTTCTTACGGGGACTTCCGGTTGCGGCTATGACTAGCTAAGTCGCACGTTTGGCGGCTCCTGCTACAAAGGTGTTTTCGGGCCGACTGGAGGGCCCCAACGGCGCTGGAAGGACAAATCCCGGTGGGGGAAGGCTCCCTGAGGAGAACCAGTCCAACTTTATGGTCGGTACCCGGAGTGGGGTGGCAAAGAAAGCAACAGCAGCTCCCCAAAAAAAGCGGGGGAAGAAGACCAAAATGGCGGCCGGTGGCGCACCCGAGGAATGGAGGAAATGGGCGGAGGAGCAGCAGGCCGCTCTCCTGCGCTTCTTTACGGAGCTGAAAGTGGAGCTCCTGGAGTCAATGAATGCGACGACCACCAGGCTGATGGGAGCCCAGGCGACCCAAGAGGCGTCGATTCGGGAGCTGCAGCAGGAGGTGACTGCGAGGGAGGAGGAGGCCACGGTCCTCGTGGGAAAGGTAGAGGTGCACGAGGCACTCCACCTGAAATGGCAGCGCCGTTTTGAGGAGCTGGATACCCGAATGAGGCGGAAGAACCTGAGGATCTTGGGCCTGGCAGAAGGCCTGGAGGGGTCAGACCTCCCGGGATACGTAGCAGAAATGCTGAGCTCCCTGATGGGGGCAGGGGCCGTCCCTTCGCCCCTGGAGCTGGAAGAGGCCTACAGGGTCATGGCTAGGAAGCCAAGAGCAAATGAGCCCCCGAGGGCGGTGCTGGTGCGGTTCCAGCGACTCAGCGATCGTGAGAGAGTGCTGGAGTGGGCCAAGAGGGAAAGGAGCAGCAAGTGGGAGAACTCGACGGTGAGGGTGTACCAGGACTGGAGTGCGGAGGTGGCAAAGCGGCGGGCCCGGTACAACCGGACGAAGGCGGTGCTGCATGCAAAACGGATCAGGTTCGGAATGCTGCAGCCAGCGCGCTTGTGGGTCACCTACAAGAACCAACACCACTATTTTGAGTCCCCAGAGGAGGCGTGGGCCTTTGTACAGGAAGAGAAACTGGACTCGAATTAGACCCAGGGGATACTTGGCGGCCGTAGCCGCTCGGGTACTTTCAGCTGAACAAGCGGTTCTTTTTCGGCTGGGTCGGAACTGGGCAACCCTTATTGGAACGGTTTCCCTTTTTTTTTTCTTTCTTTGTTTGGATCTTGAACTCTTGCTTTGGTTTTTCTTCTGATGTTTTTCCCCCCTTTGCCAACTTCCCTTAGTTATTGTTATTGTGGTTATTCATGGTTATTTATGGTTATTTATATTGTTTGGTAGAGGGCGACTGTTAAGTACATTGTTATTTGTTATCTATCTGTTATTTATAATGTTAAGTTGGGGAGGCGGGACGGGGGGGAGATCAGATCGGGGATATGGGCTCCTAGGGGGGGTTCTTTACAGGCATGGATGGGGACGGGGGTGGAACTGAAGATGGCGGGGTGGGGTGTGGCAGGGCGAAAGCGCGGGCTTTCCTCTGTTTTCCCGCGCGCGGGGCAGAGGAGGGGGGAGGGGAGGAGCGCGGGGCATGGCTAGCAATGGCGACCTTTCCCGCGTTGGAGCGGGGCCAGGGAGGAGTGGCAAGGGGGGGGAGGCCCCCCCCCCGAGCCGGGAGGAGTCGGAGTGTGGCAGGAGCAGTCGGGTCAGCGTAAACCAGCTGACTTACGGGAGTACGATGGAGGGTACATCGCGGCTAGGAGGGGTCCTAGCCTGGGGGGGGGGGGGGGGGGGGGGGGAGGGGGGTTAGGGAGGGACACCGGGTTGCTGCTGGAAAGACCAGGAACGGGAAGTGGAGGACTGGAGGGGTGGGGGGAGGGGGCCATCGCCATGGGGAGCGGGTCAGAGGGGGAGGGTCGACCCGGGGCGAGCAGGGAACAGGACATGGCTAATCGGCAGGGGAAGGGGGCGGGTCGTCCCGCGACCCGGCTGATCACTTGGAACGTGAGGGGGTTGAATGGGCCGGTCAAGAGATCAAGGGTATTCTCACACCTGAAGGGACTGAAGGCTGATGTAGCAATGTTACAGGAGACCCATTTGAAGGTAGTGGACCAGGTTCGCCTGAGAAGGGGGTGGGTGGGACAGGTGTTCCACTCTGGATTGGACGCAAAGAACCGGGGGGGTGGCGATTCTGGTGGGAAAGAGGGTGTCGTTCGTGGCGGAGGAGGTGGTGGCGGATAAGGAGGGTAGGTATGTGATGGTGAAGGGTAAGCTGCAGGGGGAGAAAGTGGTGATGGTCAACGTATATGCCCCGAACTGGGATGACGCGGGTTTTATGAGGCGCCTATTGGGCCTCATTCCGGGACTGGAGGCAGGGGGCTTGATCATGGGGGGGGGACTTTAACACAGTGCTGGACCCCGGGCTAGACAGATCGAGCTCAAGGACCAATAGGAGGCCGGCAGCGGCAGAAGTGCTGAGGGGGTACATGGAGCAGATGGGAGGAGTAGACCCATGGAGGTTTGGTAGGCCGAGGGCGAGGGAGTATTCCTTTTTCTCCCACGTCCATAGAGTGTACTCCAGAATCGATTTCTTCGTGTTGAGCAGGGGGCTGATCCCGAGGGTACGGGAAGCTGAGTACTCGGCCATTGCGATCTCTGATCATGCACCACATTGGGTGGATGTGGAAATGGGGGAGGCGCGGGACCAGCGCCCGCTGTGGCGGCTGGATGTGGGGCTGTTAGCGGACGACGAGGTGTGTAAAAGGGTCCGGAAGAGCATTGAGAGCTATCTGGACTTGAATGACACGGGTGAGGTGCAGGTGGGATGGTCTGGGAGGCCCTGAAGGCAGTGATCAGGGGAGAGCTGATCTCCATAAGGGCACACAGAGAAAGAAAGGAGAGGCAGGAGAGGGAGAGGCTGGTGGGGGAGCTATTGGAAGTGGATAGGAGATATGCGGAGGCACCAGAGGAGGGGCTGCTGGGAGAACGACGCAGCCTGCAGGCCAAGTTCGACCTGCTGACCACCAGGAAGGCAGAGACGCAGTGGAGAAGGGCGCAGGGCGCGGTCTATGAGTATGGGGAAAAGGCGAGCAGGATGCTGGCACACCAGCTTCGCAAACGAGATGCGGCTAGGGAGATTGGGGGAGTGAAGGAGAGGGGCGGGAAGGTAGTGCAGAAGGGGCAAGAAGTGAACGGGGTCTTCAGGGATTTTTACAAGGAGTTGTATCGGTCTGAGCCGCCGACAAGGAGAGGGGGAATGGAGGACTTCCTAAACAAATTGAGGTTCCCAAGGGTCCAGGAGGGGCTGGTAGAAGGGCTGGGGGCGCCAATAGGGCTAGAGGAGCTAGTCAAGGGAATAGGTCAGATGCAGGCGGGGAAGGCGCCGGGGCCAGATGGGTTCCCGGTGGAATTCTATAAGAAAAATGTGGACTTGGTGGGACCGGTACTGGTACGAGCCTTTAATGAGGCGCGAGAGGGGGGGGTTCTGCCCCCGACAATGTCGCAGGCTCTGATCTCCCTGATATTGAAGCGGGATAAAGACCCCGTGCAGTGCGGGTCCTACAGGCCTATCTCGCTTCTGAACGTGGATGCCAAGTTGCTGGCAAAGATCCTGGCAGCTAGAATAGAGGATTGTGTGCCAGGGGTAATCCATGAGGACCAGACGGGGTTCGTGAAGGGGCGGCAGCTCCACACGAACGTGCGGAGATTGCTGAATGTAATTATGATGCCGGCAGTGGAGGGGGAGGCTGAGATAGTGGTAGCGCTGGACGCGGAGAAGGCATTCGATAGGGTGGAGTGGGAGTACCTGTGGGAGACGTTGGAACGGTTTGGGTTTGGGGAAGGGTTTATTAAGTGGGTGAAGTTGCTCTACTCGGCCCCGACGGCGAGTGTAGTGACAAACGGGAGGAGGTCGGAGTATTTCGGGTTCCACCGAGGGACCAGGCAGGGATGTCCCCTATCCCCCTTACTTTTCGCACTGGCGATTGAACCGTTGGCGATGGCACTGAGGGGTTCAGGGGGGTGGAGAGGACTGACTAGGGGAGGGGAGGAACATCGGGTATCGCTGTATGCGGATGATCTACTGCTGTACGTGGCAGACCCAGAAGGGGGAATGCCGGAGATAATGGAACTATTAGCAGAGTTTGGGGACTTTTCGGGGTACAAACTAAATTTGGGCAAAAGCGAGGTTTTTGTGATACACCCGGGGACCAGGGAGAGGGTATTGGGAGACTCCCCTTCAAGCGAGCAGGAAAGAGCTTTAGGTACTTAGGGGTGCAGGTGGCAAGGAACTGGGGGTCCCTCCACAAGTTGAACTTTTCCAGGCTGGTGGAACAGATGGAGGAGGAATTTAAGAGGTGGGACATGGTACCGCTGTCGCTGGCGGGGAGGGTGCAGTCAATCAAAATGACGGTCCTCCCAAGGTTCTTGTTTCTATTTCAGTGCTTGCCCATCTTCCTCCCTAGGGCCTTCTTCAAAAAGGTGACGAGTAGCATCATGAGCTACGTGTGGGCGCACGGCACCCCAAGGGTGAGGAGGGTCTTTTTGGAGCGGAGTAGGGACAGTGGAGGGCTGGCACTACCCAATCTCTCGGGGTATTACTGGGCGGCAAATGTGTCAATGGTGCGCAAGTGGATGATGGAAGGGGAGGGGGCAGCTTGGAAACTAATGGAGAGGGCGTCCTGTGGCAACACAAGCCTGGGGGCCCTAGTAACGGCACCATGGCCGCTCCCCCCCACGAGGTACACCACGAGCCCGGTGGTGGCGGCCACCCTCAAGATATGGGGGCAGTGGAGGCGACACAGGGGGGAAATGGGAGGTCTTTTGGCGGCGCCAATAAGAGGGAACCATAGATTCATCCCGGGGAACATCGACGGGGGATTTCAGAGCTGGTACAGGGTGGGCATACGGCAGCTGAAGGACCTGTTTATAGAGGGGAGGTTTGCGAGCCTGGGAGGGCTGGAGGAGAAGTTTGAGCTCCCCCCGGGAAACATGTTCAGATATTTACAAGTGAAGGCATTTGCTAGGCGGCAGGTGGAGGGGTTCCCCCTGCTCCCCAGTAAGGGGGCGAGTGATAGGGTGCTCTCGGGGGTCTGGGTCGGAGGGGGGAAGATATCAGACATCTACAAGATAATGCAGGAGGCGGAAGAAGCATCAGGGGAGGAGCTGAAAGCCAAGTGGGAAGGGGAGCTGGGAGAGCAGATAGAAGACGGGACGTGGGCGGATGCACTGGAGAAGGTCAATTCTTCCTCCTCGTGTGCGAGGCTGAGCCTCATTCAATTTAAGGTGCTGCATAGAGCTCACATGACGGGGACAAGGATGAGCCGGTTCTTTGGGGGTGAGGACAGGTGTGTCAGATGTCTGGGAAGCCCAGCGAACCATGTGCATATGTTCTGGGCATGTCCAGTGCTGGAAGGGTTCTGGAAGGGGGTGGCAAGGACGGTATCGAAGGTGGTGGGGTCCAGGGTCAAACCAGGATGGGGGCTTGCGATCTTTGGGGTCGGGGTAGAACCGGGGGTAAAGGAGGCTAGGGAGGCCGGAATACTGGCCTTTGCGTCCCTAGTGGCTCGACGAAGGATACTAATTCAATGGAATGACGCGAGGCCTCCAAGCGTTGAAACTTGGATTAACGATATGGCTAGCTATATTCGGCTAGAAAGGATCAAATTTGCCCTGAGAGGGTCGGTACAGGGATTCTCCAGGCGGTGGCAACCTTTCCTTGACTTTTTAGATCAGAGATAGGCGTTCGGGGTCGTGGCAGCAGCAACCCGGGGGGGGGGGGGGGGGGGTGAGGGGGGGAGGGGGGGGGCAGCAATGGTCGTGGGGGGACATGCACGACTGTAACGCGGGCAAGTCTGCTCGCTGCTCATGTCTGTAACTGTAGGCTGCCTTGCTTGTTAAGTTGTTGCTTGGGGGGGGGGGGGGGGGTGGGGGGGAGGAATGGTGCGCGCGAGAGGGCGGGCGAGGGAGGGATATTTGCCTAGAGGGATTGTGTTGTAAATAATTTAAAAATTAGTAGGGGTAAATGTCTGTATGGAAAAACTCTTTCAATAAAAATTATTTAAAAAAAAAAGTAAATGGTTCTTACATCCTCCCGCTCACACCAGGCATGAGCCCAATCCCGACACCATGCTGGAACATCAGAAATGGATGGCGATCCTGTTTTTCCCCAATACAGGATTCTCCACCCTAGTTTCTTTTGGTCTTGTGGTTAGTTATCAGACACAGGGCCTTCTGACGCAGGTCTCTGCTGACTGATTTTTAAAAAATTGTCTTTGGGATGTGGGTGTTGCTGGGAAGATCCTGTTTATCTCCCATCGCGAGTTGCAGTTAGCGATGGCAGGTCTTTGTGGAGATGTTGCAACCCCTGATGATTTTGGGTATCGCTGCTTTATTGGAAGGAGAGAAGAGTTGCTCTTGTTCAGTCAGGTCTCTCACTTCCTACAGCCATGGATTGAAGTACTTTCACGCCATATTCTCAAAAACCACGGATTGAGACTATTTCCAAAATCCAGTGTTCGACATGGATTGATGATATTTGCTCACTGTCACTTTAAGCTCTACAATTTGCCCAAGGGGTACACTATGATTATCAAGCCCTTCTAGATGATATGCTATTCTAATTGCATTAACTGAACATGGAGTAGAATTATTTTTTAATCATTAAGATTGAGAGTTAATCTGATTTAATTAACTACTTTTATAACATGTTGTTTTAAACAAAACTCTCTTTCATTGTACTGGCTGGAACTTTTTAGATTGCTTTCATATCTAATACTGCATTACTTCTCTGGTGCCTAATGCAAATGACAACGTGAAGATTATCTTCGTTGTACCAAGCTTCATGCCTCTTAGATTTTGGATTGATGCTGCTGTCTGCTGTCATTCATGCTCTGCACCTTTCGTTTACTTTGATTCCAGGCAGCGAAAATGGGCGACAGGTATTATTTTTGGCATATTTGTAAAGTAATGGTGGGTGATAGGAACTTTGTCACATATTGTAGATTTGATTGAACCACAGCAGCTAACTATGCAAAATGATAGACAGTAAACACTTTAGAATAATGAACTGAATAGTACAGTAGTTCCTATTTATGCATTTCTAGCATGTAGTCTTTACAAATTTGAATAATTAATGTAATTATACACTGTTGCATTAATAGCACTGAAAAACAATTTCATTAAATAGAAAACCTATTAACCAACAATTATATACAACCGCAACATAGCTATAAGAGTATGTTCAGTGGGCAATGAACTGGACTTGAGCTAAATTAGGAACAGATTTGTTTTTTCTTCTTGAGGGGGCAGTTAGTTAAGAGTCAACCACATTGCTGTGGGTCTGGAGTCACATGTAGGCCAGACCAGGTAAGGACGGCAGTTTTTCTTCCCTAAAGGACACAAGCAAACCTGATGGGTTTTTAAGACAGTCAACAAGGGTTTCACGGTCATCAATAGACTTTTAATTCCAGATTTTATTAAAATTCAAATTTCACAATCTGCGGTATTTGAACCTGGGTCTCTATAGCATTACTCTGGGTCACTGGATTACTAACCTAGTGACAATGCCACTATGCCACTGCCTCTCCTAAATCTTTGGCTAAGCTTATGTGCTCCTCAGTAACTAATACACACAAATGTGACCGTGCTGTTTCTGAAGATTCTTTTATGTGCAAATAGCAGCTGATTCATTAAAAATGAAAAGTTGTATCTGCTGTTTTGTCAGACTTAGTTGTGTACTGACTTCAATGATCATGCCTTGTGATTGACGGTCAGTATTTTGGCCAGCATCACCTGTGAACATGTTTGTGTTGTGGCCGGACATGTTACATTGTAGATTTTTACCCGAAAAATTGCAGAAATTTAATTGAATTAACTTTATGATATCACTTTGTCATTCTGGGAACTTTGTTTTCACACAAGTTATAAATATAAAATTACACAAGATTGGGAATGAGCAGTCAGCTTTGATTTAGTCCCAGAGTACAGATGACATCATATGCTGTTCATGTCATTTACCGGTGTCATCAAAATAACATCCCTACATTCGCAGTCTTCCAGTTATTTATGAACAAGTTAATTTTGCAGCCAGTTTGCAAAACATCTGACACGCACCAACTTGATATAAAATTATAAACGCAAATCAAAAGCAGTGCTTAATTGATACATATTTCAGAATGACAGTGTTCATTTTAAACTGAATCAAAGCACATTACTATGCTCTGCTGAGTGGCAGTATTAGCTACCAGTTCAAAATGAACTCTCTTAATTTGGCTCTTTACCTAGTTGGATGAGATGGTTAGATTTTACATGGCAGTGAGGTGTCACCTTAATGGCTAATGGGAACATAGGCCTGAATTTTCAGGATGGCGAGCGCTTGGAACATTATCATCGACTTCAGGAAGCGTAGTGGAGAACATGCCCCTGTCTACATCAATGGGAACGAAGTAGAAAGGGTCGAGAGCTTCACGTTTTTAGGAGTACAGATCACCAACAGCCTGTCCTGGTCCTCCCATGCCGACATTGTAGTTAAGAAAGCCCACCAACGACTCTACTTTCTCAGAAGACTGAGGAAATTTGGCATGTCAGCTACGGCCCTCACCAACTTGTACAGATGCACCACAGAAAGTATTCTTTCTGGTTGTATCACAGCTTGGTATGGATCCTGCTCTACCCAAGACCGCAGGAAACTACAAAAGGTCGTAAATGTAGCCCAGTCCATCACGCAAACCAGCCTCCCATCCATTGACTCTGTCTACAATTCCCGCTGCCTTGGAAAGGCAGCCAGCATAATTAAGGACCCCACGCGCCCCAGACATACTCTCTTCCACCTCCTTCCGTCAGGAAAGAGATACCAAAGTTTGAGGTCACGTACCAACCAACTCAAGAACAGCTTCTTCCCTACTGCCATCAGACCTTTGAATGGACCTACATATATTCAGTTGATCTTCTCTCTACACCTTGCTACAACTGTCACATTATATTCTGCAGTCTCTTCTTCCTTCCTTATGTACGGTATGCATTGTTTGAACAGCATGCAAGAAACAGTACTTTTCACTGTATACTAATACGTGTGACAATAATAAATCAAATCAAATCAAACAAATCTGCCAGCTTTGACATGTCCACTGCCATTTCACACTCAATTAACTGGTAGCACGTGGGGCTTCCATGTGCACTTGGATGGAATTCCCACCTTGGCCGGAAGAAGTACTGCAACACTGAGTTTGACACTAAGCCCCGGGATTGCACTTCAAGTAAGTACCAGGGCCCTCGGGGAAGGGAGGGTAGGGGATTCCCTGGTAGTTGGGAGGAGGTCAATGCTGGGGTCAGGAGGTAAACCAATGGTGAATGAAAGGCGAGAGCTCCCAGGTACCTGAAGGGAGAGCACCCCCAATCTGAAAGCGCCTTCAGATTTTAGGTGCCTCCCTTCCTGCCCGAGATCGAGGATAGAAACTTTTTCAGTTTCCCACCTTTAGGCATCACGTGTGCCCACCAGCCTAAAAACAGGGCAGGAAAAGGCCCTTAAGTGGCCATAGGGGACCACCACAAAATCACAGCTGGATCAGGATGGGTAGGATCCTGGAGCAAATCTCGTCAATGTAACTTTATGCTCTGCCATCACCTTCCCCCCCCCTGCCCCACATGCCAAGGGGAGCATAAAATTATGGTGATATGGCATATTTATGGAACAGACAAGTAAAACAGAAAATACTGGACAATCTCTGACAGGTCTGACAACAGGGGGGCAGCAGGGTAGCATGGTGGTTAGCATAAATGCTTCACAGCTCCAGGGTCCCAGGTTCGATTCCCGGCTGGGTCACTGTCTGTGTGGAGTCTGCACGTCCTCCCCCTGTGTGCGTGGGTTTCCTCCGGGTGCTCCGGTTTCCTCCCACAGTCCAAAGATGTGCGGGTTAGGTAGATTGGCCATGCTAAATTGCCCGTAGTGTCCTAATTAAAGTAAGGTTAAGGGGGGGGGGGGGGGGGGTTGTTGGGTTACGGGTATAGGGGTTTGAGTAGGGTGATCATGGCTCGGCACAACATTGAGGGCCGAAGGGCCTGTTCTGTGCTGTACTGTTCTATGTTCTATGTTCTATCTGTGGAGAGAAAAAGGCTCTAACTTTTGAATCCGGATGACTTCGTCAACACCCATACCGGCCACCATGGCTGGGTACTCCAACCATGAAGGCCACCAGCTGACCATTCCCTATGCTTCCCCCCCCTAGGAGAAGGCGGCACTAAACCACAGGGGGAAAGGGAAGACAGGAGGGGGACCGCCAGAACTGTGGCCACTCACTGCATCAGAGCGGTAGGCACTGTACCTCATCAGTGGGCCCGGAGAGAGACAGTTGCCAGGGCCGAGATTGGCATCGGGCAACCAGCTGCGGTTTCCCATGGCATGGGTGGCGTGGACCCCACCCCACCCCGCACCACCCCCTCATCACTAGCCACACCCCAAACCGTGATCCAATCATGCCTCATGTCTTGTGTCTTGCAGGATCACATGGCGACGAGGCAGGCCCTCCTGGTGACCCCATCCCTGACCCCAACCCCAAACAGATTCCAGCAGCAAGGAGGTGACCGATAGCAAAGAGAGCCCCCAAACACAAACCCAAGACACCCCAAATCACCAGTCCATGGACAACACTGACTTCCCATTGCCACTGTCACCAACGCCCTCTACCATCCCAGAGATACTCACTTGGTTTAGGCACTTTAGTGATAAGGCTCCTGTGGCACTGTCTGGTGTAGACCACACACGTGCTGCGATACATCAGGTGGAAGTGGGAATCCCCGAGGGGGCGGATGATCGGAGGGCGACCTGACCCCAGGGACGAGCTGCCATCCAGACAGGTCTCGGACCTCTGGAAAAGGTGGTTCCATCGATAATGGAGATGCAGACACAGAGGCAGGAACTACGTGTGGGGCTGTCAACAACCACCAAACACCTGCAGATGCAGTTGGAGGAGTCCAACCGTGTGCAGGGGCAGGAGGCGGTGCCGACAATTGTGCCACCCAGGCCAACACTGAATGTGTTGCATCGAGTGGCATCTGCGGTGCAGGCCTTGTAGGTGAAGGTATCGGCCATGTGTCAGGATATCCTAGACCTGGGGCACACTGTGCAGGCAGTGGCCAAGGCACAGGAAAGGGCTGCCCTGTCACAGGCAGCTATTTACCAGGGCCACCGAGGAATTGCAGCGGCGCTCCAGAGTTTGGCCCAGTCACAACGGGTTATGGCTGAGGACATCGGCGGCATTACCCAGGCAAGGTTTTGGTGGGACCGTGTGATGGAATGGCTAACTCACATGCAGATATCACCCAGGTGGACAAGGCTACAGGTCCGACGTCGGAGTCCGACTTTTTCAAATGACACCGAGCGCCAGAGCTCATCGCAGAGCGGGTCATCATCCTCCTTCATACCATGGACCAGACTTGCTGTTACTGCCAAACCAGGGCCTGCACCCAGAGGTAGGAATCACATGGGGTTGCAGGGTGGGGGGGTGGTGTAGGATGGGTGGTCATGGGAGGGGGTGGTCCGCCGGGGGGTTGGGATGGGATGTCCATGCCGTCGGTTAGGCCCCCTAGCTGTTGAGCCTGGAGGTGATTAGAGCTTCCCGTGCACGCTGGCCCATGTGCATATGTTGTGCAGCCTGCTGTGCCTGCCGAGACCTCATGCCCTGCCTATCCTGGCCCTCCTGCACATCCTCCTTGTCAGACAAGACTTGGAGTTCATTCTCCCTCCTTCAGCACATTGCCCCTCTGCTGCACGATGTTGTGGGGGACGCAGCAGGCGACCACGCCTCGGGACACTCTCCTAGCACGATATTGGAGGGCCCATCCAGAGCGGTCCAGGCACCTGAATCACATCTTCAGGATTCCGAAGCACCACTCAATCATGCTCCTGGTCGTGGCATGGACAGTATTGCAGTGTGTATCCACGTCGGTCTGTGGCCTCCAGATAGGTGTCATCAGCCAAGATCCTAGTGGATAATCCCTGTCACCCAGGAGCCAACCCCTCACCTAGGGGTGCCTCAAACGTGTCAGGAACCATAACCGTGATTGTCCACACTGTCTGCGTATAAGGCGCAGTAGTGCATGATGTGCAGCTCCTGGTCAAACACCAGCTGTGTGTTCATTGAGTGGAACCCTTTCCGGTTTGTGATGACTGGCCCGTCATGGGCCAGTGCTCGTAGGGGGACATGCATCCCAATCGATGACTCCCTGGACCTGGGGCATCCCGGTGATGCCGGCGAACCCCACTGCCCGGGCATCCTGGTGTACCCAGTCCACACTGAATTTGATATTTTGTGCCGAGTGGATATAGGGCCTCTGTTACAGCGTGAATGCATCAAGGTCTGTGAGATTCCGGACAGGTCTGCACTCGGCACCTGGAAGGACCTCGTGACATAAAGGTTCATGGCAACCGTCACTTTGCCGGCCACTGAGAGTGGGCCGGCATATAGGTCACACTGTCCCACTGCTCAGCCGGAGTCTTCGATGACATGCTCGGCCCGGGAGGTCCAAGAACAACAGGCGGTGCCAATACCCATGAGGTTTAATGTGGTGCATCCTTCCCACCTCCTGCTCGGCTTGTAAAACGTCCGGCTCTCCATTCTCACCGGCTGCCACGTGTTTCTCTGGGGAAAGCTCCGCTGTGTAGTGTCCTCCCCAAGCAGTTCCTGATCGTACAGCCTCAGTGTATCAGGGCTGCGGCGACCAGCAGGAATGCTATCATTTCCGGTTGGATTCCGAAGTCTATTGTTAGCAGAGGGTGAAAGGCACATATGTTAGAATGGTGCATACCCACTGTTCAAACAGGTCCACTGGGTTACACGGTGGCCCTGGCCTGCACTGCAGTCCCTGCCCCCGCACATCCTTTCCCACACCCCCATTCCCTGACCATTCCTCCTGGCATTCTGCCCTCCACACTGCACCCCTCCCATCGGAGGCCAGCACCATAGGGGCCTCTCGACCTGGCACCCATCCCTCCGACAGGGGCACCAGTGCTACCCATGCCAGCGGTAAGTTCTGCGGCCACTCTCTGGTGCCCTCCTGTCGGGATTACCATGGGCCTTGCCCTTGGATGAGCTGCGTAATGTCCCGCCAGTGGGTGGTGTCCGGTTGTGATGGGTGGAGGTGGGGTGGGGTGGGGGGGGTGCATCCATCGGTGTAACTCTGTGCAACCACGGGTCTCAGTGGCCGTTCAGTGGGATGTGCAGCAAGATGGCTGCCCTGCCCACCTCAGTCCCAGAGGTCACCCTGATGCCACGGCTCATCCTCTGAGAATATGACCCAGCTCCAATCTCTGTCAGCAGCCACAGTGCCTGTTTCCCAATTTTTAAAACCAGAAATGAAACTCATCATCGATAATTCTTCCTCGCAGACGCGGAGCATTGCGGAGACCCCGGAGAATATCGGGTAGGGTCCTTTAATGATATGCCAGTGCTGTTTATTGTACCTGCGGAGCATAGTGCATTGACACGTCTGTTGAGATACCTGAGTGTGGCATTCCATCAGGCACCCAACGCCGTCTACGATTTTCACCCAGGGGGCAATTCTCAACCCAATCGCGTTTTGCAATTCCGACATCGCTGGACCCAAAGTTCCGCCCATTTTATTTGGTCCTGGCTAACCAGGTCATGGGGCATCTTGTGGTATGAAACAAAAGAATGCCTTTCCCTTTGGGTACAAATGAAGTAATTAAGGAGAGGAGCCAGGTCTGTCTGTAGTTGCAGTGTGCCATAAGAATTTGGCCTGCCAAGAAGTGTCTTTCAGTTTGCTCCTGAAAGGTTCTGTCTAAGCACACTGCATGGAGGAAAAACAAGTAATCTTGATTGTTAAGTTTATTTATAAGTGGAATTTCAATGATATGGGTTTGCTTAATTGGAATATATGGTGGCAGATGTAGGGAGTAAGTTGACATTTTTTCTTTTACATGACAACTGTTGTAACCGCTGTCAGTGAATCTATTTCTTTGTTGCTAATGTGTTTAATTCTGTGTTTAAATTAAAGTTTGTTATAACATAAAAGAAATCAGTTGGTCAGTGTTTTTACTCCTGTGGTGCAGTCATCTCTCCTCACAGTTTTACAAATTGAAAATAGTTTGTTTCTCATCTGTATCATAACAATTTTGCATTCGCTGACTGTCTCTTCTCCTACTTTGGGCATGATTCTGCAGACTCAAATTAATGTCACGGTTAGTGGGGTGTTTCTCAGAGGCTGCAGCACCGAGAAACGCCCTGCTATCCAACAGCACTTTGCTGCTTCTTTTGGCCTTGGGTGGTTTCTCCCTGCCGAGGCTGCACTCAGTGGGATTTCAGGAATGGCTGCTCGCAGATCATAGGAACATAGGGATTAGCAGCAGAAGTAGGTAATTCAGCCCTTTCAGCCTGCTCCGCCATTCCATCATGATCATGGTCTAGGCGCCATTTTATCCAGCAGCCCTGATCTTTGTTTGATGTTCCCCCCCTCTCCTTTAGCACCCCCCCAGCCTAAAACTTCTCTTTTGACCCCTCTCCCCCCCCCCCCCCCCCCCCCCCCCCTCCCAACACCTTACCTGCACAACATTGGGGAGGCCCGCAGTAACCCGCTCCCTCAAACCTGGCAAGGCCCACCCCTGGGCCCAACCCCTAGCAGTGCCAACCTGGCACCTGGACATCCTGGCACTGCCAGCCTTGCACCCTGCTAGTGCCCCAGGCACCCTGTATGTACCACCCAGTCACCCTGGCAGTGCCAAGGTGCCTAGATTCCAGAAGCAGTGTAAGGGCGCCACCCCGCCCTGTCTCTGACTACCCGGGGGCTCCAATGACCTGGAAGACCCCCCTATCCCCCCAGGTGCCATTATGCCTGGTCCACGTTTGTGTGGGCCAGTACTAAATGGCGCCCTAACGAAATCTCTCGCACAGCTGGAGAGTTCCGGAATTGGGTAAATCTGGGTATTTAAATGAGTGTAAGGCTTATTTAAGTATTTAGATCTGGATCTCGCCCAGCGAGGGTGAGATCCAGATCATGGCAGGCGCAGCGAGTTGGGTGACTTGCCCAAGGGTACGCGCTCGGCGTGGAGCCGATTTGGGGCTCTCCGCGATTCACCCATTACACCGGGATCCACACAGGGTGCAACGGGGTCGCTGAATCGGGCCCTCTCTTTTTTGCTTCTCTTATTAATTCCTTTGTCTCCCCCTCTGAATGTCCTGTATTCTGCCTGACTCTCACTTGTGCCGACGTGGCTCCCTGACAATTTACTGGACAACTCCCCCTCCCCAATCCATTTACATCACCCAGACGTGAGCCTTCTTCAACCACTGCATTCCATAGCATTAGAACTAGGAGCAGGAGTAGGCCATTTGGCCCCTCGAGCCTGCTCCGCCATTCAATAAGATCATGGCTGATCTTTTTGTGGTCTCAGCTCCACTTACCCACCCGCTCACCATAACCATTAATTCCTTTACCGTTCAAAAATCTATCTAACCTTGCCTTAAAAACATTCAACAGAGGAGCCTCAACTATTTCACTGGGCAGGGAATTCCACAGACTTGTAACCCTTTGGGTAAAGAGGTTCCTCTTCAACTCAGCCCTAAATCTGTTCCCCCTTATTTTGAGGCAATGCCCACTAGTTCTAGTTTCACCCGCCAGTGGAAACAACCTCTCTGCTTCTATCTTATTTATTCCCTTCATAATTTTATATGTTTCTATAAGATCCCATGTGGTGTAGGTACACCTACTGTGCTATTAGGGAGGGACTTCCAGGATTTTCACCCAGTGACAGTAAAGGGATGGTGATATATTTCCAAGTCAGCATTATTACAATCTCCAACAAGACCACAACAGTTTCCAGGAAATTGGTTGGAAACCCCAATATTTAATTTAATTTGTAAGACTGCAAGGAAAGGATATCTAGCTCCAGACGGGACTCCACATACAAATAGGGATTTGGCATATTCAAAACCAACTTTATCACCAACACAGGATTAAAATAACTTTTACATCACACGTGAAAATAGCATATGATTACCCATTAAACAACGCTTCAATGCTTTAACTTTGTTGCAGTACTAATGTAAGCCTACTTGTGACAATAAAGATTATTATTATAAGAAATTGAAACACTAGCTCCCAACTACTATTGTTTATCCCCACTCAAGCAAAACCCAGCTTGGGTCAAAGTCCACTTTAAATACAGTTAGCAAACACAAGGGTGGGATTCTCCAGTCAGCGGCACTGAAATTGCATTCAGTGATCGTCCGGAGAATCCCAGTTTGCACTGAAATCGGGGCGGCATTTACGATGCTCCGCCCCCTTCAAAAATGGCGTACTCGGGGAGTACGCTTCAAGCTGTATGGATGGCCTCAGGACGCCACTTGAGGCCCTCCCGGATGCTCCGCCCCCAATGGGCCAAGTTCCCGATGGCGTGGAACACTTGTCCTTTTCTTTCGTGAACCTGGCGTGGCAGCTGCGGACTGAGTTCAGCAGCGCCACAGTTGGGGGGTGGGAGCCGTTCCACGGTCAGGGAAGCTTTTGGCGGGGACTGGGGGCACTGGTGGGAGGTGGTTGTGGCGGGAGGGATTACTGGGGGACAGTATGTGGCAGGCGGGGTCCGCATGTGGCCAGCGCCATGTTGCACAAGCCATGTGCATGCACATGGCCATGGACCCGGCAATTCTCCGGCGGTATCCGCAGGTAACGTCGGCGGCTTTATGCTGCGTGGTTGCTAACCACCCCACCAGACGGAGGATCAGTGAAGCTTTTGCACTGTTTTTTCTGGCATCAAACGCCACTGTTTGCATGTTGGCATCAGCACTTAGTCTTCAAATCGGAGAATCCAGCCTAAGGCTACCTGCTGTAACTTGAATCGAGTTCTTTTTAAAAGAGGCATTGAAGAGAGAGAGAAATCCAGTCTGGAAATAGCCTGCAGATACTTGTCTGTCTCAGACAATTGTTAAAACTGCCAGCTTTTGGCAAAAAGCTCATGTCCTGTTTGCAGGAAAATCTTTAACTTACTATTTTTCCAGATACTGCTGGTCTGGTCACAAACAGATCTTTTCAATAAAACTGGTTTGAGAGAAGCCGCTGGTCTGTTCACATATCAATCTAAAAGTGAAAACTCAACAGCTGATTGCCTCATCCTCTGGCTCCTCCCATTAACTACATCACCTTACTAAGGCTAAATACATATGTCTCATGATTTACTCCCCAGAGAATATTCTTTATAAAAACAAAATTCCATTAGCCTACCTTCAGTTACACAATATACATGATTGGAATGAATGTTTATCTTACTTTTACGATGCTTTAATTGTACCCCTGTAGCCAAAGTATCTGCTTGTCTTGTAAACCTGGATCATTTTAGAAACATTGCTGAAGCAGTCACATACAAACCAAGGCTTTTACCCTTTACAGCATCAAATACATATAATACAATATACCTGAAATCCCTACGTTCATCACAGGATGTTGAGTGGCTAAGAGGAGAACTTCCAGATGGTGGTGTTCCCATGTATATGCTGCCCTTACCTTTTTAGATGGTAGCGATCATGGGTTTGGAAGGCTATGCAGCTTTGGTGAGTTCCCGCAGTGCATTTTGTAGATGGTATACACTGCTGTTACTGAGCTCCAGTGGTGGCGAAAGTGAATGTGGATGAGGTACCAATCAAGTGTGCTACTTTGTCCTGGATGCTGTTTTGCTTCTTGATTGTTGGTGGGGCTGCACTCTTCCAAGCAAGTGGGGAGTATTCCATCACATTCTTGACCTATGCCTTGTAGATGGTGGACAGGCTTTGGTGAATCTGGAGATGATCTACTCGCTGCAACATTCCTAGTCTCTGAACAGCTATTGAGGCCACAGTATTTATTTTTTTTTTTTTTTAATTTAGAGAACCCAATTCATTTTTTCCAATTGAGGGGCAATTTAGCATGTTCAATCCACCTACCTTGCACATCTTTGGGTTGTGGGGGCGAAACCCACGCAAACACGGGGAGAATGTGCAAACTCCACACGGACGGTGACCCAGAGCCGGAATCAAACCTGGGACCTCAGAGCCGTGAGACTGCAGTGCTACCACTGTGCCACCATGCTGCTCTCACAGGATTTATAATGCTAGTACAGTTCTGTTTCTGGTCAATGATAACCCCAGAATGTAGATCGTGGGGGATTCAGTAATGGTAATGCCATTGAATGTCAAGGAATAATGGTTAGATTATCTCTTGTTGGAGGTGGTAATTGCCTTGCACTTGTGTGGTGTGAATGTTACTTGCCATTTGTCTGCCCAATCTTAGATGTTGTCCAGGTCCTGCTGCATTTCTACATCGACTCGTTCAATGTGCTGGACATTGTGTAATCATCAGTGAACATCCTGTTGCTAAATGTGCTTTACTTAATTTGCTCTAGAGTCGCCAGGTATCTTTATGATACCACCACAAGGTTCAAAGCCAAGTGCTGATCAATAACTCAATACACCAGTTAGTAAGTTTCAAATCAAAACACATTTATTATATACACTTTCAATCACTACTCATGCATAAAACTCTACTTACTAGACTATCTCTAACACTAAAAGGCCTATACTTAGCTTTGGAAATGGCCCACCAAGTCAGAGGAACAATGGCCTTTTGTTCGATTCTGAGTCTGCAGGCTTCAAGCTGGTATGGACTAGTAGCTAGGAGCACCTATCTCGTAGCGTGCGTTGACTGGAGACTTACATGGTTGGTGCAGCTGCTAGGCAGGTCTCTCCTTGTTGAGAGTCATGGTCAAGAGTTGTTTCGAGCTGCTGAGACACCCTGCCAAGAAGGATGAATTGAACTTGGGGACTCTATTTTATAGTCCCCAGGAGTTTCGCGCCCTTTTGGGCGGACCCCGTACCTGGTTCCAATTGATTGGACTAAGTCCCAATCATTTTAATCCATTTCTCCAATACTGGAGCTGTTCCCTGATCACTGGTTCCTATGTGTCCGTTGGCCTTCCTTTGTCCTGGCTCCCGCTGGCGCTGGGGAGTCTGGTTTGGTCCCGATTGCTTTAATGTTTCCAATTGTTCCTGGGGATTGCTCATTAATATGCAGATGGTTGCTGGTTTCAGTTCTGTCTGGGTTTTTGCAAGTCTTAATACACAGGAAAACTTGCACCTGCTTGTTTCCCTGTGCCTGACTAGTTTTCCCTGCATTCTTAGCGGGCATCCATTTTGGAATCGGAAAGTGGCCAACCCAGGTGGCTACAATCCCCACCTCTGACCCTATGATAGTAGGAAGGCCACTGATGAAGCACATGAAGATGATTGGGCTCAGGACACTACCCCGAGGAACTCTTGCAATGATGTCCTGGAGCTGAAATGATTACCCTCCAAATCCACAACCATCTTACTTTGTGCCACGTTTGACTCCAGCCAGCAGAGTTTTCCCGCTGATTCCCATTTCCCCCAGTTATGCTCGGGCTCCTTGATGTCACACTTAGTCAAATGCTGTCTTGATGTTAACGACACTCTCACCTCACTTCACATTTTGCTGAACTGAAACTTCTGATTCTTAAATCATGCCTTTTGTGGAAAGAGGGAAGGAGATGATTGAAATCATGATTCTGAGTAAATTTGTTTCAATGTAATTTACAAATATTTATATTCCAAGGTTTTAGTTGTTACAGGTAGGAAACTACATTGAGAGCTGTGTCTAACTGCATTTTCCCGGTGGATTGTATCTGGAGAGTACGCACAGAATTAAGCACCTTGCCAATGAGGTGGAGAAAAAATTATAAGCTTGACGCAGACAATTGGTTTTACATAGACAATCAACTTGGTGATTACAGCAGACACACACACAATATTATAAGCATATGTTGTCAGTAAATCATTAAAAAAATCCTGAGATAGACAATCAAAAGGTGGCACGGTGGCACAGTGGTTAGCACTGCTGCCGCACAGCACCAGGGACCTAGGTTCAATTCCAGCCTCAGGTGACTGTGTGGAGTTTGCTCTTTCTCCCAGTCTCTGCGCAGGTTTCCTCCGGATGCTTCGGTTTCCTCCCACAGTCAAAAGATGTGCAGGTTAGGTGGATTGGCCATGATAAAATTTACCCGTAGGTTGGGTGAGATTACAGAGATAGGCCCATTCTCCCATCCTATGTCGGGTGATCTTTCAGAAGGTTGGGCCGAATGGCCTCCTTCCACACTGCAGGGATTCCAAAAAGAAAGTTGATGTAAAATGACAAGACTCTTAAGGCTGCATACCTATAATATAAAACTCACATGTCCTTCAGGGGAAGGAGCAAACTATTAGGACTTGCTCATTTGGATGCAAAATGTTTCATTTTGAATTGAGATAGGTTGTAAATCTATCAGAATAGAACTATCATTTTTCACTGTTTATCTCAGCCCCATTGTTTACCCAGTGTTGATAGCTCTATCATAAGGATGTTAGTTTTAGTTCTCAAGTAGAATTATGAGGGAATGAAAAATCTACACCATGCTATTAAACCCTTAAAGTGGCAGTTTTTGGGTTTGTTGTGCCAACCACACTGAACTCCTGTTAATGCAGTGGATTAAATATTTCCTCACACTGCAATAAGTGGGCGAAAGTCCAGCTGTCAATCGTTCGCACAATTGAAGAAGGCTCACAGAATGTTGTAATCCTCTTGAAATCCAGATTCTGTCCCCCGAGGACAGATGGGATCTACACAGGCAGTGTTGTGTTAATAGTTCCATATTAGTAAGGGTAAAAGCACTCACAAGGTTTGCTACTACTCAATCCTGTACCTGTTTAGCCACAAAGCATTCGATCACATTACCAACCTTACACTGACGCTTCAATGATTCTTATGATTCCCAAAATGTTGTGTGAGTGAATCAGGAGAATTTATAGAAATTCTTCGAGATATCTTACAAACAGCATCTGCAACACGTTATGTGTGCTCTTCCTTATTCCCAAGCATTGCTGATTTGTAAGCAAGATGGTGCTTGTCCAAGCCAAAAAAGATTTGGTCTGTTTCGAGTAACAGAACTAAAGGGCTGAATTTCACCTAAACTAAATATGGGTTTGGCGCAGAAGGGGAATTGAAACCTGGAAAAACTGTTTCACAATGCAAGACCACCTCCCAATCTGTCCACTCCCGGCTTTAACTGAAACCAAGAGGTGCATGGCCAGCCGACCTGCTCCAAGGAGGAGGCGTAAAGTTTTAAGTGTGGCAATGAGGCCGTCAGCCTAATTGCCATTCAGGTTTTCAACTGTGGTCAACCAGATTTCCCAGCACTGGGAAAGGCAGAAGCATCGTTGTACAAAGAAAAAAGAAAAGTACAGCACAGGAATAGGCCCTTCAGCCCTCCAAGCCTGCGCCGACCATACTGCCCATCTAAACTAAAATCTTCTGCACTTCCAGGGTCCGTATCCCTCTATTCCCATCCTATTCATGTATTTGTCAAGATGCCCCTTAATCGTCACTATGTCCCTGCTTCCACCACCTCCTCCAGCAGCGAGCTCCAGGCACCCACTACCCTCTGTGCAAAAAAACTTGCCTCGTACATCTCTAAATCTTGCCCCTCGCACCTTAAACCTATGCCACCTAGTAATTGACCCCTCTACCCTGGGGAAAAAGTCTCATTGAGGTGAGCATTTGGTGGATTCAAAAGGTAATTGACTTCACACACTTGTTCCTGCATCCAAGTACCTGCCTGGGAAGTCTACGGGGGTGTCTGACCTATGATTAAAAATTCCCCTGGTGCATTTATTCAATGGTCAAATATAGAAAACAAGTCCCTGGATACCTCTCACTCTCTCCTGAAGTCTGAGGATCTTAAATTGAAAACTCCCACTATATTGTGCTTCTGTTGTACCAACGACAAACTGAATGAAAAGACACTTGAATGTGGATGAACAGAAATCTTTTGGTTTAAATGCATAATTCCCTGAAAGTGCAGACAAGTAAACCCATAAAAATGACAGTTTGGAGATTTGTAAAAAGTAGCATGCAAGTGCAAGAGTAAAGAAATAATTATGAACTTAGACAAAACATTGATTTAGATGGTATTATTTAAAGTACTATATGCATCTTAGGGAGGCCATTAGGAAGAAAAAGCATTGCAACAATAGAGAAAGTTCGGCACCAGGACGAGAAACTATAATTGCAAGAGGACTCATGAAATGTTAGAACAAAGCTGAACCAAGATTTCAGAGCTTTTTAAAATTGTGGGGTTTCCTTAAATTAATTTGAGAAGGCTAGCCCTCTTTGGTTGAGAAGTCAGTGTTGATTACCAAAAGAGAGGATAGGCTTGGAGAAATTTGCACAGTGAGGTGTTGGACATAGAATGCTTTGTGGCAGGGTGTCATTGAGTCAGAGACACTGCACCTTTAACATTGAATATGTTTGGAGCAGCAGGAGCCAAAAAACAATGGGGGAAAATGGAGGGTAATGGGATTAATTTAGGATTAGTCTAGCAAAGGTGGTTCTATGTTTGGGCAGCACGCTAGCATGGTGGTTAGCATAAATGCTTCACAGCTCCAGGGTCCCAGGTTTGATTCCCGGCTGGGTCACTGTCTGTGTGGAGTCTGCACGCCCTCCCCGTGTGTGCGTGGGTTTCCTCCGGGTGCTCCGGTTTCCTCCCACAGTCCAAAGATGTGCGGGTTAGGTGGATTGGCCATGCTAAATTGCCCGTAGTGTCCTAAAAATGTTAGGGGGGGGGGGGGTTGTTGGGTTACGGGTATAGGGTGGATACGTGGGTTTGAGTAGGGTGATCATTGCTCGGCACAACATCGAGGGCCAAAGGGCCTGTTCTGTGCTGTACTGTTCTATTCTTCTAAAGATGCCATCACATTAAGACCTGTACTGTAAATCTGTAACTATCTCTGCAGATATGACAATTGGAATAGCCGCGGGTCAATTCCATTGTGCTGCTATCTGCAATAAATCGGATTACAATTTGAGGTATTCAAATGTATTTTAATGGATTTAAATATTTGGAAAATTATAATAATTTGTCAAAGCTATTTGATGAAGGTGATGTCAACTCCTGACTCTTGTTGCCCCGCTCAGTCTCCTTCTCCCACACCCATCAGGATGGGCAATAAGCCATGCAACAGGAACTTGACCATACGGAGGCAGCCCCCACCAGGTAAATCATAGAATCATAGAATTTACAATGCAGAAAGAGGCCATTGTGTCTGCACCGATCCTTGGAAAGAGCGCCCTATTTAAGACTATGCCTCCACCCTATCAC
Source organism: Scyliorhinus canicula (assembly GCF_902713615.1). NCBI lineage: Eukaryota > Metazoa > Chordata > Chondrichthyes > Carcharhiniformes > Scyliorhinidae > Scyliorhinus > Scyliorhinus canicula. The sequence goes on along the minus strand of NC_052158.1, from coordinate 84,644,235 downwards.
CATAACCCAGTAACACCTAACATTTTTGGACAGTGAGTAATTTATCATGGCCAATCCTCCTACCTTACACATCTTTAGACTGTGGGAGGAAACTGGAGCACCCGGAGGAAACCCAAGCAGACACAGGGAGAACTTGCGAACACCACACAGTCCCCCGAGGCCAGAATTGAACCAGGGTTCCTGGAACTGTGAGGCAGCAGTGCTAACCACTGTGCCACCATGCTGACCATAGAAAGTGATCTCCTAAGTACAGGAATCTTTTCATGTGCCTCCATAAACATACCCTGTAACTCTTGGAAGTGAGCTCTGATGCACTGCGCCGCAGAGCCGAAATTTGCAGCAAAGACAACGGGCGCGATTCAATGAAAGCTCGTTAATGCAGGAAGACTCCTTTGGGATTGATGCGCCATTTTTAAAAGAAGCCCATATCTTTTGAACCTGCTCAGTGACCCCGCCACAGCCTCCGGGCCAACCCCCCCCCCCCCCCCCCCCCCCCCCCCCCCGTTCACTCAACTTACCTCTTCTGGAGGCCTTGAGCCCACCCTCGCCCCACCTCCTATGGGTAAGGCAATCCCAGTCCCGACATTTGGCACAGGCCACCTGGGAACTATGGCACCTTGGCACTGCCAACCTAGCCACCTAAGCATCCTGGCACTGCCAGGGTGCCAGAGTGGCAGTGCCAAGATACCTGGGTGCCAGCAGGAGTGCCAGGGTACAACCCTAATCTGTCCCCAGCCACCTGGGGTTCTGTAATGGCTGGGGAAGCCCCAGGTGCTGTTACGACTGATCCATGTTTGTGGAGACCAGTATTAAATGGCGAGGTCTCCCAGGCGTGGCTGTTGGGTCATTTAAATATGCATATCTGGATCTCGTCCAGCACGGGTGAGATCCAGATCACGACATCTCCGAGGTTAGGTTGAATCTCATGAGACGTGTCAAGTGTCGCGATAATAGCCTCGTCCTAACAGCAAGTCAGGTTCGACGAGATCGTTAAATCTCGCAAAATATTTCCGCTGATGTAAGTACGTTCAAAGGTAATTGCACCCTGAAAGCATAGCCACACTCCAGTTGTCATGAATTTATAAAATTTATTTTGGCTCTTTCTCGCAAAGACACTTACCAAACACAAGCCATGTAATCCAAGAAAAGACAAATACTAAATACCTTTACATTATAATGTATGCAGGCACACATCAGTTTAGCACAGGGCTTTCAAAGCAGACCAAGGCAGGCCAGTAGCACGATTCAATTCCCGTACCACCCTCCCCGAACAAGCGCCGGAATGTGGCGACTCGGGCTTTTCACAGTAACTTCATTTGAAGCCTACTTGTGCCAATAAGCAATTTTCATTTCATTTCATTACATTACAGTTGGGCGCGGGAACTCCTGCAGGACCAGATAGGTTCATTACTGGAAATTAGGGTTGGGGAGGGGTTATCTGTTCTTGAAGAGGGGTCTGACCCTGACCTGGATAATGTGGACCTGTGCATAGTTGGGGGGGGGGGGGGGCTTCTGATCTTGGGGAGTATGGAGGGGCACGAGAGAACATTACCTTCCTCCTGGCCCTCAAAGGAATGTTGTGACGCCATTTTGCATCACCATGGGGCAGAACTCAGAAGTAGGTAGGCTGTAGCTGGAATTCCTTATGCTTTGGGAATTTTTACATTCAACGCCTCACTCACGTTCAATCCCAGCTGCTCACTTATGTTAAAATTCCCTCACGTGTTACTAATCTGCCTTATAAAATTGTACTTGACTAAGGTTGCGATGATGTAGTTCTGAAATAAGCTATATTAAATTAAACAGTTAACGGTTTTGGAATGATGATAACAAAGCTATCTTACTATGATTGTGTTAGAAACTATTTTTGTGAACTTTTAGCTCTGCAGTCCTGTAAATGGCACATGTGGAAAATGTGCAGCTGGGTTAGGTTTTCCCTCTACTGTGCTTGGCATCTGCATTTTTAATGTTCTTAGTTAATTACATCTCATTTATAAAATATCATCCATCACCATCATGGGTAACAACATCATTATTATGTATTATTTGAGCGATTTCTAAACTGGTTTATTGCGCTGTTCATATAAGAATGTAATCACCGAAATGTACACAATGGAAGAGCAGACTAGGAAAGAAACTTAAGTACCACTAAGGCATGTACTGAACTATTAGAAGCTTAAACTTCTGTCTACTTTTGCTTTCAGACAGTCCAATCCTCTATTATTGAATTTCAGGCACTTAAGGTTCTGCATGTGAAAAAAATGTTCTTTTTAAATATATGCAGGAAATGTAAATTGTTTCATTTTCAACATCCTGTCCCAGTACAGTGGAACTTGCAGAGGTTGATCAGAAAACTTGGCGAAGAAGTATAGCCATTGAGAGAAAACTGTGTAGATTTTAACATGTGAAGTAAAGGAAAATATTATTGATGCAAACAAGTTAAGAAATGTAATTATGATCACAGAATATTTGAACTCCAATTGTTGCAAACATGTTATTTTAAAAAAACTTCATTCAACATTACTAATATTTCCTTCTCAAATTTCTGTTCATCATATAACATTGGCATTATGCTCATTTGCTTTGATATTTTAGGCACGTTACTGTCATTATATACATAATAACCTGCCGTGATTCTTGAATATTATAAGTGGCTGGTTTTGTTAGTGATTGTATTAACATAATTATGTGGTATTAGTAATTCTTCATAATGGGTTGTGTTGGTAAATTAGTTCAATTGATTGATTGTATGTCTAGATCAGCCGCCATCATGCTCATGAATAACGAGGAAAATGTTATAATAGGTCATAACTTATTAATGGATAAAAGTTTTAGCATTACCAAGGTCCTGAAGAGAACAAGAATAGTGAATAGGATTAAAAGAGGGAAGAAATAGAGGGCGCGATTCTCCTAAAAGGGAACAAAGTCTCCTAGAGAGTGTGTTTAGACATGCATTTCCTGGCACGCGCAGTGCCGCGAAACACATGGCTATTCAACGCGATAAAGGTCCTGAACGGGGAACGCGCGGCCGAGGCTGCACAAACCCCTGTTTTGTACAGTGGAAACTCTGCTCCTCAGAACTCCCCAGTGTAGCAAGAGATCGGGATGTCATTTTTAAACCATCCCCTCCCTCCCCAACCCCCCAGCCCAAATGCACTATAGAAGGGTCCTCGCCCCTCAACACCCATGCCTCCAAAACTAATTGTGCGAGTGCAGAAAATGACAGCTTGGCACCTTGGCAATGCCAACCTGGCATCCTGGCTGGTGCATAAGCACCATCTTGCCCAAATGGCATGCAGCTGGGGACCTCTGATCACCTGGGAGACCCCACGAGTGCCAATCTGCGGGACCAGTGCTGAATGCTGCACATTAGAGTGAGGCTTACTGCCTCTCTAATATGCAGATTTGCCACAAAGTGGCGTTGAATCTCGGGAGGCGATGCGAGCCAGTTGGATCCTGGCATGTCTCCCGGCTTTCATCGCCCACCACTGCGTGGCAGCAAGCTGCTTTTCCAGTGCAGCGTGGTTGTTGGATTGTGCCCAGAATCTCTAAAACGCAGCCATGGTTTTTTTTAAAATCGGTTCATAAGATGAGACTTTGCTGGCGGTGCCCGCATTTATTGCTCATCGCTAAATGACTTTGGGAAGGTAATGGTGAGTTGTCTTCTTGAACTGTTGCAGTCTGTATGATGTAGGTACACCCACAGTGCTGTTAGAATGGGAATTGCACCCTCTTTCATCTTTTAATATAATCTTTATCAGTGTAACAAGTAGACTTGCATTATTGCTTCAGTGACGTTACTGTGAAAAGCCCCGAGTCGCCACATTACGGCACCTGTTTGGGTACATTGAGGGAGAATTCAGAATGTTCAATTCACCTAACAAGCACGCCTTTCGGGACTTGTGGGAGGAAATCGGAGCACCCGGAGGAAACCCACGCAGACATGTGGAGAACATGTAGCCTCCGCACAGACAGTGATCCAAGCCGGGAATCGAACCCGAGTCCCTGGCGCTGTGCTACCGTGCTGCCCATATCAAGTCTTGTTCAACATTGAGGAGCACTCATTCCTCAGTGGAGGGAGAGCAGTATGTGGCAATCAGCAGGAGCTTTCCATGCCCACGTCTGACTCAGTTTAATGCTGAGGACTCCCACAGAAACTCTCTCCCGAATGTATACCATTGTGCTTCGCGCCACCTCTGGTGCGGCTCATCTACCGTTGGAATGGGGCATACACATTAACTGTACAGTATGATTCACTAAATATGGCCATGTCAGGTTGTTGCTTGACTGGTCTGTAGGACAGCTCTCACAATTTTGGCACAAGCACACCCCCTCCTGATGTCAGTAAGCAGGGCATTGCAAGTTTGCCTGGGCTGGGTCTATATTGCTGTTTCTAGTGCCTATGTTGATGCTGGGTTGCCCATTGCGTTTTATTCCTTTTTAACTTTTCTATTGTGATATGGTAGAATGGAGTGGTGGGCCATTTCAGAGGGTAATTAAGTCACCTGCACCGCTGTGGGTCTGGAGTCACATCTAGGCCAGACCAGGTTAAGGGCAACAGATTTCCTTCCCTAAAGGACATAGCGAACCAGTTGGGTTTTTAAATCATTGAAATGAATTGAACTTAAAATTCCACTATGTTCCCAAAGCATTAACCTGGGTCTCCAGATTACTAGTCAACCAAACATTACCACCTCCCAAGTAGAGCAGTCAGATTTCCCGCCAATCTGGAAAAATTCCTCAACTGATATCAAATAAATTTCAACAGATAATTTGTTAACTCAATCTTGTGTGTTGTGAGACTTTGATGAAACTATTCTGGCTTCTGAAACTTGTGCTAGCTCAGATGTTCTGGATGGGCTCTCATTCTGCAGCATCTGCCATTAGTTAGCTTTGCCTTCAAGCATTTTGATTTTCAAAATCTTCAAGTCGCGAGCTTCCGAAATGCAAACGGAATATGCCACAGGAAGAGAAATAGGGCACCTGGGACCTGAATGAACACAGCAAGCAGAGGTGTATCCTCAACTAATTTGATTGAATGATTATGAAATGAGAAGAGTGATGCCTGTGAAGGACTGGCTTACTTAAATATTAGAACAGAAATATTAGAGAAAAAGGGAGACAGAAAGATTGTTTCTCTGCTGAGTTTAATAAGTACAGAAGGTTCACATACCATTCAGCACAATGGAATGGTGAGGCAGATGGAGAGGTGCTGTTTTTAGCTAGTTGATGGTGCAATGGCACAGCAACCTTTGGATTTTTTGCTTTCAACAGTTCATCTGCCCTCAACTGAAATTAGTGTTACATATGTGGAGAAATAGTGGGGAGCATCACTGACCTATTTTGACAGGAAAGTATAGACCAATCTGTTTTTGCAAATTCATTGTGAAATATTATGGAAAAACATTAACTTATGTCTTGATGTGGAGATGCTGGCGTTGGACTGGGGTGAGCACTTTAACCTGGAGTTATAAGACTTCTTACTGTATTATATGTCCAGCATCAGGTATGACAACGTTTTAAAATTCTGATGAATTTGGTCTCTCTCTTCATAAATAGCGTAAGAATGCCCTTCAAGATATCCAAAGCAAAAAAATAGAGCAATCACGTGCAGCTTGATGTTGAAGTGGTATAAAACTGAGATCCCACTGACAAACTCTATTGGATTCAACCACTTTAACACAAGGTGTATCCTATTTAACAAAAGCTAGCTTACAAACACTGAAAATATCAACCAAAAAATAGCGACACACTGAGAATGTTTATATTCATTTGAAAGATACTGGGCGGGATTCTCCGTGAATCTGCGTGACGGCCCGAACACGGCGCCAAAAACGGCACGAATCACTCCGGCGCAGGGCCCCCTGAAACGTCGCGAATTCTCCGGCCGGGAATGTGCCAGTAGCAGCATGACGCCATTCGTGATAGCGTCGCCCATAACGGACGCACAGCGTTCAGCAAAAAAGACGCCCCCTCCGGAGACCCGGCAAAATGGCCGCCCGCAGCGCCAAGTGAGACCCCTCCACTGCCTGCCCCCTTTCCCCCTTCCCCATCCCCCTTCCCCCATATCCCCCCTTGCCCCATATCCCCCTTGCCCCATATCCCCCTTTGCACCATATCCCCCTTTGCACCATATACCCCATATTCCCGTTCCCTGTTATCCCCCTTCCCCCATATCCCCCTTCCTACATAACCCCCTTCCTCCATATCCCCCTTCCCCATATCCCCCTTCCCCCATATCCCCCCTTACCCCATATCCCCCTTACCCCATATCCCCCCTTACCCCATATCCCCTTCCCCCAAAACTCCGATCCCATATCCCCACTCCCCCATGTACCTCCATGTCCCCTCTTCCCATATCCCCATTCACCCTTCCCCCATATTCCCCCATATCCCCCTTCCCCGTATCCCATATCTCCCCTTCCCCATATCCCCCCTTCCCCCATTTCTGCCCCCCATATCCCCCTCCCCCATATCCCCCTCCCCCATATCCCCTTTCCCCCATATCCTCCACATCCCTTCCCCCATATTCCCCTTCCCCCATATCCCCCCTTCCTCCATATCTCCCTTCCCCCACATCCCGTTCCCACATATCCCCCATCCCCTATATCCCCCCATATCCTCCTTCCCCCATATCCTCCTTCCCCCATTTCCCCCTTCCCCCATATTCCCCTTTCCCCCATATTCCCCCTTCCATCATAGGGGGATATGGGGGGGGAGGGTGGATATCGGGGGAAGGGGGGCAGTGACGGCCCATCAGGCATACGACACCCCCAGGACATTCCAGGGCGGCCACGAGCCAAAGACAGACACGGAGCACCAGGCAGACGCTGCCCACATCAAGTGCGAGTGTGGCGATGCTGCCAGTTGGGCACTTTAGCGATGAGGCATACGGGACACTAACTGGAGCGCACCACACAGCCGTCCAGGTACAGCAGGTGGAGGCAGGAGCAGCTGAGGGGCCGAGCAGTCGGAGGGCAGCCCGGCGTAGGCAACCATCTGCCGCCCAGACGGGTCCCAGGTTCCTGGTGTTACCACACCCACCCATAGAACCGATGCAGTCACGGACCAAGGGACGATTGAAGGGGATGACGGCCGGCATACGGCAGCTGCAGACGAAGGTGGAGGAGTCCACCCACGTGCAGGAGCAGGTAGTGGTATCGGTCATGTGTGCCACCCAGGCTGACACCGCACAGGTGGCGTCCGCGGTGGAGGCAATGGCTGCGACGGTGTCAGACATGGGTCGCAGTGTGCAAGGTGTGGGGCTTTCTGTGCAGGCAGCGTCCATGGCCCAGGACATGGCTGCCCTCTCACAGGCAGCCATGAGCCAGAGCCAGCAGCAGATCGCAGAGACGCTCAATGCTGTGGCCCTGTCTCAGCAGACAATGGCCCAGTCTCTGCAAGCCATTGCTGAGGGCATCGGCGCCATTGCCCAGGTGCTGGCTGGCGTCGCCCAGACACAGACAGGGATGGCCCTGAGCTCCATGGCTGCAAACTTGCAGGCCCTTGTTGATACCAGGGAGGGCCTCCAGGACTGGCAGGGCCAGGGGTCGGGGGGCGTCGGGTGCTCCGACCGTTCGCATCCCCGACCCATGTACGGCCCGGGGGCCATCGGGCACCCCAAGGGAGGAAGAGGTGCTGGGGCCCGTTCCAGGTCCCCCTGGTGGGGAGGTCCCGGAACACCGCAACACCTCAGATTCCCCCCCTTCCGCCCCAGGTGCATCTGGTGGGCAACGGGCAGACGACGGGACCGTGCGCTGCAGTGTCACAGCCACATGCAGGGACGGTCCGGGTGGAGGGCGGTACTGTGGCCATGGGTCAGACATTGTCCAACGATGTAGAGCCCAGAGCTCATTTGCAGGGCGGGTTGTCATCATCCTCCATGGCCTGCAATAGGCACGCTTCCACCGGCGACCGTGTGAGCCCGGCCCATTGTGCCACAGGTGGATGTGCAATGGAGGGGTGGTGTACATGTGGGTGGGGTGCGGGTGGTTGGTGTGTGGGCGGGGTGCGGGTGGTTGGTGTTGTGTGAGTGGGGTGAGGGTGGTTCGTATTGGGTGGGTGGGGTGAGGGTGGTAGGCTGGTGCCATGGTGTGCAGTCTGTGCCCATGCTCGATGATTCCCAAGCCCCCTTGGTCCGTGAACCGGGCGGCAATCAGCCTGTCCCGTGCTCGCCGGCCCAGCCGGTAACGGTGGGCAGTCCCCCGTCCATGTCCACCCGGTCTGTCCTGACCATTGCCCCTATCCTCCTTATCTGGGGAGGTCTGCGCCTCGTCCTGCTGCTCCTCCCCTTCCCCCTCCTCTGCCTGCAGCACATCGCCCCTCTGCTGGGCTATGTTGTGCAGGACGCAGCACACCACAACGATGCAGCCGACCCTATCTGACGGGTAGTGGAGGACCCCTCCAGAGCGGTCCAGGCACCTGAAGCGCATCTTCAGCAGCCCAAAGCATCTCTCTATTGTTGCTCTGTTTACTTGCTATAAATATAGCAGTCAATATGGTCGCCTTCCTTAATCCTAATTATGTGTACTTTCAGAGTCGCTAGGTATCTCTCGATACCGCCACAAGGTTCAAACCCGAATATTGATCAAAGAGCCAATACACCAGTTAGTTAGTTCAAAGTCAATACTATTTATTTACACACACAGTAAGATCTACTCATGCACAACAGTACTACAAACTAAACTATCTCTAACATTAACGCCTATACTTAACTTCGGGTGCCCACTTAGTCAGAGGAACAATGGCCGTTGTTCGGATCTGAGGCTGTTGGGTTCGAAGAGAACAGCTAAGGTTGTCCGTCTGGTAGCGAGCGTTGACCTTGAACTTACTTGCTTCTGGTGATGCTGGTGGATGGGTCTCTCCATCTGAGAGCCAAGTCCAAGAGAGCGAATCTCTCGTGGGGGTTTGCTCTTATACTTGGAGGGGCTTCGTGCGCTTTTAGGTGGGCCTTAAACTTGGCCCCAATTAATTGGGCTCCTTCTCGATCATTGTTATCGATCTTGTCCAATAAAGGGGTGTCTGGGTGTCCTGATGTCTGGGTGTGTCTTAGGTGGCCGTCAGCCTTGCTTTGTTTGTGTCTTCCTGGCGCTGGGGTGTCTGCAACAGTATCAACTAACTGAGGGTTAGACCTTTGTTCCTCAGAGATGGGCCATCAATATGCTAATCGACCCAGAGTTTCGATTCCGTCTGGTAACTGCTTCCCAAATATACATTCAGGCACTGTGCCTGCTTGCTGTCCAGCATTGACCACATTTCCCTACATTCTTTGAGAGCGTCCATTTTGTGTTCTGGAAGTGGCCATGCCAGATGGCTACACTATCACATCAATGGGCATCATTGTAGCGGTTCTCCACGTCAGTCTGTGGTCTCCGTCTTGGCATCATCAGCCACGACTGCAACGGTTAACTCCTGTCGCCCAGGAGGGGGCGTCCCTCGAACATGATGGGGATGAAAGATTACGCAGACGTGCAGGATCCTCATGCGGTGGTCACAGACGACCTGCACGTTCATGGAATAGGTTCCCTTCCTATTGGTGAATATGACCCTGTTATCCGCAGGTGGCCGCATGGTGACGTGCATCCCATCGATCGCACCTGGATCATGGGCATCCTGGCCACGGCAGCTAAGCCCGCTGCCCGGGCATCCTGGCTGGCCTGGTGCACAGGGAACTGGATGTAGCGGTTCGCAATGGCTTACAGGGCGTCTGTCACTGCCCGGATGCACCGGTGCGCCGATGCCTGCGAGGTGCCGGACAATTCCCCACTCGCCGCCTGGAATGACCCCGTGGCATAGAGGTTCAGGGCCTCCATAATCTTGACGGCCATGGCAAGAGGCTGGCCTCCCCAGTGCCACGTGGTGCCAGGTGTGCCATCTGGTGGTAGATGTGTGCCTCGGTTTCCCGGCTCCTCCTGCATGCCCAGTCCGTGAGGTCCTGGTACGACAAGCAGGGCTGGTACACATGGGGCCTCATCGGGCGTCTCCGTCGCCGTGGCACCACCACCACTTTCTCCTCCTCGTCCTGTTGTGTGGGCGGCCCTCCAACCTGGGGGACTGCCACCTGCCTCCCTGCGGCATGCTCCTGCTCCAGCTCCCCGAGGGCAACATGTAGAAGTGCGGCTCCCGCCACGGGCGTCCAACTTTGCTGGGTGATGACCAAACATAACGGCCTGCAGGGGGTGGGAGGTGGGGGTTTGGGGGGGATAGACGACATGTCACGATTGCCCATACCCCCCCCCCCACCCCGCAGCCATGGGTTGCATGGTCACGGTCCTCCCCATCACGCACGCACCCTCTCCATCACTCGCCCTCCCCTGCACCCTCCCCAACCCCCCCTCTCCTCCACCGGCAGGCACCCCCCCGAACCCCCCCCCAACCCTCTGCACCCCATCACGCACCCTCTCCACCCCATCACGCACCCTCTCCATCAGTTGCCCTCCCCAACCCCCTCCCTCTCCCCCAGCAGCACCCTCCCCAACCCCCCTCCCCCTCCTCCCCGGCACGCACCCTCCCCAACCCCTCCCCCTCCTCCCCGGCAGGCAGCCTCGCCAACCAGTCCCCCCTCTCCTCTCCATCATGCATCCTCTCCATCACGCACCCTCCCTTCACCCCCAGCCCCTTCTGTCCCCGCCCCCTTCCCAGTCCCTCCCAACACCCCAGCCCCCCGGCCCCTCCCTCCACTCCCCCCCAGCTCCTCCCTCCCCTCCCTCTCCCCCAGCTCCTCCTCCCCAGCCCTTCCCCCCAGCTCCTCCCTCCCCCCCAGACCCCCCCCCCCCCCCCCAGCCCCGGCACGAACAGTCCAACGGCTCCTGCAACCCCACCCCCCACCACCTGTGTCCGTGCCGTCACTTCTCCGGCGGCCGCCCCACGCCGACCCCTACCTCCGCTCTGGCCGGGGTCAACCAGCCCGACTGGTTGACACCGTAAAATGGGTAGTTCGATTTACGCCGGTGTGACCCGTGGTCACGTTGGCAGGACTTCGGCCCATCCGACCAGGAGAATTGGGGTGGCCCCGGGGCCCGTCGCGTCGCGCCGGTCCTCGACAGTCTCCGAGGTGCGCGGCACGATTCACGTCAACGGGATTTTGGGGGGGAGGGGGAAGGGGCGGTAAATATCGCGGGGTAGCTGGCCGGGATTTACGCCGGGGTAGCTGGGCGGGATTTACGCCGCCCCCCAGCGATTCTCCGACCCGCCGGGGGATCGAAGAATCCCGCCCACTGTCCTCAAAAGACACCGCTGAAGGGAGATATTTATTTCAAAGAGAATTAAATAGCACAGCTTGGAATGTAAAATAGCATTCACCAAAGTATCAACACACTAGGAAAAATTCCAGTATTATTGTTGAGAGGATCTTCAGTGGTATTCATGCATTTATAAGTGATATATAGTGATGAAAATATGCAGTTACAACATGCATTTATATAGTATCTTTAAAAGGAGACAAATATTTCCTGGTATTTCACAGAGGCTTAAACGGGTCAGACATAGGATTGGAAAAGAGATTATACAATTAATGAAGTTAAAGTGAAAAATCAAAAATGTGAGGCAGTGGGGTCCCTATTAAAATTGCAGTCAGTGGAAAGCAGAGGAAGTCTTTCCACTTATTGGAGTCATATCTTGCATGAAGGAAAATGCTTGCAGTTTTTCATGAGGAATGATCTCAGCCCCAGCACATCACTGCAGGCGTTCCTCAGAGTAATATCCTCGGGCCATCTTCAATCATCATCCTGGGGGTTACCATTGGTCAGAAACTGAACTGGACTAGCCTGTGGCTACCAGGGAAGATCACAGGCAAGGAATCTTAGGGCGAGTATCTCACCTCCTGACCCCCCCCCCTCCCCCACCCAAAGCCTGTCAACCATCTAGAAGAAGCAAATCAGGAGGGTAATGGAATACTCTCCACTTGCCTGGAGTGCATGAGTGCGGCTCCAACAACACTCAAGAAGCTCGACTCAGGACAAAGCAGCCCGTGTGATCTCTCTCCCTTCCACAACCATTCAAACCCTCCACCACCGACGAACAGTTTTACAGGATGCACTGCAGTAACTCACCAAGGTTCCTTAGGCAGCACCTTCCGAACCCATGACCATCAACATCTAGAAGCACCCCATCACCTGGAGGTTCCTCTCCAAGTCACTCACCACCCTGACTTGGAAACATTAAAAAGACATTTTAAAAAATAAGTTTAGAGTACCCAATTATTTTTTTTTCCAGTTAAGGGGCAATTTAGCATGGCCAATCCGCCTAACCTGCACATCTTTGTGTTATGGAGGTGAAACCCACGCAGACATGGGGAGAATGTGCAAACTCCACACGGACAGTGACCCAGGGCCAAGTTTTAAACCCGGGTCCTCAGCACCACAGTCCCAGTGCTAACCAGTGTGTCACATGCCGCTCCCCTGACTTGGAAATGTATTGGTTCCTCCACTGTCGCAAGGGCAACATCCTGGCACTCTCTCCCTAACAGCACAGAAGGTATAACTACACTTCAAGGACTGCAGCGGTTCAAGAAGGAAATTTTCCTTCACCGTCTGAAGGGAAACATCTGAAGAATGGGCAATAAATGCTGGCCTAACCAGCGACGCCCACATCCCGTAAATGAATTTAAAAATTCATCTTCCCTTCAGCATAAGTTTAGAAGTAGGGGTGTTTGTTGAGATCTGCAGAACGATCAGTACCATCCACCACCCCAGATAGTGAAGCAGTCCATGTCTTCATGCAGCAAAATCTAGACAACCTTCAAGCTTGGCTGTTAACTGGCAAGTAACATTCATGCCACCAAACTGACAGGTAATGGCCAACTCCAAAAAGAGAGAATCGAACTCCCCTTCAAAGAACAAAGAAAAATTACAGCACAGGAACAGGCCCTTCGGCCCTCTAAGCCTGCACCGATCCAGATCCTCTATCTAAAACTGTCGCCTATTTTCTAAGGATCTGTATCCTTCTGCTCCCTGCCCATTCATGTATCTATCTAGATACATCTTAAATGACGCTATCGTGCCCGCCTCTACCACCTCCGCTGACAATGCGTTCCAGGCACCCACCACCTCTGCGTAAAGATCTTTCCACCCATATCTCCCTTAAACTTTTCCCCTCTCACCTTGAATTCGTGACCCCTAGTAATTGAGTCCCCCACTCTGTGGAAAAAAGCTTCTTGCTATCCACCCTGTCTATACCTCTCATGATTTTGTAGGCCTCAATGAGGTCCCCCCTCAACCTCTGTCTTTCTAATGAAAATATTCCTAATCTACTCAACCTCTCTTCATAGCTAGCGCCCTCCAAACCAGGCAACATCCTGGTGAACCTCCTCTGCACCATCTCCAAAGCATCCACATCCTTTTGGTAATGTTGCGACCAGAACTGTACGCAGTAATCCAAATGTGGTCGAACCAAAGTCTTATACAACTGCAACATGACTGCCAACTCTTGTACTCAATACCCCTTCCGATGAAGGAAAGCATGCCGTATGCATTCTTGACGACTCTATCGACCTGTGCAGCCACCTTCAGGGTACAATGAACCTGAACGCCCAAATCTCTCTGTACACCAATTTTCCCCAGGGCTTTTTCATTTACCGTATAGCTCGCTCTTGAATTGGATCTTCCAAAATGCATCACCTCACATTTGCCCGGATTGAACTCCATCTGCCATTTCTCCGCCCAACTCTCCAATCTATCTATATTCTGCTGTATTCTCTGACAGTCCCCTTCACTATCTGCTACTCCACCAATCTTAGTGTCATCTGAAAACTTGCTAACCAGACCACCTATACCTTCCTCCAGATCATTTATGTATATCACAAAAAGCAGTGGTCTGAGCACGGATCCCTGTGGAACACCACTGGTCACAGTTCTCCATTTTGAGAAAATCCCTTCCACTACTACTCTCTGTCTCCTGTTGCCGGGCCAATTCTTTATCCATCTAGCTAGTACACCCTGGGATACATGAGACTTCACTTTCTCCATCAGCCTATCATGGGGAACCTTATCAAATGCCTGACTGAAGTTCATGTATATGACATCTACAGCCCTTCCCTCATCAATCAACTTTGTCACTTCCTCAAAGAATTCTATTAAGTTGGTAAGACATGAGCTTCCCTGCACAAAACATGTTGCCTATCACTGATAAGCCCATTTTCTTCCAAATGGGAATAGATCCTATCCCTCAGTATCTTCTCCAGCAGCTTCCCTACCACTGACGTCAGGCTCACCGATCTATAATTACCTGGATTATCCCCGCCACCCTTCTTAAACAAGGGGACAACATTAAAAATTCTCCAGTCCTCCGATGCCTCATTCGTGTTCAAGGATGCTGCAAAGATACCTGTTAAGGCCCCAGCTATTTCCTCTCACTTCCCTCAGTAACCTAGGATAGATCCCATCCGGATCTGGGGACTTGCCCATCTTAATGCTTTTAGAATACCCAACACATCCTCCCTCCTTATGCCGATTTGACCTAGAGTAATCAAACATCTATCCCTAACCTCAACATCCGTCATGTCCCTCTCCTCGGTGAATACCGATGCAAAGCACTCGTTAAGAATCTCACCCATTTTCTCTGACTCCACGCATAACTTTCCTCCTTTGTCCTTGAGTGGGCCAAACCTTTCTCTAGTTACCCTCTTGCTCTTTATTTATGAATAAAAGGCTTTGGAATTTTCCTTAACCCTGTTTGCTAAAGATATTTCATGACCCCTTTTAGCCCTCTTGATTCCTCATTTCAGATTGGTCCTACATTCCCGATATTCGTCCAAAGCTTCGTCTGTCTTCAGTCGCCTAGACCTTATGTATGCTTCTTTTTTCCTCTTAGCTAGTCTCACAATTTCACCTGTCATCCATGGTTCCCTAATCTTGCCATTTCTATCCCTCATTTTCACAGGGACATGTCTGTCCTGCACTCAAATCAACCTCTCTTTAAAAGCCTCCCACATATCAAATGTGGATTGACCAAACAGCTGCTCCCAACCCACATTCCCCAGCTCCTGCCGAATTTTGGTATAGTTGGCCTTCCCCCAATTTAGCACTCTTCCTTTTGGACCACTCTCGTCTTGTCCATGAGTATTCTAAAACTTACGGAATTGTGATCACTATTCCCAAAGTAATCCCCGACTGAAACTTGAACCACCTGGCCGGGCTCATTCCCCAACACCAGGTTGAGTATAGCCCCACCCCGAGTTGGACTATTTACATATTGCTCTAGAAAACCCTCCTGGATGCTCCTTACAAATTCTGCTCCATCTAGACCTCTGACACTAAGTGTATCCCAGTCAATGTTGGGAAAATTAAAATCTCCTATCACCACCACCCTGTTGTTCCTACATCTTTCCATAATTTGTTTACATATCTGTACCTCTATCTCACGCTCACTGTTGGGAGGTCTGTAGTGCAGCCTCCTATTTCTGAGCTCTGCCCATATCACCTCACTGCTGGACTCCTCCATAGTGCCCTCCTTCAGCACAGCTGTGATATCCTCTCTGACCAGTAATGCAACCTCCACCCCTTTTACCTCCCTTTCTATCCCGCCTGAATCATCGATATCCTGGGATATTTAGTTGCCAATCATTCCCTTTTCTCAACCAAGTCTCAGTAATAGCAATAACATCATACTCCCAGATACTAATCCAAGCACCTCAGACCACCAGTCCCTTTGCGTTCATCATCTGCTCCCTCCCTACTCTTCCCCTTAGTCACGCTGACTTCATGACTCCCTGGGGGCTGGTTTAGCACACTGGGCTAAATCGCTGGCTTTTAAAGCAGACCAGGGCAGGCCAGCAGCACGG
Source organism: Scyliorhinus canicula (assembly GCF_902713615.1). Classification (NCBI taxonomy): domain Eukaryota; kingdom Metazoa; phylum Chordata; class Chondrichthyes; order Carcharhiniformes; family Scyliorhinidae; genus Scyliorhinus; species Scyliorhinus canicula. The sequence goes on along the minus strand of NC_052158.1, from coordinate 84,628,457 downwards.
TTCAATTCCCGTACCAGCCTCCCCGAACAGGCGCCGGAATGTGGTGACTAGGGGCTTTTCACAGTAACTTCATTGAGGCCTACTCGTGAAAATAAGCGATTTTCATTTTCATTTCATGATCTAGTTTCTTACAGGCTTTAGTTACTACCTCCTTACTGTCCACTAATCTCCTCATTTGGCTCCCATCCCCCTGCCACACTAGTTTAAACCCTCCCCAATAGTGTTAGGAAAAGCACCCCCAAGGACATTGGTTCCAGTCCGGCCCATGTGTAGACTGTCCAATTTGTAGTAGTCCCACCTCCCCCAGAACCGGTCCCAATGTCCCAAAAATCTGAACCCCTCCCTCCTGCACCACCTCTCAAGCCACGCATTCATCCTGCCTATTCTTTCCTTTCTACTCTGACTACCATGTGGCACTGGTAGAAATCCTGAGATTACTACCTCTCAGGTCTGACTTTTTAACTTGACTCCTAACTCCCTAAATTCTGCTTGTAGTACCTCATCCCATTTTTTAAACCTATAAACGGCTCCGCTGTGCTGCCCTCTGCTGGATGCTTGCCTTCACTTGAACACGGATGGTGTCTTGCTCAGGTACACCTTCTGGATACAGTGACCGCAATGCACTGATGCACATTTTCCCCGCAACAGGGATTCCAATCAGCAGCTCCACTCTGCTGCCCTCTGCTCAAAATGGCATTAATGTTGCTGAATCCTCCATCATGAACATCCTGTGGGTTGCCAATGGCCATCACAGAACTGGACCGAACACATAATTACTGTGGCAACAAGTGCAGGTCAGAGATTAGGGAATTCTTTTGAGCGGCTCACAAATTCTCAAAAGCCTTTCACGATCTTTGTCACTTGCCTGAATGAATTCAGCTCCAACATCAAATCAAGAAACCTAACACCATTGGGAAAAGCAGCCCATTCACTGGCATCCTATCCACCACCTTAAACATTCACTCTCCACCTCTGACATAGTGGCATCAATGCACATAATCTTCAAGATGGCCAATCTCAAAGACTTGTTCAACAACATCTCCTAAATCTGTGAGCACTACTGTCTGGAAGGACAAGGGCAGCACACACATGGCAACGCCATCCCCAGTGAATTTCCTTCCAACTCTCACACCATCGTGACTTGGAATTACATCATCATTTCTTCAGTCTCTGGGGTGTCTGTGAACAATATATCTCAAAAACTGATGGGCAGATTGCAACAAAACTTGGTACACAGGCTATATAGCTCAAGTAACAATGGATTGATGAAGATATAGTTCTGGATCCTGGAATTTTCAAAGGATCTATCAACATTACAAGACTGGATGAATTGACTTTTTTCGATTATGGCGGGTTGTTTTATTTAGAATGTTTTAGAAGGTTAAGGATTGTCACAGCTGTGAAAAGGTGTGCAGGCCTTTGGATGTGGGTTTGGCCTGAAGCCTCCTTTGTGATTTGCAAACTCTGAATAAAAATATGTTGTTTTCAGCTTTGTAGTTTCAGAGAAGGAAAAAGCCTGGAGGAAGAGCTGCATAATTGGAATAACATTGAGTTAACAGAGCATGGCAGACGGACGTGCTCTACTGTGTTATCTCCTCGCTTGTTTACTGTGTAACTGTCTTGTCAGTTAGTCCAATCAGTGTACAGTCCTGATACATGGATGAGAAAATGTTCGACAGGAAAACACATAGGCTAGATTTGCATTTTAAATTTCTAGTTAAGCTTCCATAAGCTCAGAATAGGCAGAACGTTTGTATGGCTTAATTCCAATTAATCTCTTTTTTTTCTTATTCTTCTGTCATAAATTATCTATCTTCTTTCACAGTTTCTTTCTGTTACTGGAAGGCTCACACTGATCAAAGCAAAACAAATTATCCCAATTAACGGACATGGTTATACTTTGCAACAAGTGGAATTTTACCACCTTGCGTGATGGGGTCCGGGCCCTATAATGTGGTGAGGCATTCGTAAGTCCATTGGCTTGACGGGACCGGAAGATTCCGCTGGCGAGATGGGCCAGAAATCTGTGACCGATAACGCCAGAAGCATTTCGTACAAATGTTACACTGGTACCATATTAGCTTTTGTTTGCTTAAGGTTCACAACAGGATTTGCAATTATTCTGAATTTTAGCTTTGATATTAAAGCATTTGCAGAAGGAATTTACATTCCACTGCACCAGCATGAGCAGGGAGAATAAATTAAACTAAAAATCCCGGCACATTTAGTTTTGCAAATGGTTGTCTTCTTTGCACGCCTTTAACGTAATAGGACCAGTGTCCTCTGACTGTGTGGTAATTATTTATCTTGGAGCTGTACTCATGTCAGGAAAGTGGGATGAGGTTGTTTGACTGAAAAAAAAAACGGGTGGATGTCTGAGAAACTTCGCCTAACCAATCGGTGCGAGTTAATCGTTTTTCTCAGTTTCATGCACCTTGAATTGCGGAATGCGATGATGGCATAGTGGTTAGCACTGCTGCCTCGCAGCGCCAGGGACTGAATTTGATTCTGGCTGTGACTGTGTGGAGTCTGCACATTCTCCCATGTCTGCGTGGGTCCCCCCCCCGCGTTCTCCCGTTTCCTTCCACAGTCCAACGATGTGCAGGTTAGGTGGACTGGCCTTGCTAAAATATCCCTCAGTATCCAAGTGCTGGGTGGGATGGCGAAGATAGGGCGGGGGACTTGGCCTAGGTGGGGTGCTCTTTCAGAGGGTTGGGGTAGACCCGATGGGCTGAATGGCCTCTTTCTGCACTGTAGGGATTCCATGATTGTATGACATTGAAGTATTATTTTCAAAGACGATTTTTGAAATTTTAAATTATTAAAGGTAAAGCTAGTTGATGAGACTTTCTCCACCTCAAAATGATTTACAGAAAGGAAAGTTTGGCATTTTCTCATTGTTCAGGCTTAAATTTGAGCAATATGATATTTTTAAAGTTAAATTTAGAGTACCCAATTCATTTTTTCCAATCAAGGGGCAATTTAGCTTGGCCAATCCACCTATCTTGCACATCTTTGGGTTGTGGGGGCAAAACCCACACAAACACGGGGAGAATGTGCAGACTCCACACGGACAGTGACCCAGAGCCGGGATCCAACCTGGGACCTCGGCGCCGTGAGGCAGCAGTGCTACCACTGCGCCATCATGCTGCCCTCAGCAATACGATATTAATAATTAATCAGACAACTTTCATATCTTTGGGCTAGTCCAGAGGTGCTGGAAAAGAACAACTTCAAAAGGAAAGATGCTTCAACTGTTTAACAACCTGTTCCAAATCTTAATTCTCACTGTTGTTCCCTTATGAAGGCAGAAGTACCGTCCTCACTGCTGTGGCCAACAGCTGCCAGTTTCTGAATCGGATTTATAATAACGCAGAAAACAAATGCAGTGCTGCAAGAGTGATTAAGTGTACCTGGATGGAATTTGCAGAAATGTTGAGTGGAAAGATTAACAATACGTGTCCTGAATGTGTCAAGGAGAACTGAAAAGCTTAAATCCAATGCGAGATGTGCAGTGAACATAGTCGCAAGAAAATTGGCTGAGGAAGTTCCGAAGCCTTTTGTCTGCCCTCTCCCTATCGTCTGCACCTTCTCTTTTCCTGCCCCCAATCCTCCCCCTCACCAATCTTTTGCAGCATTAACCATCATTCTGCAGCCCTGCTGTTTGATTTGAAACATTTAGTACTTCCATGAAATCAATCTCAAAAATAGTTTTTTCCTTTTTCAAAGCAAGCCTCCCTAAAGCTTTTCAAACTACATCAATGTTGGAGAGAATGTCTCTAATGCTGATGTACATCGATAAGTCAATAGGTTTCAAAATGAATGATTTAAAAAAGTCAACCTAACAGGGTATGGATCAGAAAAGTTGTGGTTATCTGAAGTATTTCAGGTCTTAGCTGATGAGAAGAACGTTAATGCTTGTCAAAAGAAGGAAAATCAATTCAGCAAATTTGCATATTCCTTTGTAATAGTCCCAGAAATCCACATTCCCATGCATGATGCAGTCATATTCAAAGCCTCTCTACAATACTTTCCTCTTTCTAACAATCTTAATGTTCGCCCCAGGATTGCAAAGATGCTCTTTCGAGCAGAATGACTTCATTTTTGTATTTCAAGAAAGCTCCCAGTAATGCATCCTGACACCATTCATACAGACTTTATTAGATTAAAAACTTGGTTATTTTAATGGCTAATATATCGTAATGTGGGGTACCTAGAAGCTTTCAACAGTTTAACTAGAATGGTTTTCTGGTTTACTGCATTAATAAGTGCCATACAGAATCTTCTGTACTGTCATTATTTTGTTATATGTGTCAAGGGAGTCTAAAATTGTTCATCCATATTCTTTTTAAAGGACTGGAGGGAGTTCCTTGAACATGTTTAAAATAGATTTCACTAATACAGTAAATTTAAGTCCAAGAACTGACAAGTTGCTTTAGTATTTGTCACCAACTGATTGATTCTCTGTTATACACAAGACATAGGTCTCCTTCTGTGCTGTAAGTTTCTATTGGTGGATTGTGCCTGTGCTACGCTTTTTGAAAGAGCACTCACATTTACTTCCACACTAGCTTTGTTTTGCCCATAACCAGGTAAATTCCTCATCCTCCAGTACCTGTCGAGCTGCCTTTTGAAATTATTTATTGAATCAGCTTCTGTCACCTTTTTCAAGTGGACCATTTCAGATCCTGACAATGATTTGGGTGAAAGCATTTCTCCTCCTCTCCAGTTTTGAACTCTTATCAATGATTTTAAATTTATGACCTCTGGTTATTGACCCACTCGACGGAGGGAATAGCTTTTTCTCTGTCTCGTCTTTAAAAACCTTTCATCATCTTGAAAACTCTATTAGCTCATGACTTCTCCTTCTCTGTTCCAAAGAGAAGTTCTCATCAATGAAGTCCCTCATCCCTGGCAACATTCCCATGAACCATCCTTTCTGAGGCTGTTAAATCTTTAGAAGCTAGAATAGAAACCAGTGATTTATAAACTTTGAGCATGATCTATTTTCCTATAATACTCTATACCTCTGTTTATAAACCCAATAACTTTATGCCTTTATAACCGCTTTAGCAACTGAACAGGCCACCTCTCTACACATCTACACTTCAATGTTATGCCATTTAGCTTAAACTGTTTTTCCATGTTGGTCATCACAAAGTTCTTCACTTCACACTTCTCTGCATTGAACTCCATGTGTCATGATTCTGCCCATTTCACCATTCCATCCTTTCATCCTCCCACAAGTATTCTCATCATTATCTACTGCTTGGAAGTTCTGCATCATTTACAAACTTTATAATCTTGATCGCTACAATAGGGTACAAGTCATCTCTAAAAACTGAACGGAATAATGGACCCAAAACTGGAATCTGGGAGCACTAGTGCAAATCACCCCTCCAAAACATCCAATCATTATTGTAAGGTCAATATAAATGTATATTTTTATATGTAGTCCTGACTAGATGCTATCTTCATGCAGACTTTTACCAAATTCCCTATTGCTCTCTACTACTCCCACATGACCCTCTACATCGTATTGTGGGCGGTACTGTTTCCTCAGTCCCAGACTAACCCTTACTGTCTTGAACATCCTGAAACTGTACCCCCACCCACCCCACCCCCAAATGTATTTAAATTAATATTCACATGCAACACGTTCTCCCCCACAAAGTTACAGACTTTACAGATTCAGATGGGCTTGAGGCTTTACGACTCTTCCAGATCTTGTTCTTTTCAAGTTTGGAGGAGTGGTTGTCTCAATTGTTTTGGGTTGCCTTTACTGATCTGGAATTTAAGTTGTAGTTTTTGATGCTTCAGTTACTCAGATGTCAACATCTGGTTCGCTTCTTGCACTCCTCAGAGATGTATTGTTCTTTGTCAACAATCTGTCTTCCTTGATTGGACATCATTGGGTTTAACCCCTCTTTCCAGCGGGAATGCTCAGTCTGTTCATTCATGGAGTGGACACAGGTTTTCTTTTTTCAGTGGGGTCTGCCATGTTCTTCCTGGCGGTTGAAGGGTTACCTCCTTTATGTTTGCAAATTCTTCGTCCTTGAGCTCTACCTGCAGTATGGCTTCAAATGCTGCACTCTGTTTCTCCATGTATTGTCCCTTTGTTTTGTCCTGGTAGGTTGATGATCATTTCCTTCAGGATTGACTCCATGTTTTGCCTGTGAGCTTGAAGTTTCAGCTTTGCTGCTGTAATTTTTCCTGGCTCTGTGACAGCAACCGTTTGACTTGAAGCTTTTGGATCAGACTTCTGTGGCTGCTCCTTCTCCTCTGTTCCTTCTTTCTGTTTCATCTGGAGGTTTAGCTGGTCTGACCACAGAATAAAATGTTGTGCCTCTGCAAAGGAGCTAAGTACAATGTGGAGGGAGTTTTGCTCGGTATCCAACCCTTGCCCTGGGAATGTGCGATGGGATGGTTTCAAGGGCATTTTACTCTAGATCTAACCCAATGCTGTACCCGCATTCAAAGTGTCTTATCCTGTTCTGAACATGTTATTCTGAACTCTCTAAGATTCTATGCGGTGATCCCCCCTTCCCATTTCCAAGCATCATTCTACCCCCAAACAGCTTGAACTCAGACACACTGATCCGAAAGAGAAACAAGAGGCTGATGTGAAGCTGTGATCAATGCAATAAGTTTTATTTCTGATTAGCCTGTTCTTTTCGGACAGCAATAATACAAGGTCAGGGGTTACGGAGACCGAAGCAATCAAATACGATCTGTTCCCCAGGAACGAACATTTAATTCTGTGAGAACCTGCAGAGCCTGAGCTGCCGGCAATCCATCACTGGATCTTTCATTTTAACTCTCACTGACATGGCTACTCATCAATTGGACACGCTAAATTGCCCCTTAATTGGGAAAAATAATGAATTGGGTACTTTAAAATTTGAAAAAAAAATTAAACGAGAATATATGTTGTAAAAAATTTTCAATAACAATTATTTAAAAAAAAAAGAATGCTGGAGGGAGACCAATGAGAAAACGTGAAGTGGAATCTCTTGGTATTATTGGGACTGACACTATACCGCACATCAACATTAGTTTGTATCTAATAAAATATCCTCGCTCCCTCACTCCCTTCCACTCCCCGGTCCGTATAAGAGTCACTCTATGCCCTGAAGAGAAGGCAGGGGAGGGGGGGGGGGGGGGGGGGGCCGCACCCACTATCTGAGACCAGAGACTGAGAGAAGTCATAGAACATAGAACATACAGTGCAGAGGAGGCCATTTGGCCCATTGAGTCAGCACTGACTCACTTAAGAGCTCATTTCCAAGCTATCCCTCTAACCCAATAACCCCATCTAATCTTTTTTGGACACTCAGGGCAATTTATCATGGCCAATCCACCTAACCTGCACGTCTTTGGACTGTGGGAGGAAACCGAGGGCCTGGAGGAAACCCATGCAGACATTGGGAGAACGTGCAAACTCCGCACAGTCAGGAACCCAGCAGGGAATCGAGCCTGGGACCCTGGCGCTGTAAAGCCACAGTGCTAACCAATATGCTACCGTGCTGCCCTGCAGACAGACCTGACATTTCATAAAAAAGCTTTCTGGTCAACAGAAGGATCCAAAGGGTTTCACATACCATAGACAGTTTCTGAAGATCCGAAATTGCAAAGACTCACAAACAGCCGATGAGGTTTGACAGGATAGGGAGTTTCTGGTCACGTTGGCGGGGTCAGTGTGTTGGTTCAGGACACTGGGAGAATTCTCAAATTTTTACACCTATACCAGATATTCTGTCTCCCATGAGGTTGTCAGGGTCTCCAAAACAAGACACCCCCAACAGCGCAGCATTCCCGCAGGCCTGCGCTCTGTGTCCGGGAGTAGGACATCAAATATACCTTGTTCACTCAATTCCCAACTGATAACTGATGCAGAGATTGACACCAAGAAACAGCAGTTCGGGGAATCGCCGGGGTGGGGGGGGGGGGGGGGGATTCCGCCCCCTGCCGGCTGCCAAATTCTCCGGCACCAGGGATTTGGTGGGGGTGGGAATCGCACCGCGCCAGTCAGGGGCAATGGTAGCACCCCTCCGCTCCCGTGCATGCGCCAGCTTGTGCTGGCCGGCGGAGGCCCTTCGGCGCAGATTGGGTGGCGCCAAGTCCTTCCGCACTGAGCGATGCAACGCAAACCACTCCGGCGCCGGCCTAGTCACTGAAGGTGTGGAGAATTCCGCTCCCTCGGGGCGGCCCGACACCGGAGTGGTTCACGCCACTTGTGCCAGAGCTGCCTGCCCCGCCGGTTTCCGAAGAATCCCGCCCCTGATGTCACCCCTTATCGTATCTGTTCAATCTATCTTCTCACATCCCCATCTCTATGAAAGCTGCGGTATTGATCCATTTAAATAAACCTGTGTTAAACTATTTTACTCTCACTCTGTCACCTCCATATTATGAAACACTGACTCCTCTCTGTGGATTGGATCTACAGACACCTTCAGTAAAGCTCACGGCTGGTTTAGCTCACTGGGCTAAATCGCTGGTTTTTAAAGCAGGCCAGCAGCACGGATCGATTCTCGTACCAGCCTCCCCGGACAGGTGCCGGAATGTGGCGACTAGGGGCTTTTCACAGTAACTTCATTGCAGCCTACTCGTGACAATAGGCGATTTTCATTTTTCATTTTTTCATTTCACAATCACCTGGGGGACTGGACAATGAATGTTGACGAGGCTGTTGAATCATGCCTATGACTGGTAGTTGGGTCCTCCAGGGCTAGACAGTGCTCTGTCTGCCCGTATCCGGATCTCTTTTAGCCATGGCTCTGAGTCTGACAGTACCATCACACTAGCTCCTGTCTAAATTGAAATTCGTAAAGTGACCATTTACTGATACATCAGCATTCCAAAATATGAATCTGGCATTCTCACTTTCTCCCAGCAATGCGTTGGACTTCTTGTGTGGCTCATCTCTTTCCATGGATTCATTTCAGATCCTCTGCATGTCTTCAGGTTTTGAACTTAAGCATCTTTCTAAGAGAGTCCCTGGCTGTTGCAGTGAATGAACTGCACAGTGATTGGACTCTGCTCGTGTCTGTAAGATCTTTTGGTGGCACAGCGCTGCCATGTTTGCCACCATCTTGTGTTTTGCTTGGGTATTGCTTTCCTTGCCCTGTTACTGCTTTATGAGCTGGAGTGTTGGGGTTGCTCCGAACCACGGTTTAACTTCACCGCACAAGATGGATCAGTTTTGCAGACCTCAGATTGTCTGGTATTTTGGATGGCTTTTTCCAAAGTCAGCTCTTTTACATTGGAATACAACTGAAAGAATATCACCTCTCATGCTCATTACTTTCTGGTCTCTTATGAACTCTGATTTAAGGTCACCATAGTCACAGCCTTCAGCCAATCTGCAGAACTCATTTATGAAATAGTTTATGGATCCCCGGGCTTTCAGACTCTCTTGTTAAATTTTGCTCGCTCCAAAATTTTGTTGCTCAGTTTAAAGTAGGCATCAAAGGACTTCATGTCCTCTTCAAAGATGTTGGAAGATTAATTTATTCCTCGTCTGCCCATTATGTTGACAGCTATTGCACCTACTTCATATAATAGTGTCTCCACTTGTTCAGCCTGCTTTCTTATTCAAGCCTGATGCTGTCACATATATTAAAATCTTCTTCTCCATTACGCCCAATTCTGCATCTAATCTAGCCTACTTTAATTTTTCTGGCGGTGTTGATTTACCATCCATGGCGATTTTCAGTCTCGGGGAGTACAGCCTTAATTCATTTTGAAATGATGCCACACTAATGGATTTTCTTTTTCACTTCCTTTGCTTGTTGGGGTTTGGCGGGCTCCAGGCATGGCTACAGAGCAGCTTTAAACTTTAGCAATTCTGTGGAAAATCTAGTGAACAAATCGTTTAGGCGAGCTAATTGTTTTCATAAACTTTGTGTATCAAATTGGCTTTCCTAAGCTTTCCTAATGGCTTTCCTAAGCCTGGAAAATCGAATTGAAGCTGATTTTTCTTTGTTCACATGCGATCACTATATTACGGTGTCGGCTCTGGATTCAGGCTGCAGTGTTCTTCAAGCCATGAACACATTGAAACAATCAGTCTGCCAGTGATGCTTGATTATTGCACCAAATTTGAAGCTTTTTTCAGTTTTTGTTTGTAGTTTGCTCATCCATTTACGATCTGGTAGGTCCTTTGACTCTGTTTTTGATCAGGTCTTTCAACAGACCTCCACATGCTCTGGTGGAGTCCTCCTGTGCTGCACAGTGGATCTTTCTTCTGTCTTTGGCCTCCACACCTTTAATTGAACTTCTTGGATGATCTCCAGCTGTGTACTTGAGATCTGCAAGTTGGACTTAATTCTCTCAGGGCAGATTGTAGTTTCTTTACTTCTTCATTCTTGGGGATTTTGGCGTCCTTCACCTGCAGGGACCATGTTGTAAGGTTATATTTTGTCACATGAAGAGGTCTGGAGGCTTGTCTCATTGAACAATAACTATTTATTGAACATAACCCCATCCATATACACAGGATATAGTTCTGCACAGGTGCTATCTTTATGTTGTTTCCAGCAGAATGGTTAGCACTGTTGCTTCACAGCGCCAGGGAACCTGTTTCGATTCCGGGCTTGGGTCACTGTCTGTGCGGCGTCTGCACGTTCTCCCCCTGTTTCCTCCGGGTGCTCCAGTTTCTCCCACAAGTCCCAAAAGACGTGTTAGTTAGGTGAATTGGACAGTCTGAATTCTCCCTCAGTGAACCCGAACAGGCGCCAGAGTGTGGCGACTGGGGGCTTTTCATAGTAACTTGATTGCATTGTTAATGTCAGCCTATTTGTGACACGAATAAAGATTATTATTATTACCCTTTACTACTGCCATGTGATACTCTACTTCATCATGTGGGTGATACTGCTTCCCGAGCCTCATCTTAACCCTGAGCAAAACCCTCATACTACATCCACGAGCACTCTCCTCCCTGGTGCTAAACTAATTCCATGTTCTCATAAAACCAATTTCACTTTCATTCTGTGCTAGTCCAATTTCTTAACAAATTGCTTGTCTTGTGGACTTTCTTCTGAAAGTCCAGATATAGAACATTTACTTAATTACCTGACCAACCTCCTGTGTTGTCTCATCAAATAATTCAATAGTACTAGAATTAGTATTGATTATGCTATTGTGAAACAATAATAGTGGATATTTCATAACCTTGTTGATCGTACTCTACAGTGAAGATGGAAATGAGTTGTCTCCATTTAAATGGTTCAGTTTTGATTGTATTATTGACCTTTTGGTACGAAATTTTTCAAACTGTCAAAGAGAAATGAAAAAAAGGGATAGATTAAATCAAATTATATGTAAACATGATTTAAACTGATAGGTTATCTTAAAACATCATTTAAAGATTGAAATACAAGTGCCGCATAAAATTTCAGTTGCAATAGCATGTTCAAAGTAAATAAAATTTGACATTTACCATCCTAGATGTGATGTTTTGAGTAGACTTTTGAGTATGGTTTCTGTCAACCTCATTTAGCCAAGGGCTTTTTGGGTGTGCTGCTATACTTTACAATGAGCATTTCAGACAAAAATATTTCTTCCTGATTTTGATGATTATTTGTTAATACTTCCAATTGTGTGAGCTTTAAAATTAAAGTGTGCTGGTAAAATTCTATTCTTGAAAGGTTTCTGTTGTGAATTGCAGGGGCCATAGCTGCAACATAATTCGGCCCATCGAGCGCAGAGAATTGCCAGAGACCCGCGCCGTGGCGACCTGCCATTGGCGCTGAATCTCTAGTCGTCGGAGGATCGGTGGCCCGGTGTCGGAGCGGCATCGCGCGATTTGCGTCCCCACCGGCGATTCTCTGACCCGGCGCGGGATCGGAGAATCCCACCCTGTATGTTCTGGGTAAACTGAGCTTATTCTTGTGCACAAACGCAAGAGCTAGGCAACGAGTTGTTATTTTTGATTCCTGGTTTGTTTCTCCATTCCTTCATCTTCAAGTTGTGGACCAATGCCTTGAACTGAGACCAAAGGAAATTGGTCCTTTTCCACACTTCTATTCTTGCAGGTAAACTAGTCACTGGGAAATGTGTGAGGGCAAACTCTGGTGACACCCACTGGGTAAGCACTTAACCTCTGCTCAGCATCTCTAATTAATTGAAAGCAGAACTGACATGCAATTGTATAAGTGTTCAGGTAGAAAATTGGCCAATTTCGTCGATTTCTCAATTAAAACATGTTATCCTTAAAATGCTGACTGATTCAGGAAAATAGCACTCCCCCGAGATCGAAAGAAATGCTGTACCAGAATAAACCTATCGTATTAAAGTTACTCCAATATCAGGGTTAACCTTTACTATTAACTCAGAATGGCTGCAGAGTGGTTAACACTGTTGCCTCACAACACCAGGGGCCCGGATTCAATTCCGGTCGTGGGTGAATGTCTGTGTAGAGTTTGCACATTTTTCCAAGTTTGCGTTGGTTTCCTCCGGGTGCTCCCGTTTCCTCCCACAGTCTAAATATGTGCAGGTTAGATGGATTGGCCATGTTAAATTGCTCCTTCGTGTCCAGAAATGTGCAGGTTAGGTGTGGATGTGGGCGAATGGCCTTCTTCTGCACTGTAGGTATTCTACGATAATTAACCCTAGTTGAGAACTAAAATGTTTTTTTAATACCCCGTTTTGAATTTAATCTGTTAAAGCACAAATTTCACCCTTCAGCATATTTTTCCACATTCCCTGTGGAAGGGGTATATTTAAAATGTCATTCCTTGTTTTTCGTTTCTTATTACAGGCATCCGAATAAAAATTTTGACCAAAGTCTCTCTGAAAAAACTAATAGGATTGTAAAAGTGGTGGTGTTTGATTGGATTGCCTGCCCGTCAACACCTCAGCCGATCTTAAAGGAAATTTTGTGTGATATGTAAACAGTGGGCAAATCTTTTATTTTTTCCTGGGATATGAGCATTGCTGGAAAAGCCACAATTTGTCACTCATCCCTAATAACGCACGAGAGGTGGTGGTGTGACACCTTCTTGAACCGCTGCAGACCATCTTGAGTAGATAGGTACTCCTATGGTCCTGTTAGGGAGGAAGTTCCATAATTGTGACCCAGCGATTGTGAAGGGACAGCGACCTAATTCCAAGTCAGGATGGTATGTATTTTGGAGGGGAACTTGCAGATGGTGGTGTTCTCATGTACATGCTGCCCTTGCCCTTCTTGGTGGTAAAGTTCATGGGTTTGGAAGGAGCCGTGACTAGTTGCTGCAGTGCATCTTGTATGTGGTATATACAGCTACCACTCTTTGATGGAAGGAGTGAATGTTTAAGATAGTGGATGGGGCGCCAGTCAAGTGAGTTGCTTTGCCCTGGATGGTGTCAAGCTTCTTTAGTGTTGTTGGATCTGCACTCAACCAGGCAAGTGGAGAGTATACCATCACATTCCTGAATTGTGCTTATCAGATGGTGGACGACCAGACTTTGGGGAGTCAGGAGGTGAGTTAGTCGCAGCAGGATTCCTAGCCTCTGACTTGCTCTTGTAGTCACAGCATTTATTTGGCTAGTCCAGGATGATAGCTGAGGATTCAGTGATACCATTGAATGTCAAGGGGAGAGTCTTTCTTCTTGGAGATGGTCTTTGCCTGGGCTTGCGTGTTCAAATATTACTTGTCACTTATCAGCCCAAGCCTGAATATTGTCCCGGTCTTGCCTCACATGGATCCAGCAAAAAACAAACTTTGCTGCTATTTTGTTGTCATATTTGTAAGGAAATGGGAACTAATTGTCATGAGAATGTACATCCAAAGTGCCACATTTCACAGCTGCACTGCAGTCCTGTGCCATATAATGATGTATCAGTCTATTAGTCCACCAGCAGATGGAGAGCTGAAATAAATACACTCATCCAAGAACCAGCATGAAATGAAATGAAATGAAAATTGCTTTTTGTCACAAGTAGGCTTCAAATGAAGTTACTGTAAAAAGCCCCTCGTCGCCACATTCTGGCACCTGATCTGGGAGGCTGGTACGGGAATTGAATCGTGCTGCTGGCCTGTCCTGGTCTGCTTTAAAAGCCATCTCTTTAGCCCTCTGCTAAACCAGCCCCATGAGTCTTATTGTGATGATTTCTTATTTGTAGGAAGCAGAAGACCTAAAAGCTGCTGATTAAGTGTAGAGTGAAGGGCTGGAGATTGAGCAGGTTATATTTGTCCAGTTTTTTTGTGGACAGGATGTGCCTGGGCAGTTTTCCACATTATCAAGTAGATGCCTTGTCCTTCCCGGTGGTAGAGGTCATGGGTTTGGAAGGTGCTATGGAAAGAGCCATGACTAGTTGCTGCAATGCATCTTGTATGTGGTACATACAGCTACCACTCTTTGATGTCTACAGGAACAGCTTGGCTAGCTTGTTCTAGAGAAAATGTCTTCAGCATGATTTCTGGGATATTGCCAGAGCCCTTGGCCTTTGCTGTATCCAATACCTTCAGCTATTTATTTATCACATTGAGTGAATCAAGTTGGGTGAATACTGGCATCTGTGCTGCTAAATTGTTGAGACGAATCATCCACTCAGTATTTATGGTTGATGATGATTGTAAATACTTCAGCCTTATCTTCTGCGCTAATGTGCTGGGCTTCCCCATCAACGAGGATGGGAATATTCATGGAGCTTCCTCCTCTGGTTAGTTGTTTAATTGGCCATCCTCATTCATGACTGGATGTGGCAGGACTGCAGAGCTTTGATCTGATTTGTTGGTTTTGTAATTACTTGGCTCAGTCTATTGCATGCTGCATCATGGCTTCCAATGTTTGGCATGCATGTAGTCCCGTATTATAGCTTCATTAGGATGACTCCTCAATTTTAGTTGTGCCTGATGTTATGACTGCCATGCTTGCCTACTTTCCTCATTGAACCAGCGAATTTCATCTGGCCTGATGGGAAAGGTAGAATGGGGATATGTTGGACCATGAGGTATGATTGAATACAATTCTGCTGATGGCCCACAGCGCCTTATGGATGCCGAGTTTTGATTTGCACTAACTCTATCCCATGTTACACGGTGGTAGTACCACACAAAATGATGCATGGTATCCTGAAGTGTGAAGAGAGGACTTGGTCTCCACAAGGTTTGTGTGATCATCACTCCTACCAATACTGTCATGGACAGAGGCATGTGTAACATGCAGATTGATGAAGACGAGGTGAAGCAGGTTTTGTCCTCTTGTTGGTTCCCTCACCACTTGGCGCAGGCCCAGCCCTGAAGATGTGACCTTCAGGACTTGGCCAGCTTGGTCAGTACTAGAGCTATCAAGCCACTCTTGATGGTGGACATTGAGGTTCCCCCACCCAGAGTACATCCTGGACCCATGCAACCCTCTGTGCTTCTTCCAAGTAGTGTTCAACATGGAATATGCATACCCATGTTTCATGTTATAAGATCAAGTGGCCCAGTGCTTTATTTTAAGGCTCGCAGGACAACTCTCTCCTGACTATACCACTGTGATGCCACCTGTAGTGGGTCTGTCCTCTGTCAGTGGGGCAGGACATACCATGGGGTTGTGATGGAGGAGTCTGGACATTATCTGTAAGGTATGATTCGGAGAGTATGCCTATGTCAAGGTATCACTTAACTGACAAGTGGTGGCGCTCTCACAATTTTCACACAAGTCCTAT